>NC_132786.1:90362500-90676250 GCF_048418805.1 Vulpes vulpes
ATATTTGTGTATGGATGAATCAATAAATGTCTCTCTGAATTAATGAATAAATTAATGACTGTGTAAGGATGCTCTTACTTTGCATGTTCTCTACTCTAGTCTTCCTGAGGATTATGCATAGACCACTCTACTAATACAGACAAAAATTGAATGAGATCGTGTTATTTGAGCTACATTTTCAGTTAAGAAAATTGAGGCACTTGGGCAGCCTCGGTGGCTCAGCAGTTTAGCGCCACCTACAGCACAGGGCGTGATCCTGGAGACCCGGGATTGAGTCCCATGTCAGGATCCATACAGGAGCCTGTGCCTGTGTCTCTGCCTCTCTCTCTCTCTCTCGCTCTCCTCTCTCTCTCTCTCTCTCTCTCTCTGTCTCTCATGAATAAATAAATAAAATCTTAAAAAAAAATTGAAGCACAAAGTGATTAGGAATATTTCCCTAAATCATACAGTTAAAAAGTGACAGAGTTTTCATTAGATACCAGACAGCCTTATTCTAATATCTTCTCTGACAACATATGTATGTACTTCTCATTGGAGTTACTTGGAGAAACGAACATAAAGAAGGAAGAGACAAAAAGGGAGGAAACAATGTAGAGAAGAAGAAATGACTATTGCTAACAAAACCACGTTTACAAAACCCTATTATTTTAACTCACCTAAAACAAAACAAAAAAAAATCTTACTTGGCTCACATACAAAAATATTACGTTGAAATAATTATACATTTAAGCATAAATTATGTAAACTAGCATTGTTCTGCCATGTATTGGCAATAAACTACCTCAAATCAGTGCTCATCTAAAACTAAAAGAAAACTTTCACTTTTACCATGATTACATTTTGCTATATTTTAAACCACATGCAATGCCTTAGTTTCTCCCATAAAACTTATTATTTAATAGGAAAATGGTGCCTGCTAATGCTTCACTCACTCTCAAAGGCAAGAAACATCATTTACAATGATTAAAAATATTATTTATGAAAATATAATTTCAACATCCTATCTTTACCATAGATCCTATAGTAATCCTAGCAAGTAAAATATTGCAAGACAAAAGTGATTGATGATAAAGTCCATGGGACCAGCTGATAAACACTGAAACTATGATCACCCTGAAACGTTTCACTAACAGAGCATCAACAGTCCGACAAGACTATATTTTGGTTGTGAGCTAAAAGGCCCAAGCACAGTTGGAAGTGCTGGAAAAATTGCTTTAAGGCTCCATTTACTCATGCAGAACTAATGATGCATGAGAAAAAAATGAGTCCCAAGTTTAAGTAATTTTGGGTAATGGAGCAAAACATATTCCCCCACTGAAGATCCACATGGCACATTAGCAATTTGAGGATTCTGATAAGTCATATAATAAAGCCATTGATTCAATTTTGTTTATTCCATGACTTTAAATTTTTAACCACAAACCTCGCAATTTTTATATTAAATATTTAAACTTTCAACACACTAATGTTCCTTGGAACACACAATAAAAAAAAGTGCTTTAAGAATGACTAATGCACACTGATAATCTGTGCTATAGGATACTAAGAGTAAGATGGTGGTACAAGTAGCAGTTGAGTTTTTACACTCTTCAAATCTCCCCCATTAAATTTACAATATAAAATAAGGAAGCAAAGCAAAAAAATTACAATGTTTCCCAAAACCCAAAAAGGTATCTCCATGAACTATAATAGGTAAGTAGATGTATTCTAACTATTGATAGTTTTGACATGAGTGGTGTCATCATAAAAATAGATAAAATGGAAAAATGTCTCAGAAGTGTAGGCTATATTTGATGACTTCACAAAAACAAACAAAAAAAGAGGTACTTCTAGAGAAACAAAATTAAAAACACAGTGTTGACCCACCCCTACTCCTGAAACTAGAAAAGTACTACAGTCAAATCCTGCACAATATTATTATAAGAAGAAACAAAGGTAAAAAATTGCATCTCTACAGAAAAAGAAAGCACACTAGAAAGAAATACCCAAGAAAGTTGATTAACAAAAAAATTAATAATGTATATTTTAAAATAGACCAAAAGATTGAGAAAATGGAAAAAACTATGAAAGAACCACAGAAATCACCATAAGAAAATTGAAGCAAATATGTAAAATATTTTAAAAGATAGGTTATGAAACTGAGGAAAAAATATTTTAAAATTAAACAAAGAGATTTTGAAATGAAGTGTAAAGAAAATTAAGTAGAAGAGCAAATGAATTAAGTGGGGGAGTTCCTTAGGAAAAGTAAATGATAAGGATGAAATTTTTCAAAATTTAAGAGCAATAAAGAATGAGAAAAAAAAAAACCTTCAGAGAAAGTGGTAGAGAACATAGGCAAAGAAGATAAAATATACACATAATAGGAGTTTCTTAAGAACTACAAGTCAATGGAACAGAACAAATACAAAAACTACGATTAAAGAGAACTTTACTAAAGAATAAAGGAACTTTACACTACATATTGAATGAACAAACTGAATACCCAAAAAAAATCAAATGTAGGTGACCAAAACTGAGAAAATTTTAGTAAAACTATTGAACTTTTATGTAAAAAAAGAAAGAAAAAAGAAAAAAAAAACCTACCAGCCAAAAAGAGCAAGTCATGGATAAAGAAATAATGAACAGATTATTATTAGAGTTTTTCTTGGTTTTATTTTTATTTTTCTAACAGCAACCTTTATTCCAAAGACTTTGGAATAACATGTTTAAGTTACTCAGGACGAAAAGAGTAAGCAAAAGTATGTATATCCAGTTAAGGAGACCTTAAAATATAAAATTAAAGACATATTGCTCTCAATATGGAAGGGCCCTAGGAATGTTTTGTTAATGTATTTCTGAGGATTCTCCTAGATAATGAGCTTCATATATGAAGCTTCTGAAGGCTAAAGAGAAACTGATTTATGGACTTGTGATGATTCAATATATATATAATAGATATAATAATAATATATAATGAATATATAATAGATAATATAATATTATCTAATATCTATTATAATTATTATCTAATATCTATTATAATATAATAATATATAATGAATATATAATGTATAAATATAATGTGTATATGTATACATATATACACACACACACATATTACTGCAGAACTGACATAAGTGATGAACAAAAATATAGAATATAATAGCTCTATGCTCTGATTACATAATTTGAAAAATGGGACAAAAAGGTGAGAGTATACAAAACTAGAATATATTAACAGATGTAACTATAATTACAAGCATATTATGTAAAATAAGATGAAGAGGAAATAGTAGAGGGGAAGATATGGTTACTATCTAATTTCAATATTGTTCATTGAAGTGAACCTTTTCTTGCTAAGAAAAAGTGCAGGACTCAGGCTATTATAAAACACTAGAACAATACTAAATAATGTGAAAATAAGATGAAGTTAATTTTTTTAATGTGCATTTAAGTTGAACAGATGAAAACAAGTTGAAGGCACAGTAATACAAATTAGATTTATTAGAACATATTTTGATTTAAAGTTTAGTTTCGGTAACCTGCATTTTACATAATTTAAAACTCAAAACCCTAAAACTGTAAATGAAATAGAACAACTAAACTAATCATGTAACCATCCAGTTGGTGACATAACTACACAAAAATCATTTACTTCAAATTACTTTAATATGTTGTAGTTTGATTATACAACTCTAATGAAATGGAAACCTACAGATAAAAACAATAATCTTACTTTGTAAACTACTTTCAATAGTAATAATATTCTTATTACCTTTCTATTTTATTTTATTCTATTCTAAAGGGTTTTTTTTTTTTTGTGAGTATAAGGATAAAGCAAATGAATTTTAAGTTGATTGTTCTTTACAACTGGGATTTTCAGCCTGGAAAAAAGAAGAGATCTGAATAATGTGACATTGGGATAAAACTCCATATTATTTAATTTCATTTTGAAATGTCAATATGCACTCATATTATATCTTTTAAAACTATATATACATAGTTGATATCTCTCTTCCCAGGAAACACCTAAAAACAATGTACCAATCTAGCTCTAACTTTTTTTGGCAAGAGAAAACAAAGAAAGCATTAGAATTACTATTATTTTGTCATAATAAAAGCCTTCAAGATCAGGAGCCAAACAAAACAAGCCCCTCCTGTAGGCTGTGCTATATTGAAACAAATTAAATATGTTTAATTCCATGAGTTCATAATGATGCAACAAAGAAAAGAAAAAAAAAACATCCTTATTAAGTAATCTGGATGGTACTGGGGAATTAACTTATTATTTTGGAAATTAGTAAATGTATTAGTAAATGTATTTTATCTTTCCTGTGTGAACTGTCCTCCAGGCTTACCAAGGAGTAAATAATGAAATTTATAGATGATTTCAATATAACTAGTAAGAATGAAAGAGTATCACCATTATGGAACCCTTAATGATTTATTGGATCTAGGCAATTATCATCACGAGTTTTTAATGTCATGAAAAAAGATATAGATAATATATACCTCCTCAAAACATAGTCTCACCAAAATCTTTCTTTTTCCTAAATTTTACCAACCCTTAGATCTAATTTTCAATTTACAGAAAATGCATAGAACAAAGAAAAATGTGTAAGAATAACATGTGGAGGAAAATTATGAAACTTCAAGGTCAGATATTACAGAAAAAAATATCCCTGAGTACTTCACAACAGCAAAGGAAGAAAAGTTGATGCAGGGGTAATTATGGATTGAAAGGGTCTTAGAAAATATGGCAACCTAAAAATAAACAAATAAAAAAGAAAACACAGTAACCTAATCATGTCTTATTAAAAAAAAAAAAAAAATCTGATTCAGAGACTCCTGGGTGGCTCAGCTCAGCAGTTAAGCACCTGCCTTTGGCCCTAGGCATGATCCTGGAGTCCCAGAATCGAGTCCCACTTCGGGCTCCCTGTACGGAGCATGCTTCTCCCTCTGCCTGTGTCTCTGCCTCTCTCTCTCCTCTCTGTGCTTCTCATGAATGAATAAATAAAATCTTTAAAAAATAAAAATGAAGAAAAATGCAGATATATATGTATAGTTTTTAATGTTTAAACTATGTATAGATCTTTAAACATGCCCATATAATATACTTAAAAGAAAATTATAGTTGTCTATGTAATGTTTTAAATAAACTATATATATATATATATATATATATATATATATAGTGATTTTCTTTGAAATACTTTATTAGGGACATTGATGAAATTTAGTTTTATATGACTTATTTCTAATTTGGCCCTCTTTCTCTTTCAGATTATATTTATAATCTGTGAATCTATCTGGGTTGCAGTCCACAGGAAAGATCTTTTGTGCGTATATGAATAAATCACCTTTCTAGAGCAAACTTTCAAAGTCAAACGTGAAACTAGGAATAGAATCACTGATAGAATGAAGAACTAGGTGCACATTTTTTAGAATCACTAATTAAAAGGTGAACTTCATGCCTTCCTGGACTGAAATGGGTAACTTTACCTACATCCCTAGGCTTATAGTTTCTATAACAAAAGCATCATTGGTAAGAAGTTAATAGTGCACACATGCATACATACTATTCAAAAAAAAAACACAAAGTATTATTTTTTTAAATAAGATATTTTAAAAGAAGTGAGTTTTAAAATAGTTCATATGTGTTTCAACTTGTTTCCTATGAGCATTCTATGAATTAACACATTGACTTGGTAGCATTTCAAATACTTCTAGGAGTGATGAGCTGGACAGAAAAATGCGTGGACTCTTGAGTCAGATAAACAGGTTAAATATTGTCTCTGCCACATACCAGCTGTGCAGACTTATAAATGTTATTTAATTTCTCTGAATCTCAATATCCTCTGCATACAAAGTGAAAGGAATAATATTATATATATTATATAAACACCTGGCACATAGTAAATAGTCACTAAGTAGTTAGTAGAAGTCCTTACATTGGAATTAGTATATTTGTGAAATAATTCTTCAATTGCCTATGGAAGGATCTCAAATGAAATTTTTCACTATTAAAAAATAATTTCTATTTACAGTCATTTGAGTACATGTTATCTCAAAACCATTTATAGAGAAAATGAATTAATTCACTCAATATATGAATAAAAATGGGCTTACACATTCATTTTTCACCTCTGGAAACTTCCATTCAAATCCTTGCTTTGGTCTTGAGTGAAAATGAATTTAATGGTCTGCCTCATCAACAGCCCCATTATCACAAAGCTGCCATGCAAGTCAGTATAATTTAGTACAATTGCCATTCTGTCAGTCTCTGCTCAAAATTAAGCCACGATCAAAAATAGCAAATTGTCTTACAATTCTTCCCAGCACATTGACAGAACTGTATCCATAAGTCCTGTTGCCCATATTATTTTAGCTCTAAGTAATGGTCATAAAGATATTTTACTCATGATTAATATGTTCCAGAGCTATGATTTTCAAGTTTATCAGTATGTCATGATCAACTTCAACCTTTTAAGAAATATTTATGCCCAGACTCAAACCCAGCAATTCTGATTGTTGGCCTTGGATGGAAATCAGGAATGGGTATTAAAAAATAAATAAGTAAATGCCCAGGAGATTTTGTATGGTATAAAACTTAGTCTCTTGCTATTCAGAGTTGGTCCATGGACCAGAAACTTTGGCATTATCTGGGAACTTGCTAGAAATGCAGAAACACAGGTCTTTCACTGGTCTTGAAAAGAATCTGCATTTAACAAGATCACCAAATGAATCATATGCACGTTATAGTTTGCAAAGTACTATCCAAGTTTACCTTAATTCTCTGAATTTTCACTTAAGCTATAATTTAGAGCTTTACAAAATATTCACAAATTAAACTTTAGAGTTGCATTAGTAGAATTTTTTTTAATGGGGAATAAAAATAGTATTTCCACAGTTATAAATTCTCTTAAGCCTGAGAAAAGAAATTTAGGCATTTTGAGGTGAGGAAACTCATAGCATTTTTAAGCATCATCATCAACATCATCATAAATGGGTATTCTAACTTTCCACAGGAGTACAAGAAATGTCATCTGAATTTTATCTTAGATTTATAATTGAGCATTTATATCAAGAGCAAGTAAAATTTCAGATTTTTTTTACAGATTGAAGTAATTTATATTCAGTTCCTAAAACAATACGCATCTATGCCTGTATATCTATAAATATATAGTATTCATTTCATGTTCATAAGTGATTATATAGAAATTGACATAAGTTCATACACTTGTGAATCACTATCTTCCTTGAGAATAATCAACATAGGTTTTCAAAATCCTGAGTGGATTTATATAATATGAGAATTTATTTATTTATTTTTTAATATTTCATTTATTTATTCATGAGAGACACAGACAGAGAGAGAGGCAGAGACACAAGCAGAGGGAGAAGCAGGCTCCATGCAGGGAGCCGGATGTGGGACTTAATCCAGGGACTCCAGGATCACAACCTGGGCTGAAGGCAGGCTCTCAACCGCTGAGCCACCCAGGGATCCTCCGTAATATGAGCATTTAGCTGAAAGTTTTTTCTTTCATTCTTTTCATTCAACAGAGTAATCTTTTAAAATATAAATCTGACCACAAAATTCCCCTTTATAAAGTTCTCCAAAGCATTCTTCCCCATTACAAATAAAACCAAAACTTAGCTTCTTTGTATGGCCTAAAAGCCCAGGCTACCTGTCTTATAATAGCTATCCCCTCAACCCCCTCACAGACTGGTCCACTTTCTTTCCTAGGTCATATCAAGCTCACTTCCTACATGAAGACGATGGACCAATTTCTTCACTGCTGCAAGGCTCAGCCTTCTGGCTTTTAAGTGCTGGGCTCCTACTTAGTTTCAAATTTCCACAAGAGACTCTTAATCATAGAAAACAAACTGAGGGTCACTGGAGGGGAGGGGGTTGGGAGAATGCAGTAACTGAGTGATGGAATTAAGGAGAGCACATGATGTAGGGAGCACTGGGTATTATATAAGACTGATGAATCATTGAACTATATCTCTGAAACTAATAATACATTAATGTTAATTAATTGAATTTAAATATAAAAGTAAAATAAAGCAAGAATATAAAAAATAGATAGATAGATAAATAAATAAATAAATAAATAAATAAATAAATAAATAAAGGAAATGACACTGTATGTCAGATCTGGCTGCTTTGTAGAAAAATGTCTTCAGGAGATCAAGAATGGAAGCAGGAACACTATTGCAATAATCCAGACTAGATCCAAAGGTTGCTTAGACTCTTAGTGGGCTGTCCATTATGGAAGCACTTGAAGTGTGGCTATACTGAATTAACATATGCTCTAAGTGTAAAATACACGCTGAAATTCAAAGACTTACTCCAAAAATAAAGTATTGCATTGATGATTTAAAAAAATTATCACACATTGAAATGATAATATTTTGACTATGTTGGATTACATAAAATATGTTATTAAGATATAAATAAATAAATACATTTATTTCATAGACGCCTGCTCTAAACACCCAGCCCAAAATAGCTACTTAGTCACCTCCCAAAGAGAATCCTCTATAGGACTTTCAATCTATTTTCTTATTTCTTAATTTATTTATTTCTGTTGTCCAAAGGATATAAGACTCATGAAAGAATGGATACAATTTATCATTGTTACAAGAAATATTTTTAAATGGTATTATAAGATTACAAATCCCATAGAGAAGTGCAGAGGTCAATCAGAAAGAGCAGGATGAGAGTGCATAAAAAAATTTTTTTAGATTTTATTTATTTATTGAGACAGAGAGAGAGAGAGAGAGAGAGAGGCAGAGACACAGGCAGAGGGAGAAGCAGGCTCCACACAGGGAACCCGACATGGACTCCATCCCAGATCTCCAGGATCACACCCCGGGCTGCAGGCAGCACCAAACCGTATGCCACCGGGGCTGCCCGAGAGTGTATAAAATTTTAATTCTTAATATTAAAATACCCCATTTATTAAGCATCTACTATACCAGACTCTACACTGGGGTGTTGTATACACTATCTCTTATAGCAGCACTCAAACATAGGCAGATTTGTCATTTTATGGAGACAAAAATCACCATCATCTATTCACATAGATGAATATGTGACTCATGAAGATTATAAAATTTATCAACATTCCTTGACTAGTAATATTAGAACCAGGATTTAAACAGAATAATCCATACCCAAAATATCCAACCCCATAATTCCTCCCATTAGATGAGTCAATTGTCCACACATAGGGATCTATATCTATAAAAGGATACTATATAAGAATCAGGTACTTTTAAATATAATATTCCCTATACCTTGATTCCATTAAGATTAGCTCTATGCTATCATAATTCTATGCTCTACATCAGAGAAAAGTAGGAGATGCGCTAATATGTGTATGAAGCTTGAAATATAAAAAAAATTATTTACTCATGTAGATTAAAACATAGACATCACAGATAAGTCAGGAATTAATTAAGACTTTTCACTGTTAATTTCCTCCTTGCAAATTCTTCAAATCATTTTTAAGTGCTTAAATTTTTATCTTTTTAATTCCAGTTCGCATTCTTAGCACACATGTAGATTTATGAAAAAATTGTGAAGATGGCATGAAGAATTCATATATACCTCACACCCAGTTTCCACTATTAAAATCTTATATTATTATGGTGCTTTTGTTACAATTAATGAACCATTATCAATACATTATTACTAACTCAAGTCAATACGTCATTAAAATGTCCTTGGAGTTTACCTTATGATCTTTATCTGTTTCAGGATCCTATCCATGATATTACATTTGTCATCATGTCTCCATAGGCTCCTTTTTGTTGTTTCTCAGACTCCCCTTGCTTTTCATGACCTTGATAGCTTTGAGGAGTAGGCATATTAAATAGGTATTTCATAGAATGTCCATAAATTCGGATTGTCTGGTATTTTTCTCATGATTACACTTGGGTTATGTGTCTTTAAGAGGAAGACTACAGAAATAAAGTGCCATTTTCACGACATCTTATCAAGAGAATATAACTGTCAATATTTCGCTTTGGATATCACTATTGATGTTAACCTTTATCACCTGACTGAGATTATATTTGTCAGAATTCTCCACTGAAAAGTTAATCTTTTCTAGTCCTTCACCACCTGACTGAGATTATATTTGTCAGAATTCTCCACTGGAAAGTTAATCTTTTCTAGTCCTTTCCATACTGTATTCTTTGGGAAAAGGTCAACATGTATAGCCTATGCTCCCCACGTAAATAGTCGGGAATTCTATCTTCTCCCACTTTGAGATAGGATTATACGTAGACAAATTATTTGGAGTTCTGATAAGAAGAAATTTTTATATATAAACATTTGTATATATAATAATTTATGCAAATATGGATATATAATCATTTATGCAAATATGGAAACATTTTATTTTATACTTTGAGTAATAATGTAATATAACTTAGTTATATTTTTGTTAAAATTGCTCCAACTTCGGCCATTGGGAGCTCATTTAGTTAGCTCTTGAGACCCTTTGACATTATCTCCACAATTGTGTGTTATAATTATGTTATCGTTGCTACTGTTTTTGAGCTCTTCCTTACTTTCTGGGACTATAGAATGCTCCAGGCTCATCTTATACATTTTTTGCCACAGTTTTAGATTCAGCCATTTCTGTAAGAATTCCTGGTTCTGTTATTGGAAAACAGTACCAGAAACCAAGACCTGGGGTCTAGATGTGCTGATTGCTGCTACAGTGCCTTTAGGCCCTTTTAGCTAAAGGAAGGAAAACATACATGCTCACATTTACCTGCATATATACAAACTCACAAATACTTCTTGCTGTAACCATCTGTATCGACATTAAGCTAAACTTGAGTTTATGCCTATGTTTTTAGCTCTAATTCATGACCAAGTGGACCATTCTAGCCTCCTACTCTTGACTATCTGTAACTTCTTATGCCTCTAGTGAAAAACCTGGCTCGCAGCTTTCATTTAATTAATTGTTCAATTCTAGTATACATGTACAGTAGTATGAGAATTATTAACCTGTACCTTCATGGGAAATGACTTCATCATGTAGTGTACCTTGCCTATATACAGTTTCTTTTGCCTTTACTCTGGTATACTCCATCCATTACCAAAGGTACTTTCCCCAAACACACATCATAAATGATAATGTTTTGTACATTAACAATACAGTCAGATTGCTTTGTCACATTCTGCACTCCATTCTGGAAACCTCCAGTTTCCTAAATCTGCATATATTAAAGTTCACTTTCTTCAATGTAAAGTTCTATGGGTTTTGAAAACACATAGTATCATGTATCAAACATCAGATATTATAATGAATAGTTTCACCACTCTCTACTTAGGAAATAATAAATGAAAAACAAAAATAAATAAATAATGCAAGAAGCAATATTGTATATCTGGAGAGATTGCAGAAGTTACTGCCACTATCAAGACTTGAAGGAATGAGTGACGGGCACTGAGGGGGGCACTTAACAGGATGAGCACTGGGTATTATTCTGTATGTTGGCAAATTGAACACCAATAAAAAATAAATTTATTATTAAAAAAAAAAGACTTAAAGGACACAGGGCAATGCTTGGCTGGAGCCAGCAGATCCAATGGTGCCTGAAGTGTCACTGGCAAATAGGACTGCTATTTGGAGGTTTTGGCATGCTTCTACAGGGAAATCAGATTACAGATTCAGGATTTTGAAGGAAGGCCCTATTATCTTTTGTGAATAACTGTTCCCCTTTTGAAAACAGCTTTTGGCTTGGTATTAGGCCTTAGTTGAAACTGAATGCTTAGACATAGGCCATCAAGTTACCAGCAGTTGTCTGATCCACCAAGCTATAAATTTTGGCAGGCACAGCAGCAACTCACAGAAGTTATATATATGAGAGCAGGCTTGGGTGGGCCCTGAAAGCACAAATAATTTACATGAAGTGGTCCAAATGTCTATTGTCTTCATTCCTGTTATACTATCTTCTGTCTCACACAGCCTACACATACGGCTTCATGGGGAGTTCCCAATAATCAGCTGATAGAAGAAAAGAAAACTTGTTTGGCTTACTGGTTTTAGGCAAATAGGTACCACCTGGAAGTGAACAACACCAGCATTACAATCCTTCTCTGGGACATCCCTGAAAAACAGTGGTGAAGGGAAATCCTCTCAGTAGGCAGAACCTTGAGCAGTGCACGAGGTTGTTCATTGAATCATTTTACTCTTTAACAGGCACTACTGAGAACCCTAAATCCATTAAAAAAAAAATTCTAAAAACAAAAAGATTAATCATTCTTCAGAAAGTCCTTAAATTTTACTTACTCAGTTATTATATTATAAAGAAGAGAGGAGGCAGAAGAGGAGAAAGTAGTGAAAAAAAAAAAGAATATATGTGTGAATTTCAATGTTACAGGCATAGAATGAGGATGAAGCATTCAAAATTTATCATGAAATTTGCATTCTAGACTTCTTTTTTTAAAAAAATTTGAAGGGTGTTATATGTTCTCGATGTGTTGTGACAGAAAGTAGAGATATTTCATTGCTAATTATCCCCTTTAATATTACAAACACATTTGACAACAGTATAATGAAGGAATGCAGTGGTCCATACCTATCTTTGCTTTTTGTCAATGGTGAGTATAATGTTTTTCATTAAATTATTTATTTATTTATTTATTTATTTATTTATTTATTTATTTATCTGAGAGAGAGAGCAAAGCAGGGGGAGGGCAGGGAGGGAGAGGGAGAAGTAGACTCCCTGCAGAGCAAGGAACCCAACACCATCCAGGGCTTGATCCCAGGACCCGGGATCATGACCGGAGCCAAAGGCTGATGCATAACCAACTGAGCTACCCAGGCATCCTACTGGTATAATGTTTAATCAACTATAATGCAAAAATTTGCCCAGCCACTGGGAGAAAGCCAATTGTGTCCTTCCCATAGGCTCCAACAAAGTAACTTCCTTTTCAGTATTAGAAAGTCAGCCTTGTATAGAATACAGTATAATAACAATTGTATATTATTCTATAGATTTTAAAGATCTCCCACATAAAACATCTCATTTACTGCTTATAGTAACTTTTCAAGGAGAAATCATTAATATATTAAATAATTTGCCCAAGTCACAACTGATATGCAATGGGGCCTTTATCAGTGTCCTGAAAGAAAATTCTCTTACTACTGAATCATCAAGAAATCCTAGAAGAAAAGTATGCCTGAAAATTAGAGAGCCAGTAGGCTCTTCCTGCCCTTTTGTATGACATAAAATGCCATTGATGTAATCAAATTAGCAGTCTCCCAGGAAGGTAAGTGCCTGTTTTCCATAGTTTCTGATGTTTATACACCTCCTTTCTAGTCAAAGATAGATACATTTTTAAAAATATTTCACTCTAACAAAGGAAAGAGGTCATCTATACTATAAATATATAGTATAAAACAATATCATAAATAAAATGTGTTTTGTTTTGTTTTGTTTTGTTTTGCTTAGAAAAAGTAACTTGTTAAATTTTGGGATATCCAAATATCACTTTGATTATATTTATGTTTGGTCTTAGAAAAAACCATAGCCATACAAAGAACAGCAAGATTATGTTTTAATGACCAGAAAAGTTTTGACGTTGGGTAACTTAAAAACTCAAATGGTATACAAGTATTATTATAAGGTCCATAGAGACATGGACTCTGTTTCTTTACAGAGGTAGCTGTTGTATAGGAAAGTAGCTTGACTCAGTGGTAGTTTCCAAGTGTAACTACAACACAATTCAGTGTGTAACATTACTGTCATGGAATGGAAAGGCTCACTGACTGAATGAAAGCACTCAGATTACAGACATTAAATTTATTTAAGAACCAATAATAAAGCTTGGGTAAGTTAACACATTTTGGATAAGGTACAAGTGGATGGAAAACCATGCTATCTGAATCCTGGATACCCAATGTTCATTATATTCCAGCTCAAGACCATATGAGCCATTCCCACTAATGGCATAATATTTTAATTACATGTATTATATGCTACCTGTATTACATGTATTTATATTAATTATATATATTATATAACCATAGGTTTTAATTAGAAGGACCAGGATTGTGGTTAAACAAAAAATTTCAGATACAAAAATCCCCTGAACCAATGATATACACTTGTTCTATCCGAGTGATACGGGAACAAGGTTGCCTGGCTAATAGCTGTAGCTTAATAAACAGCCATGGATTGTTTTGTTTTGTTTTGTTGTGTTTTTGTATGTGTGTGTATGTATATATATTTATAGAAAATGTAATAATACTGTATATTTATTACTTGGTAAGTCTTTATTTATAAGATTTTATTTTATTGAGAGAGAGGACCAGCAGGAAGGAGAGGGAGAAGCAGGTTTATGAGCAGGAAGCCTGATAAGAGGCTCTATCCCAGGACCTGGGATCAGGGCCCAAGCTGAAGGTAAATGCTTAACCAACTGAGCCACCCAGGCACCCCCATGAGTCTTAAATATATCCACTTTCTCCCATCCCATTTTTAACCTACCATATCATATATTTATACCTAACAAATTTTGAATTTCATCCATCACTTTTTTTTCCAAAGCAGAATTGAATGGAATATTCAGAAATAATAACGAAATTCACACTGCAATAGCCCCAGACTTATCACTTTGGGTAACCCCAATAATATATTTCTTTAAGTAATCATTCTCCATTTTTAATTTCCAAAAGTGCCCACCTCAGCGGTGATAAATTAGCCTATCCCATAAAAGAAAGATTTTCTCATATAATAATATAAAACACAACACTATTGTACAAAATTTCACAGTTTAGTGATAAATTTGACTTATCACTTTGGTATCTGAGTACATGCATATCAGAGATGATCTAGTTTATGTTATTGACTTATCCATTACTCTTCTTAATGCTTAAGGCAACAAGGCATTTCTGGTAGAATTTTATAATGTTTCTTCCATTTTGAGAGAATTTATGCAATTAGATACTAAGACAAATAGTACATCTAAAGAAAAATAAAAATAAATTACAATCACAGTAACATAAAGTTCATGTAATTTTTGGAAGAATATATGCATTTGATAATATTCTTACATTCATCATAAAAGATCAAGGGGTTACATTAGTAAGCTACTTGAAAAAAAAAAACTAATGTCAATTTTATGATTTGTTGTTACTCTTCAGACTTTCACTGATATTGTGTATTAGGTATTAACTTGTTACATCAGTTAGAATATATTCACAATATGCTGAATTTATAAATGGACTTCTCTAACTTTACTTGTTATCAGTAAATCATTGGACAATAGGATGAGTTGGCACCAGTATATATTAATGCACTTGCTATGTGGGTGAATGTGTGTGTGTGTTTGTGCATCTAAACATGTAGATAAATGTTTATATTTAGTAAAAAACATTCTTTGTTAGTGCTTCATATATATTATTTTCCCATATAGTACAAGTCTTCCATTTTCTGTTCACTTTCACTAGCAAGCCAACAACCTTTAAAATGTATGTTGTTATCAACCATGAGCACTGTCAGCTGCACCATCTTGTCTACATTAGAAGTTCTTGAAAGCCTAAAAATACACACTGCCAGAGCACTCGTCTAAAGCTTTATTTGGAATATGCAAAATTAGTTTGTAGAAAAGAGGAAAAATTATATTTGTTCTGTCTAAGCTAGAATTGCATATGTATTTTATGGCTTAACTTTTATTTGGGGATTTTGATTTGTGTGTATGAGTATATGTCTCTCAAGGGGACCATATACCAATTTATTTTTATTTGCTTTAATATTTTTTTATAGGACATGTATAAAATGGGATTTTTCCTGTGCACACTCCCAGGACCACCATGTCAGATAGCATTCATCACACTTAATTTTCATCATTTAATTCTTTATCCTCAATTTCAATGAAATTTTTGCCCTTTCTAGATTATTATGATTTTTTAAATTACTGCTGATAGAACTATGTTTAAATATTTACTGATATGTAATCTGGCCTCTTAGAAGCCATCTTTTTATAACCAAATTTTATTTTCCAATCTCAGTAGCATTTAGCATCCTTTCTTGGCTATTTTTCTCCTCCAGCCCAAATGCTCCATATCCCGTTCACTAAATACAGAGGACAGATCCATCTTAACGAGAAGCTTTCAACCATAAACTTTAATAGTACTTTAAAGAGCCTCAAAATGAAATTTCTTCTTTAATTAAGAAGATGCTACTTTGTACATCATAATTGAAATACATCAAAAAGTTCCTTGTTAAAGCTTAAGATATATTATAAAGCTATTCTATAGCATGGCTGCAGGGCTTTTCTAATTGGAAGAATGACAGATCAAATTCTGGAGAAAGTTATACCCTTCAGAATGCTAGAGATGGAGCAATTTATTTAAATTACATACTCAAAACAATTAGGAAAACATATCAAACCATATTATTTTGTTTTGTTTTGTTAAAATGCAACACATACTAAAATCAAACATCAACAATGCATCATTTGCCTTTATGAGTAGGTGTAGATAGGTACATATCCGTAGAGAGAGAAATTTAATTTTTCAAACTTAATATCATAAGTTTATGCACCTTCAAACCCAACACTCTGGAAATGCTCTTGGAAGAAGGAATAAACTTTCAGAAATGAATCAAATTTTATCCTGGCAATTTGGCATGAGGGACTTATTCTAAATAAGTTTAGAGACTATTATCTTTATTAAAGTTCCAAATTATCAATTTTCTAATTTTCATAGATTTCTCAATTGAGCTGCCTTACTGCATCGATTAAAAAGTGTTTCTCAAACCAAAATATAGCAAACATATTTCTGTATTCAGTTCTCTCTACTACACCCTCAAGCTGCTGTTTACAATCTTCTTTTCAAATGTTTCAGTTAAAACATATCATTAACCCGACACCTTTAGAGGGTCACCTCACAGAGATCTTACCTCACTTCTACCACTTAACATTTTAATGAGCCTAAATCCTCTCACATCCTTGAGGTCTCCTCATTCTCTATGACCACTCACTCCCTGGGCCTTCCCCAGGATCCAAGTCTATTAACGACCCCTTCTTTTCTATCTTCAGCTGTCGTTTCTGTTTATTACTGTCTTCTGTGTGTTCAACTGCTCCCTCTCAACTCTATCTACCTAATGGCTTTTTAAACATGTCTAATATTTTGTCCATTTTCCAAAAAAAAAAACAAGGGGGGCTGGAGAGATGAAGAATTTCCGTCTAACCAGTGTTCCCATCTTACCCAATTATTATCATAGTCATTCTTCTCTTTCTCTATAACCATACTTGTAAAAAGAGTTGCCTTTTGAGACCAGTATTCACTTTCTTTGTTTGCTTGACCTTCATTCTCCAGCTCACTCCAGTTTGGCCAATGCTAAAATCACATCAAGTCCAGTTAACACATGTCAATCCTCGATTTATGTACTAGCCCTCTCAGCATTAGTTATCACTCTTCATTTAATTGCTCATCATTACTTACCAATTTCTAGAGGGTATATTATGTGTCAGCCATTAAACTAGCTATAGGAGCTACTGCAGTGAATAAAAGTTACAAACACCATAACTCTTTGAGGGGTGGGGTGGAGACAGACAATGAAAAAAACCTAAATAAGTAGCATATTAGAAGGAAACAAATTAAAGCAGAGAAATAAAGAGTTGCCTTGGGTGGATGGGTTTGAGTGAGAAATTCAAATTTAAATAACGATAAGAAAAGGTTTCTTTTTTTTAATAAATTAATTTTTTATTGGTGTTCAACTTATGAACATACAGAATAACGCCCAGTGCTCATCCCGTCAAGTGTCCTCCTCAGTGCCCGTCACACATTCACACCCACCCCCCGCCCTCTTCCCCTTCCACCACCCCTAGTTCATTTCCCAGAGTTAGGAGTGGTTATGTTCTGTCTCCCTTTCTGATATTTCCCAACATTTCTTCTCCCTTCCCTTATATTCTCTTTCACTATTATTTATATTCCCCAAATGAATGAGAACATACACTGTTTATCCTTCTCTGATTGACTTACTTCACTCAGCATAATACTCTCCAGTTCCATCCACGTTGAAGCAAATGGTGGGTACTTGTCATTTCTAATGGCTGAGTAATATTCCATTGTATACATAAACCACATCTTCTTTATCCATTCATCTTTCGATGGACACCAAGGCTCCTTCCACAGTTTGGCTATTGCGGACATTGCTCCTAGAAATATCGGGGTGCAGGTGTCCCGGCGTTACATTGCACCTGAATCTTTGGGATAAATCCCCAACAGTACAATTGCTGGGTCGTAGGGCAGGTCTATTTTTAACTCTTTGAGGAACCTCCACACAGTTTTCCAGAGTGGCTGCACCAGTTCACATTCCCACCAACAGTGTAAGAGGCTTCCCTTTTCTCCGCGTCCTCTCCAACATTTGTGGTTTCCTGCCTTGTTAATTTTCCCCATTCTCACTGGTGTGAGGTGGTATCTCCTTGTGGTTTTGATTTGTATTTCCCTGATGGCAAGTGATGCAGTGCATTTTCTCATGTGCATGTTGGCCATGTCTATGTCTTCCTCTATGAGATTTCTCTTCATGTCTTTTGCCCATTTCATGATTGGATTGTTTGTTTCTTTGGTGTTGAGTTTAATAAGTTCTTTATAGATTTTGGAAACTAGCCCTTTATCTGATATGTCATTTGCAAATATCTTCTCCCATTCTGTAGGTTGTCTTTTAGTTTTGTTGACTGTTTCTTTTGCTGTGCAAAAGCTTCTTATCTTGATGAAGTCCCAATAGTTCATTTTGCTTTTGTTTCTTTTGCCTTCGTGGATGTATCTTGCAAGAAGTTACTGGCCAAGGTCAAAAAGGGTGTTGCCTGTGTTCTCCTCTAGGATTTTGATGGAATCTTGTCTCACATTTAGATCTCTCATCCATTTTGAGTTTATCTTTGTGTATGGTGAAAGAGAGTGGTCTAGTTTCATTCTTCTGCATGTGGATGTCCAATTTTCCCAACACCATTTATTGAAGAGACTGTCTTTCTTCCAATGGATAGTCTTTCCTCCTTTATCGAATATTAGTTGACCATAAAGTTGAGGGTCCACTTCTGGGTTCTCTACTCTGTTCCATTGATCTATGTGTCTGATTTTGTGCCAGTACCACACTGTCTTGATGACCACAGCTTTGTAGTCCAACCTGAAATCTGGCATTGTGATGCCCCCAGACATGGTTTTCTTTTTTAAAATTTCCCTGGCTTTCGGGGTCTTTTCTGATTCCACACAAATCTTAAAATAATTTGTTCTAACTCTCTGAAGAAAGTCCATGTTATTTTGATAGGGATTGCATTAAACGTGTAAATTGCCCTGGGTAACATTGACATTTTCACAATATTAATTCTGCCAATCCATGAGCATGGAATATTTTTCCATCTCTTTGTGTCTTCCTCAATTTCTTTCAGAAGTGTTCTATAGTTTTTAGGGTATAGATTCTTTACCTCTTTGGTTAGGTTTATTCCTAGGTATCTTATGCTTTTGGGTGCAATTGTAAATGGGATTCACTCCTTAATTTCTCTTTCTTCAGTCTCATTGTTAGTGTATAGAAATGCCATTGATTTCTGGGCATTGATTTTGTATCCTGCCATGTTACCAAATTGCTGTATGAGTTCTAGCAATCTTGGGGTGGAGGTTTTTGGGTTTTCTATGTAGAGTATCATGTCATCAGTGAAGAGGGAGAGTTTGACTTCTTCTTTGCCAATTTGAATGCCTTTAATGTCTTTTTGTTGTCTGATTGCTGAGGCGAGGACTTCCAGTACTATGTTGAATAGCAGTGGTGAGAGTGGACATCCCTGTCTTGTTCCTGATCTTAGGGGAAAGGCTCCCAGTGCTTCCCCATTGAGAATGATATTTGCTGTGGGTGTTTCGTAGATGGCTTTTAAGATGTCGAGGAAAGTTCCCTCTATCCCTACACTCTGAAGAGTTTTGATCAGGAATGGATGCTGTATTTTGTCAAATGCTTTCTCTGCATCTAATGAGAGGATCATATGGTTCTTGGTTTTTCTCTTGCTGATATGATGAATCACATTGATGGTTTTACGAGTGTTGAACCAGCCTTGTGTCCCAGGGATAAATCCTATTTAGTCATGGTGAATAATTTTCTTAATGTGTTGTTGGATCCTATTGACTAGTATCTTGTTGAGAATTTTTGCATCCATGTTCATCAGGGATATTGGTCTGTAATTCTCCTTTTTGGTGGGGTGTTTGGTTTTGGAATTACGGTGATGCTGGCCTCATAGAACGAATTTGGAAGTACTCCATCTCTTTCTATCTTTCCAAACAGCTTTAGTAGAATAGGTGTGCTTTCTTCTTTAAACATTTGATAGAATTCCCCTGGGAAGCCAACTGGCCCTGGACTCTTGTGTCTTGGGAGGTTTTGATGACTGTTTCAATTTCCTCCCTGGTTATTGGCCTGTTCAGGTTTTCTATTTCTTCCTGCTCCAGTCTTGGTAGTTTGTGGCTTTCCAGAAATGCATCCATTTCTTCTAGATTGCCTAATTTATTGGCATAGAGCTGTTCATAATATGTTTTTAAAATCGTTTGTATTTCCTTGGTGTTGGTAGTGATCTCTCCTATCTCATTCATGATTTTATTAATTTGAGTCTTCTCTCTCTTCTTTTTAATAAGGTTGGCTAATGGTTTATCTATCTTATTAATTCTTTCAAAGAACCAACTCCTGGTTCTGTTGATCTGTTCCACAGTTCTTCTGGTCTTGATATCATTGAGTTCTGCTCGAATTTTAATTAACTCTCTTCTGCTGGGCGTAGGGTCCATTTGCTGTTTTTTCTCTAGGTCCTTTATGTGTAAGGTTAGCTTTTGTATTTGAGTTCTTTCCAGTTTTTGAATGGATGCTTGTATTGTGATGTATTTCCCCCTCAGGACTGCTTTTGCTGCATCCCAAAGATTTTGAACGGTTGTATCTTCATTCTCATTCGTTTCCATGAATCTTTTTAATTCTTCCTTAACTTCCTGGTTGACCCTTTCATCTTTTAGCAGGATGGTCCTTAACCTCCACGTGTTTGAGGTCCTTCCAAACTTCTTTTTGTGATTTAGTTCTAATTTCAAGACATGATGGTCTGAGAATATACAGGGGACTATCCCGATCTTTTGGTATCGGTTCAGACCCGATTTGAGACCCAGTATGTGGTCTATTCTGGAGAAAGTTCCATGTGCACTTGAGAAGAATGTGTATTCAGTTGAGTTTGGATGTAAAGTTCTGTAGATATCTGTGAAATCCATCTGGTCTAGTGTATCATTTAAAGCTCTCGTTTCTTTGGAGATGTTGTGCTTAGAAGACCTATCGAGGGTAGAAAGAGCTAGATTGAAGTCACCAAGTATAAGTGTATTATTATCTAAGTATTTCTTCAGTTTGGTTATTAATTAGTTTAAATATTTGGCAGCTCCCACATTCAGGGCATATATATTGAGAATTGTTAAGTCCTCTTGTTGGATGGATCCTTTAAGTATGAGATAGTGTCCCTCTTCATCTCTCACCGTAGTCTTCGGGGTAAATTTTAGTTTATCTGATATGAGGATGGCTACCCCTGCTTTCTTTTGAGGACCATTTGAATGGTAAATGGTTCTCCAATCTTTTATTTTCAGGCTGTAGGTGTCCTTCTGTCTAAAATGAGTCTTTTGTAGACAGCAAATATGTGGGTCCTGCTTTTTTTTTATTTTTTTTTAATTTATTTATGATAGTCACACAGAGAGAGAGAGAGGCAGAGACACAGGCAGAGGGAGAAGCAGGCTCCATCACCGGGAGCCCGACCTGGGATTCGATCCCGGGTCTCCAGGATCGCGCCCTGGGCCAAAGCCAGGCGCTAAACCACTGCGCCATGCAGGGATCCCCGGGTCCTGCTTTTTATCCAGTCTGAAACCCTGTGCCTTTTGATGGGGTCATTAAGCCTGTTCACGTTCAGAGTTACTATTGACAGATATGAGTTTAGTGTCATCATGATATCTATTCAGTCCTTGTTTTTGTGGATTGTTCCACTGAACTTCTTCTTAAAGGGGAATTCTGAGAGTCCCCCTTAAAATTTCTTGCAGAGCTGGTTTGGAGGTCACATATTCTTTCAGTTCCTGCCTGTCTTGGAAGCTCTTTATCTCTCCTTCCATTTTGAATGAGAGCCTTGCTGGATAAAGTATTCTTGGTTGCATGTTCTTTTCATTTAGGACCCTGAATATATCCTGCCAGCCCTTTCTGGCCTGCCAGGTCTCTGTGGAAAGGTCTACTGTTACCCTAATACTCCTCCCCATAAAAGTCAGGGATTTCTTGTCTCTTGCTGCTTTAAGAATCTTCTCTTTATCTTTGGAATTTGCAAGCTTCACTATTAAATGTCGAGGTGTTGAATGGTTTTTATTGATTTTAGGGGGGGATCTCTCTATTTCCTGGATCTGAATGCCTGTTTCCCTTCCCAGATTCGGAAAGTTTTCAGCTAGGATTTGTTCAAATACATATTCTGGCCCTCTGGCCCTTTCGGCGCCCTAGGGAACCCCAATTAAACATAGGTTTTTCTTCCTCAGGCTGTCGCTTATTTCCCTTAATCTGTCTTCATGGTCTTTTAATTGTTTGTCTCTTTTTCCTCAGTTTCCCTCTTTGCCATCAACTTGTCTTCTATGTCACTCACTTGTTCTTCCACCTCGTTAACCCTCGTCGTTAGGACTTCTAGTTTGGATTGCATCTCATTCAATTGATTTTTAATTTCTGCCTGATTGGATCTAAATTCTGCAGTCATGAAGTCTCTTGAGTCCTTTATGCTTTTTTCTAGAGCCACCAGTAGCTGTATAATAGTGCTTCTGAATTGGCTTTCTGACATTGAATTGTAATCCAGATTTTGTAACTCTGTGGGAGAGAGGACTGTTTCTGATTCTTTCTTTTGAGGTGAGGTTTTCCTTCTAGTCATTTTGTTCAGTGCAGAGTGGCCAAAAACAAGTTGTATTGGGAAAAGGAGAAAGAGAGAGAGAGAGAAGGAAAGAAAAGAGAAAAAGAAAAAAGAAAAAGAAGAAAAAAAGGAAAAAAAGAGAGGAAAAAGAGAAAGAAAGAGAAAGAAAGGTGAAAAAAGGGGTGGGGGAAGCAATCGGAAATCAAAAAGAGAAAAAAAAAAAAACACGGGGGAGTATCTTCTGATTCTGTATACTTTAAGTCCCTTGACTTCCCCTGGAACTGGTCAGTCCAGCTGGTCTTCTGGGGGAGGGGTCTGCTGTGCTGATTTTCAGGTGTTAGCACTTGGGGGAGCTGCTCTGCCCCTGCCTGGTGCAGGGCTCAGGGGGGGTTGTTTACCCCGTGAGGCCCCTGGAGGAAGAACAACAGTGGCCACGGCCAGCTCTGGAGCCCTGGAGTCAGCTCCTGCAGTAACTCCGGGGCTCTCCGTCTGCAGGGCCTGGGGGCTCCGGGGCGGGCCGCTGATCTGCTCAGCTCGGGACAGGAGCGTCCTTGCTGTCCTGGGCCCTCCCGGCCTCTGCCTGTCCCGGGGGGAGGCCGGATCCTGGGCTGTGTCCTGGCGCCCTGTGCTCCGTGGCCTGCGCTGTTGGATTCGCGCTCCCGCCCCGGGCGCAGGTGCCTGTTAGTGTCCCAGGGAGCCCGAGGGCATCCCCACCCTCCCGGGTCCTGCTCTAACTCCCTGCAGGCCCCTTTCCGCCCGGGAAGGTTGGTGCAGCTCCTGCTCCTCCGGGACGGGGCTCTCCTGTCCTGGGGACACTCGCCCCGGCCTCAGCCCGGCTCCTTGCGGGGCCCCTCCCCCTTGGAGGCCTTTTCTTTAATTCTTTTTTCCCCGTCTTCCTACCTTGATAGAAGCACGAACTCTACTCTTGTCACTGTAGCATTTCAGCTGTTCTCTCTTTAAATCTCAGGCCGAATTCGTAGGTTTTTAGGATGATTTGAAGGTTATCTAGGTAATTTGGTGGGGACAGGTGATTTGGGGACCCTACTCTTCCGCCTTCTTGCCCCTCCTCCCAAGAAAAGGTTTCAATGGAAATATGATGAAGTTAGTGATAAAGTAAGCATTGAGTAAATGAGAGAAGAGTTTTCCATGATGGAAAGCAGCAATTTTTTAAAAAGATTTTCTTTAAAAATCTTTCTTTATTTGACAGAGACAATGAGAGAGTACAAGTAGGCAGAGTGTCAGGCAGAGGGAGAGAGAGAAGTAGTCCCTCCGCTGAGCAGGGAGTCCAATGTGGGGCTGGATCCCAGGACCCCAGGCTCACGATCTTAGCTGAAGGCAGATGCTTGACCAACTGAGCCACCCAAGCACCCCAAGATCAGCAATTTTAATCCCTAACTAACATCACAGAGTGATGAACATTTTATCGGTTTGTATTGACACACATTTCTGGTTTTTCTAACTCATGCCATTTCTGTTTTTTGCTTACAGACTTCTTCTTCTCTACCTAGCCTTTAAATGTTGGAATGCCTTTAAAATTATCCTTGGCATTCTTCTCTTTTCAAAATTATTTTATCTGAAACTATAGCATCAATGATCACCAACATAGATATCTAGTTAAAACCTATCCTTTGAGTTTATGACTTGCATATCAAACTGCCAACTTGACATTAAGCTCTGAATGTCCAAAGTATCTTAAACTCACTATTTCCAAAAATTTACTAATGATTTTCTGCAAGAAATATGGTCTCCCTTCTTCTGTTCTCTAGTTTAGTGAATGACACTATCTTTCTTAAAGTTTCTCCAGCCCAAAACTTGGCAGTCATCATCAATAACTCATTCCTTTATCATACCACAGCCCATCAATCACCAGTTCTTTCAAATTAATATACTTAATATGTCTCTATTCAATATCATTCTCTCCATCTACATTTTTCTTTCAAGGAACCATCACCTTTCACCTTTGTTCTTCAAACAGTGCCAACCTTTGAAAAGATCACCTTGTAGACAAGTTAATCATAAAGTTCACTCTACTGTTTAAAACATTCAGTAGCTCCCCATGCACTTATGACAAAACCCAAGATGCTTAATATGGGATACAAAGCATCACAGTCTGATCCCAGTAACCTCCCTGGCCTCATTAATCACCATTTCCTTTTCCTTGTTTTGAGTTCATGACAAACTGACATTCTTTTAGTTCCTCGAATACGATGTGCTCCTATTCTAGGGCTTTTGTACCTGCTCTGCTCTTTTTTATGTTGGAACTTTATCCTCAACCGCTTTACCAACTTAATCCATTTTTTCCAAGTTTTTATTTAAATTCTAGTTGGCTAACATACAGTGTAATAGTAGTTACAGCTGAAGAATTTACTGACTCATCACTTAACATACAAGTGCTCATCACCAGTGCCCTCCTTAATACCCATCATCTATTTAACCCACTCCTACTCATCTTTCCCATCAGTGAGCAATACTAACTTAATCCATTTTTTTCCTTCACACCTTGTTCCAAAGCTGAATTCCCCACATTAGCCAATATCTATCAGAAAACCTTGGATTCCATATTAGATAATTCTGCAGACCATGTACTTTTCTTTTACAAATGTCATCAGTTTTATTTTTCATATTGTGTGCTACTGTTTGATGAGTCTCTATCTTCTCAACTCAACTGTGAACCCCCAAAGACTGAAACTATTTTAATTTTGTTTTATTGCCATGCCCCTAAAACATTACTTAGTAGTGAGTACACATTCATATATTTGTGGGATAAATTAATGGATGGAAAAGTAAATGAGTAAATGCATGTGAAATATCATTTGCCTTTGCTACAAGACTGTTTGACAATGGTTGACTGTATTTTTTGTTTTGTAACTTATTAAACATGTTCCTTTAGGATAGTGTTATAACCTCACTAAATCATAGTGTGGTCTTCTGTAACTTGGGGATAATTATAGTATCTACCTCATAGGTTAAAATGAAGGTAAGCCCATTCTTATCAAGGACATAGAGTAGTACCTTTCACATGGTAAGTAATCAATAAATAATAACTTCTGGTATTTTTTTATCTTATCTAAATTGCTTAAAGCAAAAACACTAACTCCAAAATTCCACTTTTTTCTCAATTAACTCAGTGGTTAATTTTTTATAAAAAGGATAATTCCTTGGAGATTGGGGCAACGTTTGAACTGCAATCATATTGAACTGTCATAGGTGTAAGTTTTCATTATAAAGTTTTAATTACTTCTTATACATGTGAGGTGATGAGGTCTCTTCAGTTCCTACAGTTTCTCCTTTCCAGAATTTTTTTTCTTTTTCCTCTAGGGGAAGAAATCAATTAATTAATGTCTCTCCATCAATGCAATCAGAATTTAGCAGAACCTTGACTAAGAAACACTCATCTAAAATAAATGAGAAAGGGAAGGAGAAAATATGTCGCCAATAAAGATAATGTTGTCCTCTTCACTAATCAAATCCCCTAAATATCAAAGGAGGTAAAATAAAATGAAAACTCTTACCATCTACAGAACCAGAACACATACATAGTTTTAAATAATGATATAAAAGAAAGAGCTGCTAAACTAAATCAGAGTAATGCATGAAGATAGATGTTGAGAAAGAAAACTGTTAGAACAGTGTTCTCTTAATATAGATGTCCTACATCAGGGGCAAAATCCAGACACTTAGTTTAAACAATAAAAAGAAAGTACATGGGATATTGGCAGGACCTTTTGTTGATCAAGTTTGTCCCAATGAACAGACAAAAATAAAGACACAAAGATTCACAAGAAGCTATATAATTCTGTCTGGCCTCCAGGAAGCAGTCTTATAGGAAAGAGAGAAAGACAAATATCCTACATTACGAGTAACACCACAGTTGACAATTTTGTTGGTTGACGAAAGTCAAGGGTTAGACAGGGAAATGTATGTTTTAAAGAATTTTAACATAAACCAGGAAGACTTGCTGCAAGCATGGTAATCATCTGTGTCCACAACTTCACAGTAGCCTCCTTCAAAGAGCTTGTCCTGTAAGAACTCACAGGATTTCATAGTAAGTGTTAAGCAAACAAGAATTAGGATGTCCTTTATCTAAAGAACTATAAGAAAAGAACAGGGATGAGGAAGAAAAAATAGGCAAAAAAAAAAAAAGTGGCAAGTAAAGAACATTCTCTAGCAAATTTGCCATAGGTCAGACAAAAATTATTATCAAAATTAATTCAGAAGGTATCATAGACGTAAGTCTTTCTGGAGGGTAGAGAAACAGGTCTCCTTCAAGTTTCCTGGACAGTCAGAACTGCCCCTAGACCATGGCTGAGCAGGGCTAGAGCTGAATCACAGGCCATTACAGAGTCCACAGCGGAGACAAAGGTCTGTGGGCCTGTTACCTGAGGCAAAGAAAGTCATAACTCTTCCAAAGTCCCAGTGCAAATGATGCTAAAGACAGAACCAAGGCTAAATAGACTATAGCTGAATCCTTAGGGAGATAGGGCTGTGAGGTATGTGGTGGTACCATAGTCAGTGAGCCTGTCACTTGTACAGAGACCTCTAATAAAAGCCCTTTTTGGTCTTGGGCTCCATTGGGGTTTTCCAAGCTCCTGTTAAGATCCCAAAGCTCCTATAAAGGCATTTTTATATGTGGATGGCTGCCAAATTATTGTTTCTGTGGGGGAATATAGGCAGGAGACCTCCTATTATGCCATCTTGTGGCATCAAATTTCATTAAAATAAAAACTTATGCTCTGCAAAGTTACCATTAAAAGAATAAAAGACAAGCCACAGTCTGACAGAAAATATTTGCTATCTAAAACATAATATTTGATACCCAGAATATATAAAGTCCTCTTAAAACTTAACAGAAAAGTAACCCAGTTTAAAAAATGGACAAAAGTTCTGAACAGATAGATCATCAAAGAAGATATATAGATGCAAATAAGCCTGTGAAATGATGTTCAATATCATATACATTAGAGAATTACATGTTAAAACAATGAGAAACCACTCTATGCTTATTATAATGATTAAATTCCAAAACACTAACAACACCAAATGTGGGAAAAGATGTATTTCAATAGGCACTCTTACTCATCGATGGTGCAAATGCATAAAAGTACAGCTATTTTTGAAGATAGTTTAGTAGTTTCCTCAGAGTTAAACATAGTATTACAATACAATTCAACAAGTGCACACCTGGTTAGTCACTCAAATTAATTGAAAACTAAAATCTTCACACAAATTGTCATATCTGCATTATTAATAACTGCCTCCAGCTGAAAGCAACTAAGATATCCTTCAATGGGTTAATGGATAAACTTTGATACATCCATACAATGGAATATTATTCTGAAAAAAACAGAAAGAAATGAGATATCAAACCACAAAAAGGTATGGAGGAACTTTAAATGCATACTGGTAAGCAAAAGAAGTAAATGAAAAAAGATTATGCATTACATAATTCCGTACTATATGACACTCTGGAAAGTGTAAAATTATAGAGAGTGAAAAACTCAGTGTTCATCAGGACACTGGAAAAAGGAGGAAAGGAGAGATGAATGAGTGGTGCATGGGAATTTTTAAGTGTAGTGAAACTATATAATTATAAATTGATGTATATCGGACATTATCATTTTTCAAAACGGATACACCTGTACAATGCAGAGTGACACATAACGGAAACTACAGACTTAATTAAAAATAATGAATCAGGGCAGCCCCAGTGGCTCAGCGGTTTAGTGCCAACATTGGCCCAGGGCGTGACACTGGAGCCCCAGATCAAGTCCCACATTAGGCTCCCTACATGGAGCCTACTTCTCTTCTCCCTCTGCCTGTGTCTTTGCCTCTCTGTCTCTCTGCCTCTCTCTCTGTCTCTCTCTCTCTCTCTCATGAATAAATAAACAAAATCTTTAAAAAAATAATAATTAATCAATATTTTTCATCAGTTTTAACAATGTACCACACTAATGCAAGATGTTAATAATAAAAGAAACTATGTGTCAGGAGACATAGTGTATATGTGACTATTGTATACTTCCTACCCAATTTTTCTGAAAACATAAAACTTCTCTAAAAAAAATTTTGTTTTAAAAAAGTGATAATACATTATGGCCAACTGGAATTTATCCCAAATTTAAAGTAGGGGCTTATTTTAAAAAATCAATTCAACTCACCATATTAAACTAAAAAAAACACACATTAGAGAAAAAATACATAATCATATCAGAAGAAGCAGAAAAAAACATTTCACAAAATTCAACATCTGTTACTTACTTACTTGAGGGTGGTTTGAGGAGTAATTGGTGAATATGCAAAGTTGCTATTGCCCTCTATAACAGGAAAGCTACTTAACTCAAATTTGTCATAGTACTATTAAACCATGGTGTATTCATTATTCTTCAAAACAACAAAATCCCCTTGTAATCAGGTTAGAGTGGAAAGAATGTAGATGAGTTCTAAATGTCAGGTTTTTTTTAATGTAGTAGACTTGGCAAGGCTTACTATGTCTTCCATCACTAGATGTTGTCACGCATGTAAAAATATTTTCTTTTTCTTTTTTTTTTGTCTAATTTATCAGTTCACTCTTTTCTAATTAATTCAAATTTAGAGCATCTGACTGATGACAGGAGACAAATTTCTAATTTATTCAGCTTGCTCATAGAGACAAGTATTTCAGAAAGGAAAAAAGAAAAGAAAAAAGAAAGAAAGAAGAAAGAAGAAAGAAAGAAAGAAAGAAAGAAGAAAGAAAGAAAGAAAGAAAGAAAGAAAGAAGGAAAGAAAGAAAGAAAGGAAAGAAAAGAAAGAAAGAAAGAAAGAAAGAAAGAAAGAAAGAAAGAAAGGAAAGAAAGAAGAAAGAAAAAGAAAGAAAGAAAGAAAGAAAGAAAGAAAGAAAGAAAGAAAGAAAGAAAAGAAAGAAAGGAAGGAAGAAAGAAGAAAGAGAGAGAGAGGGAAGGGATGTAAAGAAGAAGTAAAATAATTTTATATATAGATATTTAATGGTGTTCCACTATCAATTGTCATGTAACAATTACAAATTAGTTACATAAAATGATTACAACTTATTGTGCTAACAAATTTCAAGGTTCAGGTGGTCCAAATACTATAGAGATAGCTTATTTCAGCTCTGGTACCTCAGAAGATTCGAATGCATGGAGGTTAAGTGAATGGAGCCTAGAATCACCTAGAGATTTGTTCACTCATATAGTCCGGGACTTGAGCTGGGATATCAAAAAGGGAGGATTCACCTATGACTGCTGACCAGAGTACATCTTTATGGATTCTCAACATAGCTTAGGCTTCTCACACCATGGCAGCTAAAGAATTTCCAGAAAACAATTATTCCCCAAAAAGCAAAGAGAAGATGCATGGCCTTTCTGACCAAATCTCAGAAGTCACAAAGTGTCACTTCCACTGTATTACATTGTTCTAAGAAGTCACAAGCCCACACAGAATCACAGGGAGGACCATATACTGCAAGTCTCACTGGGAGTGAAGTCAAAAAATTTGTTATGATTTTTTTAAAAACTGCAACAGTTAGTTTATTAGAATGCAGAAAATAAGAACTGTGTTTCTTGCCATATGCAACTAAAGAGAGAATAAGAAGAAAATAAAATTTACAAAGTCCATTCAAATTTTATTCATTTACTAATAATATTTATGATAGACCAGGAATTTTGCATGCCAATCACCACTATTCTGTCAAAGCCTCAGCTTTGTATCATCATTTCTCTTAGGAAGTCATCCATCATCCTCACACCCAAAATCTAGCTAAGTTGTCTTGCCTCTGTGTTGCCGTTGGCAACCTGTTCTAACCCTAGGTTCTGCAGTGATCAAGTGTATCTCCTGCACAATTCAAGCCCTTTAGCTAGTAGAGATGAGGATCACTCTATTTGTAGAAGAATCAGGATTAAAACTCAGACCTCGGTGGTATTTCCACCTTAATTTATTGCTTTCTATAGTTAAAGATCAATAAACATGTTGAGTTTGACTTTACAGTATTTTAAATCACTTATTAAAAATAACTGTCAGGGCAACCCGGGTGGCTCAGCGGTTTAGTTGTTGCCTTCAGTCCAGGGCGTGATCCTGGGGACACTGAATCGAGTCCCACATCAGGCTCCCTGCATGGAGTCTGCTTCTCCCTCTGCCTGTGTCTCTGTGCCTCTCTCTCTCTCTCTCTCTCTCTCTCTCTGTGCGTCTCTCATGAATAAATAAATAAAATCCTTAAAAAAATAAAAATTAAAATAACTGTCAAATAAGTATACCAAATGTAATATAATTTTTTTCTTTTTTTAAGATTTTTTTTATTATTAATTCATGAGAGACACAGAGAGAGAGAGAGGCAGAGACACAGGCAGAGGGAGAAACAGGTTCCATGCCAGGAGCCCGATGTGGGACTCGATCCTGGGATTCCAGGATCTCACCCTGGGCCAAAGGCAGATGTTAAACCGCTGAGCCACCCAGGGATCCCCTATAATTTTTTTTCTTTTCTTTAATTGTGCTGTCTTGACCCAGTTTAAGGCCCTGACTAGAGGCCAGTCAGGTCCTCTTCTTGAATGGAATATTATCCATCCTTAAAAATGAGGGAAATTCTGCCATTTGCAACAACTTGGATGACTGTGGGACATTATACTAAGTGAAATAAACCAGAGAGAGAAAAACAAATACTGTATGATCTCACTACATATGAAATCTTAAAAAAAAAAAAAATCAAAGTCATAGAATCAGAGAATAGAATGGTATTTGCCAGAATTTTGGAGGTTGGGAAAATGGGGGAGATAAGTTATACAATGAATAAGGGCAGGAAACTAATGTATAGTATGGGGATTATAGTTAATAATATTGCACTGTACACTAGAAATTTGCTAAATGGTTCCTGACCATATACTATATTTATATATATATATATCTTTCTCCTTATGAGCCCAAGAACAACTATACAAATATAGCCAGAACCATATCTCTTTATTCCAAAAAAGCTACATTTATTGGGTACCATTTATGTGCCAGTTATCATCAGAGATACTGGAGAGCAAGACATAAAGGAAGCATGGTCATGCTACCCATAGCTTACAGACAGCCTGAAATTTCTGATAAAATATAGTTCCCCCAACCCTTGGTCACCTTATAAATACTCTTCTCATCCACAAACAAAGAAAATGTTATGAGGACTATAAACATGTTTCTATCATTGGGATGCCTAACCAAAGCTGTTAGGAAGAAAAAGCTGAAAATCCAAAGTCCAAAACACTATATTCATGATGAAAAAGGATACTTATAATTCCATTTTCTAATCTTCATTGGATTAAGCTGTACTTATTTTTCCAACCTGAAGATATTGTTTTTTCTTACTTGTACATTACAAAGCATCTTATTTAAATCTATTCCTTTTTCCTAAAGCATCAAAATATTAAATCTTGAGAGGTGATTCAAAAAAGGCTGAAAATGATTGTTTTAGCAAATTATCAGATATCATTGTTCCTCTCAAGCATAATGTTAAAATATAATTTATATTTTTAAAATGATTTTTCTCCACCATTACAAGTGTTATCAATCTTTCTATGAATCCCATTTGATTTACTCAATCTGTATTATGTTCACATAAACAATATATAAATCAACACATAACAAGAGAATCAGCTGGTTTTCTCAAAGCAAAAAAAGGAAGAAAAGAAAAAGAATATGAGTACTCTCATCTCTTCTTTTGATAAAGAAAATATTTAAAATATTCCTCATGGTATTCAGTTGCCAAGTCATCTGTTATGTCATAGCACATTACATCCAATGATTATGACAACAACAACAACAAAAAGTTAGCAGAGACACATACATAGAAATATGGAACTCAGAAAAATGAATTTAAATCTGTTTTGGGGGAAGTCATGCAGAAAGAAGGGGAAAAAGCATGCTGCTTTCACCATTGATTTTAAGCAGCTGCTGCCTGAGTGATTACAGCATAGCCATTTCTTGAGCTGCTGATGAAAATTTCCATATGCAAATTGGGTGGTTGCAAATTTTTTCTTTACTTTTACTGTATTTTGTAACCTCAAACTCAGGTTTTCTGATTGTCTGCGCTATGAGATTAACCAAATGATTTAGTTTTATGGGATGTAAAGTTCAGAAACTTCAGAGGCCAAGGATTTACTGAGTGACTTAATGAAAAGCAAGCTGAGGTCCAAAGCACCCCTTCTTAAATTGGGCTCAAAAGTACTTCAAAGAAACAGAAAGGAGGGAGGAAGGTCTGTACCCACAAGCCAGTTGGGTCTCATTTAAAATAACTATGCCTATTAATATCTTGAAAATGTTCCAAATTGTGATTCTAATAGACCCCTAATTTGGTTTTATATTTTCCTTAGAAATGCAAAAGTGCTTTTGTTGAAAGACAGAGCCCTTTAAACTTTATGAAGGAATGAAAATCAACTCAGTAGGACTTAAGAAAAACTGAGCCCTTCTCCACTTCTATCCATTATTTCTTGCATTCAATCATTCATTCATTCATTCATTCATTCATTCAAACATTTCTTTTGGGGAGAACTTGAAGAATTGTTGTCACTCATTAATTAGTTATTAAACTAATAAATCAGTGAGAGGTAAATGCTTCAATGATACACCTCTAGGGAGTCATTTTTTTAAGCTTCATTGAAGTCATAAAATATCTTTAATAAAATTATTCTGGTAAATCTAATACATGAAAATCCAAATTTTAATAAGATTGAATTAATGATGACTATTTGCATTAGAAAAGAATTATTAATTGTACAAAGTGATTCACTATAGAAATCATTTAAGTGGTGGACTGCTATTCTATGCTAAAATAGTAAGAATCTATATAAAATGAAAAAATATAATCTTTCTTTGTGGTAGAGTGGCTTAGCTTTTCTCTCAGAAGACCTTATTTTGTGAGATTAATACTTATCTGGGGTGGGCAACGAATTTTACCCCTTGTGTCAGCCTATTTGAATAACTGTTTTTAAAAGCGTTCATCTTCTGAGGTCTTTGTAGAATGAGGTATGAATGACTAGAAGGCAGAACTGGATTACTACAAACAATAGAAGAGATTAGAGAGGTTTTGGGAGATAATATAGAAAATTAAAGAATGTCAAGTGAAAAGGAAATGATGAACAGAGAACCAAATGGGGATTTGATGCAATGAACTAGGTGGCCTGTCAGGACTTTTAGGTCTTGTTTTGTGGAAAGGCTGGGAATTCTGAGAGATACCACTAAGATCTGAGTCTGCCCTCAAAGTGGATACAAATGAGAACAGATGATTCCCAAGGGGACTCAATGTAAAATGCAAACATAAAGCATAATTTATACTCTAATCAATTCATGAAATATTATTAAACACCTACCAATGGCAGACAGAGGAAGGTATGATGTCTAAATGGTATCTCTTAATCACATGGGGGTCTCCAGATGTGGAGTGATGATCAGATGGAAGCCAGGGGCATCAGAGATGAAAGAATTCACCTGAGGTAGAACTAAGGAGATAGAAGTTTATTGAATATACCACATAGGAACCACAGGTAGGTAAGCAGAGAAGACACTGTCTGCAGAGGCAGTGGGTAGGGGCTGTTCTTAAAAGGGGAGGATAAGAAGGCATGGTTGAAGCATGAAATCTTCCCTTTTCAGTAACTGTGCCTGGTTGTAAGTAGCCCTTGGGTTTTTCAGGGCCTATGGATATTTTGAAGTGGGTTGTCCAATGGGCCTGTCTATATTCAGTCAAGGGGTTGCTGTGGGCCCTTCCTACATTCTATCACTCAAACTTGTTTGCCTAAAAGTGCCCTCTACAGAAGATTCTAAAAATACACAGGTGAATAGGAATAGAGTCCTTGCCTTTGTACTAATGATAGACATAAATATAATCATAAACTGACCTAGTTTTGACACTATACAAACATATCACACAAAGTTCTGGAAAAACTACTTTGTTAGAAGCAATTCAGATTTTCAAAGTCGATCAGGAAAATGTCATTAAAAGGTAAAGTTGGAGACAGCTAGTTAGGTTCTAACAGAATTTCTGGAGGCCAGGAAGGAGGGTATCATGACTAGCTATGGGGAATGTCAGAGGCCTATCCTAGCAATGCTCAGAAACAAAACCACAATAAGCTGGATTAAAGCAGACAGGCCCAAGATGGCTGACAAAGCAGACCAGGAACCTCTGACCAAATAAGGAAGAAAAGGTATGAAACTCACTTTCCTAAAAATCCCACCCCAAGTAATGAATATTCCACCCTCTTGTTAAAATAACTGTCAATAAAAGATGGAGACCCAAACCCCCTGGGAACATGCAACTCTCTCTTTCTCCCTCTCTCTCTCTCCCTCTCTCTCTCTCTCCTATGTATGTGTGCTCTTGTATTCTCTTTCTCTCACTCTGTCAGCTGCCCTCACATCTCAAGAGTGTACTTTTGCTTTAATAAACTTTCCTGCTGGGGATCCCTGGGTGGCACAGCGGTTTGGCGCCTGCCTTTGGCCCAGGGCGCGATCCTGGAGACCCGGGATCGAATCCCACATCAGGCTCCCGGTGCATGGAGCCTGCTTCTCTCTCTGCCTGTGTCCCTGCCTCTCTCTCTCTCTCTCTCTGTATGATTCTGTCTCTGTATGATTCTCTCTCTGTATAATTCTTTCTCTTGAGGAGACCAAGAGCCTTCAGTGACATCTTTGGGATGGGCTATGCTGATGCCTGTGGGCTGGGGGTCTCCCGATTTCACTCACCAATAATAAGATTAAGTTCAGCCATAGTAAAAGAAGTATAGAGTAGACATATTTAAGAAAAAGAGAAATGGACAGGATACATGTAGGAAGATTTCAAGAAGTGAGAAAAACATACCCTAAAGAATAAGGGCATGGGAGACTCCATATAGTTAGAGAATACAAGTGGTTATACAAGCTTGAAGCACAGGATATAAGCATCAAAATGGGAGGAGATGATATCAAGTCAAACAGGAATAGAGTGATCAAGTTTTATGCAATGTGCTAGAAAATCCGAATTTCAGTTCACGAACACACACAATAATAGAATAACCTGAGTTCTGGGTCATGGGCTGAACTCAGGACTACATGTAAGGGAAAAGAGTTTTAACAAATACCCCCACAAAATAAATAAGTGGAAAAGAAAGAAATGTCTGATTCCTCCCACATTTACAACTCAGTAGTTTGTATTTAAATTAAGCTTCTTTCTTGGAATTAGAAGAGTTGCTAGTTATTCATCAAACACAGTCCACTTATATCCACATGTTCAGAACTTAACATATAGTTGTTGTCAGGGAGGAGTAATTCCCATCCCCTTCAAGGTCCTTCCAGCTGAACTAAGAATCAAATTGACATGAGACAGATGAACAGAAGAAAATCAAATTTAATAGCACACATATGTGAATCCATGCAGACATGGCAATTCCAAAGACAGTCAGGCAAAATGAGTTATATATGTCACCCTGAACTAAGGAGAAGAGGATAGAGGTCTGAGATTTCAGAGGAAAGGAATTCAATTTATGGGAAGATGAAAAAGCGTAAATTAATGAGACAAAGAGAGGACCCTAATCAAAGTGGCCTTGCTAGGTTCTTCCTTGTCGACCACACGTAGTTCATACCATAATATGTAATGGTAATAGCTCTTTTCCTGACGCAGGTCTTCTATCTAAATTCTTTTAGGCAGTTGTCAGAGAGGTAGACTTGCTTTCCTGAATCTGCTGGGTTTTGATTGCTTTTAACCTCAAAATAGCCTTTATACTAATGTGGCCCATCTTGGGGTGAACTGCCTTTGGCTCTCAATAGTATCTCCATATACATCCATAGCATGATGGTTGCATTAGTAAAGGAACAGAGTATAATGGTTCAGAGTACAGGGTATTATGTTCTGCTGAATAGGAAGTGACCCTGAGGTACATGAATACAGCTTATTCTTTACATGAATAAAGCTTATTCTTTTGGAAAATCATTTGTTTGCTTATTTTTATCTTTAAGGACCTAGTTTAGGATGTTTATTTTTAGATTTTTTTTTCTTTTACTATGGTCTTAATGATCAGGCACAGTTAAACAGAAAATTATTCTGATACTTGTTAAAACAGTGATGATGGCTATATTCAAAACTACTGCAACAGAAGTATTGCATTAGGAGAGAGAGAGATCAGACTCAACTCCAAATACAACCAAGACAAGTGGGAATTTATAGCTGAGGAGCAGACTAAGGGATTACTCAATGGAAAATTACTAAGAGGAGACATGAAGGATAGGAACATTCATACTAGCATGACCTATATCAGGATTCTTGCTAAAGACAAGCCAAAAACTTACATATCAAAAGCAGGGGGTAAGGAACTTGACCAGATATCATGGATGATCAGATATCAATGGTGGAGGAATTTTCTTTAAACTGACTTAACAAAACTCTAGCTAAAACTGGGCTATGTGGACCTGAGAAGGACAGGATGGACTTTGAAGGTTAAGGTCAAGACCCAGTCAAGAAGAGGACACAGAAGAGCCTGACTAAAGTTTGGTCAAGGATAGTCTTTGTCAGCACACTATGAAAAGAAAAAAGAAAAGAAAGGAAAGGAAAGGAAAGAAAAGAAAGAAAAGGAGAGGAAAGGAAAGGAGAAAGGGAAAGGAAAGGAAAAGAAGAAAAAGAGAAGGAAAGGAAAGGAAAGGAAAGGAAAGGAAAGGAAAGGAAAGGAAAGGAAAGGAAAGGAAAGGAAAGGAAAGGAAAGGAAAGGAAAAGGAAAAGGAAAAGGAAAGGAAAGGAAAAGGAAAAGGAAAAGGAAAAGGAAAAGGAAAAGGAAAAGGAAAAGGAAAATAAAAAAGAAAAGGGAACAGAAAGGAAAGAAAGAAAAGAGGAGAAGAGAAGAGAAGAGAAGAGAAGAGAAGAGAAGAGAAGAGAAGAGAAGAGAAGAGAAGAAAGAAAAGAGAAGAGAAGAAAAAAGAAAAGAAAAGGAAAAGGAAAAAGAAAAGGAAAGGAAAATAAAAAAGGAAAGGAAAGAAAAAAGAAAAAGGAAAAGGAAAGGAAAGAAAAAAAGAAAAGAGGGATTGGGGTGAACTGGTGCAAGCTTTGTTCTGTCTACATAGCTGGATAAGACACTTCAGGAAAAAAAGGATGGAATTCATAAATCTGCTAAAGTACATGCAGCCACTAGGGATTGAAAAGCTTCTATACATAACACATCTTTTCTCTCCTGTGTGTACTATTTGTGATCAAGCAAAAAAGGCATAGGACACTTCAACCTTTATGCTAAAACTATATAAACATTTTCCCCCTTTTCTTCTATACAGATTGTTTTCTCTGTTTTTTGTTATTTCTAAATGCTATTTTCCAGTTAACATGAAACAATATACAGCAAAGATAAATTCTATTGAAGGGCCTATCTAGTTTCTTTGCATGTTTGGTGATCTACTCAAGTTCAACTTATTAATACATCCTACAGGGAATACACTTTCTTGTCTGGAGTCTGTAGACCACCTTTAAGAAAAATAAGTATTTAATAATTTCTAAAAGCAAAAATGTATCAGTTCTGTGCTTATAATACAATTTTTAAAAAATTTATTTATTTATTCATGAGAGACAGAGAGAGAGGCAGAGACACAGGCAGAGGGAGAAGCAGACTTCCCATGGGGATCCTGATGCAGAACTCGATCCCAGGACTCCAGGATCATAATCTTAGCCAACGGCAGAGGCTCAACCACTGAGTCACCCAAGCATCCCTGCTTATAACACAAATTTAAACAAAACCTGCAAATAGGCACAGACCAGTGAAAAGTCCACATGCATGTTATTAGATATGATTTGTGTGTTCCTCTATTCTCTGCAAAAATTGTATTTTTTTCTTAAGTTTATCTGGACATTTTTTTCCAGATTAGCTTGTAAAGGTCTTTAAACCAATCACAGAGAGCTGTACTGAACAAATAATTAACAGAACACATAATCAGAGCCATAGGTACTTTGGAGCCACTCTTAATATAAAAATAGTCTTTTAAGTAAATACTAAGTCGCAAAAAAACATTTTTACATGTAATGAGGGATTATTGTGATACACTGGAACAAAAATATTAAGTGATCAACATATATCAAGCACAGTCAGAATGTTACATATTTCGCATGTTAGAATTGAGAGGAAAATGAATAATAAACTAGGCATCCAGTGTAATACTTTAAATAATTATAATAATCCAAAGAAACAAAATATATAATAAGGAATAATAATAATAAGGAAGCACATAATAGACATAAAAGTACAGAGGCTTTTGTCAAACTTCCCTGTGATATCTTCACATTGCATCAAATAAAAGATCTCACCTTTATGTTTATCAAAGTAATCCAATTCTGGACAAAATCATAACTGACTGTAGTATTCATTGAAATGATCAAATCATTAATTTTTGAAATATTTTCTCTTTCCTTAGTTCCTATGATATAATATTCTCTTCACTTTTCTCCTCTATCTAGAGGCTTCTTGTCAGTCTCTTTTATCAGATTATCTTCTTTGGTTTTATTTTTTTTTAAGATTTTATTTTTTTATTCATGAGAGACACAGAGAGAGACAGAGGCAGAGACAGAGGCAGAGGGAGAAGCTCCATGCAGGGACCCTGATGTGGGACTCAATCCAGGGACTCCAGGATCTCACCCTCACTGGAAGGCAGATGATCAACTGTTGAGCCATCCAGGCATCCCTCTTCTTTGGTTTTAAATGTTGAAATTCCTCAAGTCCTTGTACGAGGCCCTTTTTGGGTTCAATATTCAGTTCATAGAAAATATCCACTAAATCGTGCTTCAGTGTCTTTCTAAAATCCTATGAATTGGGATCCCTGGATGGCTCAGTGGTTTAGTGCCTGCCTTTGGCCCAGGGCACGATCCTGGAAGTCCCAGGATTGAGTTCCACATCGGGCTCCCGGGATGGAGCCTGCTTCTCCCTCTGCCTGTGTCTCTGCCTCTCTCTCTATGTCTATCATAAATAAATTAAAAAATCTTTAAAAAAATCCTATGAATTGCTATTGTCTTCTTCAGGGACACTTCTTGCATATGCCCACTATATTCCACTGTCTGTTCAATATCTCCACAAGGATCTCACATAGTCCTCATAAACCAATGGGGCCAAAATTCACCCTATCTCTTTTCCAACAGGTGTCCAAATATGGTTCCTTATCTCTACAGAGCTTACTAATAATTCCATGCAGTTTTCCAGAAGATCTCATGTCACTCTGACTACCGCCCTCTCATTCAACCTTGTTGGAAAATGAATCATAAAAGCATTTGGTTTTACTTTCTGAATATATTTCGATTTTATCTAATTATTTTAATTTCCTTAAGCAGTTTAGACCAAATCACTATTCTCTTTCACCTGAACCCTGCCATTGCCTTTTGATTGAGTTGTCTCTATCAATTTTTTCCTCTTCCAGGTAATTCTTCATGCCATAACCCAGAGTGAGACCAGTCTTCTCTAATACTGTCACAGTACTTTTAGGAGAAATGTCAACAATCTTAACTTGATCTGTCTAGTTCTGTGTGGTCCACCTCCAGCCATCCTCTACTATTTTGTCTCAAATCTCTATGCCTGAGCTTTCTGTTGTAGCCACTCAGGCCTATCATCTGTCTGTGCTTTGAACAACCCAAATCCTCTTCCTTTGTATCTCCTCAGTTAGGTTTCTTCCCGTGGTACTATCAGGAAGTTTTTACAGTTTCGAGTTTTGCGTTTAGGTATATGATCCATTTTGAGTTAATTTTTTGTAAAACGCTAATTTTACCAAAAAAATAGAAAACAGACCTTCCCAATAGATAATTAGCAAAAATATGAACTGTGTTAATAAAGAGGAATTAGACCTATCAATATATTGAAAGATATTCAATCTAATAAAACATACATACATACATAAAAGCAGATAATACTTTTACCTATGAAATTATTATTAATGTTGGAGAAATCAGAAAGTCTAATGTTGATGGACATATGATGAAAGGGGCACTTTAATACTACTATTATTTGGAAAGTCGTTTTTTATTATCAAAATTCTTAAAACACATGCTCCCTTTTATTCAGCAATTCCAGTTCTGAAAATCCTTCTTGAATTATTTTATATACTGAAATAGGTATATGCCTGAATTTGTTTTCCAAAATGGCATTTAAAATAATAAACTTTGAAATAATTTAGATAGTAATGGGGAAGTGCCTTATTAAATTATCACATATTCTAATAAAGAAGTAACTCATATCCATATAATATACTTTTTAAAAAATATATAAAAATTTAGTCTTTATTTGTAGAAAATAGCTTGAAGAAATCCCTACATTTAATCAGAATACAGAAGCAGAATGGAAAAGTGTTTTAATTATATGATTTAAGCCATCCTCACTAAAATCATATCACCAACCATATGATCATCTTTATGCCATATATTTTTTAAGTACCCCAAATTGTTACTGTTTGCACTGAATAAGAAATTAGATGTAGTTTTATTTTTATTTATGCAAATTCCAAAGAGAATGAGATGCTTTCCCTCTCCTTCTTGTAGAAAACAATGTATTCTGGATAATCATGTACTAGAATGTAGTGTGTGGCAAGTATTTCTTAGATTCCACCCAAGTGGTTTTTTAGGTACCAAAAATATAAGAGGGCATCACTTTACTTTAATTGGTATCAATTAGAAAGTGGTCCCACAAGAGAAGATAATGTTAATTTCAATTCAGTAATGAAAGATCTAGGAACATATATCATTATTTATATACAATAATATCCATAGCTAAAATATGTTGAGGCTATTGTGTTAAGTTCTTTACATACACTTCTTCATTCAATCTTCCCACAACCACAAGAGATAGATATTTTTATAATTTCCTCCTTATCAATGAGAATACTATGCCAGGGCAGCCCGAGTGGCTCAGTGGTTTAGCGCCGACTTCAGCCCAGGGCCTGATCCTGGAGACCTGGGATGGAGTCCCAAGTCAGGCTCCCTGCATGGAGCCTGCTTTGTCTCTCTGCCTCTCTCTCTCTCTCTCTGCCTCTCTCTCTCTCTCTCTCTCTCTCTCTCTGTCTCCCATGAATAAATAAATAAAATCTTTAAAAAAAAAAGAGAGAGAGAATACTATGCCATGCAGAAATAAAGTAACTTTGCAAGGTCACAAAATCGTTTACTGAAATAAATATCTATGATACATAGAAGGTATTCAGCTTTCAGAACTCATACTTCTATAAATGTTCTAGTGTATATTTCTTCATAAATGACATACTAACAGTTATCAGCATCCACTTTAATCAGATGAATATTCTCAGATTTATTCCTGCATTGAGTGCCAAAACTGGGACTGCCAACAATTTTTCTGACTCTTGGTCCCATACTTTACTCACTATGCTCTGACGAGCTATATAAACTCTCTTGCAGACTAAGACAAATCCTATGTTGCACAGCTGGTACTGAAAAATGTCACTGTTGATTAGATATTTTTAGTCATTTAATTTTGCTCTATAAGCTAGATTTCAGTTCTTCTTCATAACTGACACATATTGTTCCTGTCTTTTTCTTCTGTCCACATTTTTCTTTAGGGCATTCATTATAAGAAACATGACATGTTATTTTTAATAATACATAACCTGCAGAAGGAAACCAATAAGAATAAAAGTAGAGTCTTATCCAGGAAAAATATTGTTTTGGTTAACTTACCTTAAATTAATTTTGCAAAATGTTTGCTATATGATTAAAACAAAACAAAGTCCTAAATCTGAAGACTAAGTAGCAGTTTAGAATAAAAGCATTATAACTTAATAGATCCATATAGGAAAATGTGAAGAAATTCCAAAATCTTACAAGAAGATATTCTGTTTTTTCAACAGATACCTGGGTACTCACTATGGGTCAAAATCATAGCTAAGAATTTCACTTGTGGGAATATATGATGCTTTGGGTAAAAAGAGGACACAATTTGGATTTTTTTCAGAAAATCGAAATGTGTAGTATTTTTTTCACAAATTAGAGCTTGTCTTATCCTCAAAGTATAGTTTTATAAGTGTGTATGGATTTTCATGTAAATTTTATTAAAAAGAAAAAAATGTGTTTTCAATTTCATAATCCTAAATTCAATATGTATCACACTATAAAAAAGAGGGTACTTTTATGTAGATATGATTAAAGAACTCTAAATAAACTAAATTAAATTTTTATTATCTTGATTTGAATATCACTTTTTTATACAGCGTATATTTCAAATGAATTATTTGGTCAAAAATAATTAACAATATCCTGTAAATTTTCATAATATATTTATAACTTCCTGAATTACTACTCTTGGCTAGTCTTTTTCACATATAACCTTAAGATATTTTTAAGATTATAAAAAACTATAAATGAGTAAAAAAATGTAAACCTTCAATATGAAAAACATATCTTGATATCAGAATAAAGTGACTTTATGTACTATCATATATGTATGTGCATTTATTTCCTTCTTTTTAAGATTTTATTTTTAATAATCTTACACCAATCATGGGGCTCGAACCCACAACATGAGATCAAGGGTCACAAGCTCCAGGGACTGAGTTGGCCACATGCTCCTATTTCTATAAATCACAAGTATATAGATAAATATCCTTTTTATGATACATGGCAGACACTATCTAAGGGTTTACATTTATTAGCTATTTTAATTTTCACAATATCACAAAAACTCCATGAGTTAAAAATATTAATTGCCACATTTTGCAAATACGTATATGGAATTATTGATTTTTAAAAGGGAGGATGAGAGGTCCTTGAAATGGTGGTCCACAGAGTCAGACAGCCTGACTTCAAATACCATTACCAGCTGAGTGACTTTGGGCAAATTACCTAATTTCTTTAACCCTCACTTTCTTCATATATAAAATGGAAATAATAACAGTATGTACTTTACAGACACAATGAGGGTTAAATTCAATAAATTAAAAATGCTTAAAAGATGACATGTAACAGTAAAGATTCCATAAATAGCAGTAAATATTATGCTATTTGGTTCTGCAATATTACCCCTTTCTATGTGAATATACCTAAAACCATAATTTTTTTTGCAGGAGATGCATAGTATTCTGCTTGTATTTTACTGATCCCCTTTTGTTGTTGTTGTGTTGTTCTAAGAAGATTTTGATAACTGAAATCTCAACTTAGAAAGGCCCTGGAATCTATAGATGAGAGCCATCAATCATCTTCTTTTAGTTCAAATCACAATTTACTTCAAATACTTCAATGTATTATACTGATATACTGACCAGATAGAAATGGACAAAAATGCTTATTATGCTTTATAAAATAAAAGGAATTTTTGTTGCATCTTTCTGATTTTTAAAATGTGGTTTTTAATTCTTGTTTTTCATCTGATATTTCTGTCTTCATGATAATTATGAGGATAAAATAAAAGACAGTGCTCATTTCAGCTGCTGGACTTCCAGTGTGGAGCAGAGGATGGTGTGGGGCTATATATGTTCTAACTTTTCTCAGTGAAGTGTTTGAATTTTGTTTTCATTTATATGTAGTATGTATCTTATCACAGACAGCATTGGCTCTTCTACCTCCCACCTGTACCAAAATTCACCTACGTCAAGTTAAGTAGGTGCAAAGCCTATCCTTTTAAATCACGCTGAAAACCAAGCTAGATCCCTTGGTCATTTCTCTTTAACACAAGTAATTATATACTTCCATTGTTCTCTAATGTGGGACCCGGGGCAGTTCAGTGTGAAAATGAGCCTCATTAATCCCATTTTTGCAGTTGGGTCCAAAAACTGTGAGATGGCAACATTTTTTTCCCCACTGTTAAACTAAAGCAAATGCTACAGAGACTCTGATCTATTTCACCATTTAAGAGATCTACTATTGCCAAAATAAATGGATTAGGGACACATTCATCAATTGTATTCAGCACCACCACCTAATCGTGCTCCAGACCAAAGTCAAATGGATTTGTATTCCCTCTGGCGGGGTAGCAGAACAATCTTCAAAAATTAGAAGTGTTTCTACTTAGTCCTTATTTTAGTCTTATTCCACACTACACTGAACATTAAGTGCTTTAGAATTAAGTCCTCTGAATTACTCTTGCCAGAGAAATATTTAATGATATTACACAGGAATTGTTAAATTTGATTCATGTTATTTCACTGCAATTTACATATCAGTATTGACCAGTAGAAATATATGAGCCACGTAATGTAATTTTACACTTCTTAGAGAACTTATTAAAAAAAAGTAAAAGGAAAGGGGTGAAATTAATTTTAATAAACATTTTATTTAACCTAATGTATCCAAAATATTAATATTCCAAAATGTAATTAGTAAAAGAATTGTTAAGGAAATATTTTACATTATTTTTCTTAATATTCTAAGTCTTTGAAATGTGATGCTTATTTCTCACTTATAGCTCCTATAAATTCAGACTATATTTCAGATATTAAAAAGCCACACGTGGCTAGTGGTTGCCATGTTAGACAATACATATTTCTATATCTGTACTTGTATCTATCTGTATCTATATCTCTACATCTATCTATCTGTCTATCCACCTATCTATCTCAATTTAAATCCTCTCTGGAATAAGATAAAACAAACATTTAGAGTAAAAAGAAAAAAAAGTAGCCAACATTTTTGGCATGTAATAGTTTGCTAAATAATTTAATGCACATACTTGTATTTGATTTGAAAATGAGCACCATTGTTTTCCTGCCATATCATAGCAATTCCTAGGATAGAATGAGTGATATATGTGTAAGAGAAAATTAAAGTTTACTTATAGCTAAACTGACAGTAGCTATTTCTACAACTGAAGATGAGTTACATAATACGTAATCTATAGAATTGGAAGGTAAATACATCTTTATATCAGCCTCATCCCTTAGAAAGACCTATGAGGGAGACAAAAAAAATGAAATCCGGGGACACCTGGGTGCTCAGTGGTTGGTTGAGCACCTGCTTTTGGCTCAGATTATGATCTTGGGGTCCTGGGATCAAGTTCTGCATCAGGATCCCCCCTCCCCCACCCAGGGAGCCTGCTTCTCCCTCTGTCTATGTCTCTGCCTGTCTCTCTTTGTCTTTCTTGAATAAATAAAATCTTTTAAAAAAATGAAATCCAAGTAGATGTTAAGCCCTGTTCAGGAGAGCATAGAAAAGAGTTCTGGGGAGCCGCCATCTTTCAGTAATTTGCCAAAATGTCCAACACAAAGAGAAAGGGGAGAGGTACCCGCTATATGTTCTCTAGGCCTTTTAGAAAACATGGAATTGTTCCTTTGGCCACATAGATGTGAATCTATAAAAAAGGTGATATCATGGACATCAAGGGAATGGGCACTGTTCAAAAAGGAATGCCCCACAAATGTTACCATGCAAGACTGCAAGACTCTACAATGTTACTTAGCATGCTATTGGCATTGTTGTAAACAAACAAGTTAAGGGCAAGATTCTTGCCAAGAGAATTAATGTCCGCATTGAGCATATTAAACACTCAAAGAGCTGAGATAGCTTCCTGAAGCGTGTGAAGGAAAATGATCAGAAAAAGGAAGCCAAAGAGAAAGGTACTTGTGTCCAACTGAAGCACCAGCCTGTCCCACCCAGAGAAGCACACTTTGTGAGAACCAATGGAAAGGAGCTTGAACTGCTGGAACCATTCCCTATGAATTCATGGTATGATAAATGTAAAGAAAATAAAAGACCTCAGGACTGTAAAAAAAAAAAAAAAGAAGAAAGAAGAAAGAAGAAAGAAAGAAAGAAAGAAAGAAAGAAAGAAAGAAAGAAAGAAAAAGAAAGAAGAAAGAAAGAAAGGAAGGAAGGAAGGAAGGAAGGAAGGAAGGAAGGAAGGAAGGAAGGAAGGAGGGAGGGAGGGAGGGAGGGAGGGAGGGAAGGAAGGAAGGAAGGAAGGAAGGAAGGAAGGAAGGAAGGAAGAAAAGAGTTCTGGATTATGCCCACAGACCCAGTTAACTCTGGAGACTGGAGTTGAAGAGGACTGCCTTGGTCTACATCAGAATGCATGTTAGTTTGCTTACTTAAGGGTGAGTGTGAGAAAACTCTCATTGCACAGTTGAAGGGGCAGCTATAGACATGGCCAGAGTGTAAAGCTGATTTTGGCAAAAATATTTGAAAAGATTCTCAAAAACAGACTTTTTAGCTTCTGTCCCTTGCCTTGTTAATAAAAATAACTTCTTTCATTATTTTTCACAAGAAATAAGTCCAAATTTGTTTCATTTTTCAAATCCTTACCTTATATTATAATGTCTCTGTTCACTACTTGCCATATGTCTTCCTACTTCTATCCTCACCCATTTTTCTGGTCTTGTTTTTGAAGCTTTTACCTCAGTGAGAGAGAACTGTAGTGTTAATAGGCTTCATCAAAATGTCCAGCAAATGACTGTACTGTTAAAATGTTAACATTACAACCTATTGTATGAATTGCTATAAGTTTTATTTGAAGTTTTTTAAGGATCAAGCCTGAGAGCAATTATTTATCTAGACACAAATAAATATTTTCCTAAGATAAAGCAGTAAGAGTATGGTCGCCATCACCTTGTAACTTTTTACTAAGTATGAGGCTTGGTTTTAGAAGTTAGGACAGCAGCTCAGCTCTGAGGCTATTGTCTCATAAAAGCCTCACTGGTGCCTCTTCATCCCTTTCCTTTATTTATTTTTAAGTCTGGGAGGGAGAGAAAGAGAGAGAGACAGGAAGGAAGGAAGAAAAAGAAGGAAGGAAGGAAGGAAGGAAGGAAGGAAGGAAGGAAGGAAGGAAGGAAGGAAAGAAGGAAAGGAGGAAGGAAGGAAAGGAGGAAGGAAGGAAGGAAAGGAAATTTAAAAACCTGCTATTTGCTATTTCTCTAGGCTGGGTTCCCTGATCCCACTTTCCCTGTGATGACCTAGCAACCAAGTATAAGACAGATCTTTAAAAGCAGCTAAGGGTGATAAATCTATAAAGAAAAGGTAAATTTTAAGCATGATCTTGCTGGGTGTTACAGCACATTAGAGCTGACTGGAATTTGAGATTTCTTCCTAGAATCTTATTTTGGAAGGTACTGCAGCATGTAGGATTCTCTTTGGTTATTGATCCACCTCTTGAGAAAGCATGCTAATTATAGCAAAAACACAGCTGTTGGTAAAGAAACACAAACTGGCTCTGTGGGATTAAGAGATAATTTAGGTTAAAGCCTAAAGTGGAGGCTTACACTTTCCGGGAGAGACACATGGCAATCTCTTGGGGAAAATAGAAGACTATTACTAAATCATCCAACGAAGGGAGATCCTTACTAGGTATTGGGTAGTGTGAATCTTAAATACTAATCAAATTCGCTTTAGATTGAACAGGCATGGCATTCTCTGTCAAGCCGCAAACCCTAGCCTTTATGTGTGTGTGTGTGTATGTATGTGTATGTATACATGTGTAAGTTTGTGTGTGGGTGTGTGTGTGTGTGTATACTCTAGACAGGTAGGAGCATGGCATTGCTAACTTCTGAAGTTGTCAAAAATCCACTTTTTACTCTAAGTCACTAAATCAATGGTTCTAAGCTTCAGGCCTCTTTGAAATGCTGCTGAGCAAAATGTTCTCTGACTTTTTTAGTAGCTTCCTTAGTAGATGCCACTAACTCTCCACCTAGATGCTCTTCAACCCATATCTAACACTTGCCACCTCCCAGAAAATTGCAGATGTCCTTTATTTTTTTGTCATTGTCCTCTCTTCCTCAGCCATGGGTTTATTGACTTTTTAATGTTATCTTTTATTTTTATTTTAGTTGGAAATAAAGAGGACACAAAGCAAATGCATGAGTCTGGTCTTCCATCATGAACTAGATGACACATAAGTCATATAGCTTTATCTTTTCTTTACAAGTCAGTAATTAATTAGTGTACAGTTGTGTTAGCTGAAAATGTGGGAAGGGATAAGAAGTAATCTCATGGGAGAGTCCTTTATTCATTCAGCAAATATTGAGCATCTTACAGATCCTGGCTGAGAAAAGGAATCTAGAGTAAAAGAGAATCAGAAGAAAGCCATGTCAGATTTGCCAAGGAACACATTTTCTTGAATTGCTAACGGTCAAAGGCATTCATTGCTATGAGGTACAAAAATAAGAGAAGGACTGATGCTGTCCTAGTGTTTTGATCTCATCAGGCTGTGTGGGGCCACACTTGTCCACATTTGCATCCTCTACATCTTCCCTGTCAACTCAAATTCAAGCTTTCTCAATACAATGCCACAGCTCTAGTTTTGTTTTGTTTTGTTTTGTTTTAAAAAAAAGACATACTAAATGAATTCAAATTACAAGTATTTCCCTACAACTGTGTGTGCAAATACTCCAAATCTTCTGAATTTCACTTTTCTAGTTTTACCTCTTTTAAAGTGCTGGAACTATCAAATATCTCTCTGGCTCTTAATTTCGATGAGTCAACAACAAAATGCTGTTTAAACACTGATTTCACTGTATGATAGCACATAAAGATATGAATGACAGTCTCTTTTAAATAAGATTTTATGCTGGTACAGTGAAAATATCTGTGATACTTTAATCATTTTATACAATTTTGGGGGATGGTTGCATGCCTTTTGCTGATCTCTGAACCTCAGTGCTTTCGAAGTACAAAGTAATGAACTAAAAAGAAGTTACACTAATGTTATTTAAGCTTCCACTGAACTGGACATAATAGAATATAATTTTCTTCCAAGTCTCAATTATAACCCCCCAGAATATCCCCAATAATCAGCTCAAGCTAAGATAAGGAAACGCTAAGAACATTTATCTCATAAATTTGAGCTTCAAAGGGTTATCCTGAACCCTTTCACTGTCACAGAAGTATCTAAGCAAAGGTCAGGCTCTCATTAAAGCTTATCTGAAGCCAGAGTTATATGTTATGGTTTACTGCCTCAAGTACCAATTAATACAGAATTAAAGAAATGAAAAACCAGTGATTCATACCTTTGCAGGCCAACCTTCATACTTCAGCATAAAACTAAAATATTAATTGTCATTTTAGTCATGTAATATTTTATTAGGCATTTAACTCTGTAGGTTTTATCAAAAGATATATAACATTCATTTTTAACAAAATGCAGAGGAGATTTGGGGAACATTTACTCAAAAGCTAATAAAGTAAAATCTTAGAGGTATTTTCTAACCAGTGACTTAAACGTGGACATAAATTATTAATGAGGTTGAAATGCTTAATAATAGGGGACTGGAAGGAGGCTATAAAGAATTGCTGAAATATCACCATGATATCAAGGGCGATTGTCTTCTTAGGGGGCATCCAGAAAACAATAAAAAGCATAATTGCACACTGTAGCATGAACAAATTTTGCCTGCAAGGGTGTTGTTGATGGTTTGCAATGTGGAAGAAAGGTTGGTTAAAGACCACGGCAAAGTGTATGGAGGCATTCTCTCATTACTGTGATTTTATGCAACCTGGAAACATTCTCACCCTTCTGGTAGATAAATGCTGACCTGGTATGGCTAAAAACCTCCAAATACTCACAGGCATATTTTACATGTATATCAGCTTCATGATCAGCATATACTCCATACTGCCAGGTGCCCGGGGCCAGAACCCGCCAGCAGGCTAAACGCCTTCTACCTTTGCTCCTGGAGATCCCTATATTCTGCCTCCGATCTGCATGATTGTCTGTCACAGTAGCAACCTCCAGATAACGGAAGCTGTCCCTCCAAATATTTAACATCCCTGCAGCCACTGAGTCTGCAGATGAACTCAGGAGTAAAAGAAAAAGAAAAAAATTCTCTGTAAGCAGCAAGCAAACAAGGTTTTAGGAAGAAAATTATTCTTGATAAATTGACTCTCCTTGGGATGCATAGATAAAGATGGCTTTTATATTATTATTGTTATTTAAGAGACAGCTGAAGTCGGTCGTAAGCCTCTTAGGGCTTTTTGTGACTGAGACACTCGTGCCCAGTTTTGGAAATCCAGCTTTGTAAAGACCTTCACGTTGGCACTAGCTTAAACTCTAGCATACTTTGTCTGTTTTAATAAGGGATACGCCGCTAGAAGTTGGTGTCTTCTGTCTATTGCCTTATACAAAGGAAACATTTGGCCACAATAATTTGCTCTTGTGTGACTGCACTGCTCCCTTGCTTCTTAGTCTAAGTCCTCCCTTTCCATCATCCTTGTCGCAGGTCAGCACAATGAACGCACCCAGGGCTCAAGTGAGGGAAATAAGGTTACCCAAAATGTATCTAATATCTCTTCAGTAGGAATTAACAAACTCATTTCCTCAGTGTTCAGAGTACATATTTTGTCTGAACACATAAGGCACACCCTGTTATCCATTTCATGTATTCTATAAAGATCAAATATTTTACATATATTATATAATGTATGTAAATTCTCTAAATTATCTGAGAATATAAAGTCTCTCTACTTTGTTGTTTTTTTAAAAGATTTTACATATTTGAGAGAGAGACAGAGATGTAAAATTGGGGGCAGGAGGCAGAAGGAGAAGCAGACCCTCCCACTGAACAGGGAACCTGACTTGGGGATCAATCCCAGGACTCTTCTCGAGACCACAATCTGAGCCCAAGGCAGAAGCCCAATTGATTGAGCCACCCAGATGCCCCTAAGTCCGTCTTATTTGAAATAGAAAAGTTGATTTGTGCCAACTGACTTCTTCAAATTGCAGATAAGGAGAAACAGCACTGTAGCTTAAGCAAAAAAAAAAAAAAAAAAAAGAAAAGAAAAGAAAAAGAAAGCATGGTATAAATGTAAATAATGTAAAGAACATCACACTTCTATCCAAAGGTCTGTGATTCAAGTTCTACCTTCTACACTTAGCAGTTTTAGGTTCAGTAATCTTACTTTCTTTTTTTTTCCCTCATTGTAGAATAGGAATAAGAGTGCCTGCCACATAACAAATATTGTTAGAATTAAGTGGAGGCTTTTAAAAAGCTAGAGAATGATACCGATGATGATGCTGATGATGGGATGCTGAGTTGTTCTATCAAGTCATTGTCTGAACAGATTTTGGCTGAAAATGTCTTGTTGTTGTCATTGCTATCATTGTTCTAGGCTCCCTCCCTCTGCCTAATTTCCTTAGCAGAAACAAAAATTTTCAGGCCCAAAACTAATAAGTTTGATTGGATTAATCTAAAAACTAAAAATACTGCCACCAATACTTCCTTGTACATTGGGCTATGCTAATTTCCAGGATTGTATTCTCATCTCATCTCCAATTTCCAATTTGAAAATTCTTGCTTTCTAACCACAACTTTCTATACTTCATCCCCATTCTCACTTTCACTCCCAAAACACTTACTGTTAGGCATTAAAAAACAAACAAACAAGACAACAATAATCCTTGGGTTTTTCAAGTGTACCGTCCTCTGGCACCATTCTCTGGATTCACATTCACTTGAACCTATTGAAAACACTACCTCACTCCCTGGACCTGCCATAATCTCCTCAGCTAGTCCCTCTTTCTATGGTGATCAGTTTCCCAATTTGTCCTATTCATGTTACCAAGCATGGCTGCAGAAACTACTCAAAGGTGCTGACTGACTCTGCTACAAATCTAGGTTCTCCAGACTCCTTTGTTTCTTTAGTTTGACAGTGATCTATAGGTTCATTTCTAAAAGCCACCACACACATTCTGTGTGAAGGTTATTCCAAACCTTTACCATTCTCTTCCACTCTCTTTGACCAGTACCAATCTACTGCCTCGAGCAAATGATCTAGCTTTTTATTACATCATGAACATGGAGGAAACAAATAGAAATATTCTCCAATTTCCTGCCTTCCCACCTCAATTAAGGATCTCAGATTATTTTCTCCTGCCTTAGAAGCAAAGAAACCACCCACTTTGTGGTAGAGGCCTCTCAGCCACACTCATTATGACAACTCTTTCCTCACCCTCTAGCTTCTTGGTCTGTCAAAATTTCCTGTTCGTGTGTCTGTCTTTTCATTGGCTCTCTCATCTCAGTAAAAAAAAAAATCTGTTCAAACAAATGTTAGCTCAAGCTCACCTCCCATAAAGTTACTGACTCCTCACTATTTTTTTTTCATTAGTATCCTGAAAGAGAAGGTGTTGAATGTGTTATAACTGAAAATTTTGAGGTGTCTGTAGAGATTGTTTCAGTTTCCATGTTGCTCTATTACCTCCTTAGTCTCTTATTTCTCTTAGGACTTTATATATATATATATATATATATATATATATATATATATATATATAGTAATTGAAACTATGGGAAAGGATGAGTAAGCCTTAACAGAAATGATGCACACACACACATACATATATATATATGTATAAACACATGCAAGCTTTAATTTCCTAATAGTATTGATATCAGTTACAACTTTCTACCTGGTATCTTTATCAGGATTTCTGCAAGCATCTCAAATTCAGAATGTTACAGTATAAAATTTTGGATACTCTCTCTCTCTCTCTTTTTTTTTTTTTTTTTTTTGCTCTGTTCTAAATTAGGTTTCCTTCTTTTTCATCTGAACCTTTGTTTATTTTTTTAAAAGATTCTATTTATTTATTCATGAGAGACACTGAGAGAGAGGCAGAGACCTAGGCAGAGGGAGAAGCAGAGCCTGATGTGGTACTCGATCCCAGGACCCCGGGACCATGCCCTGAGCCAAAGGCAGACACTCAACCACTGAGTCAGGTAGGCATCCTGTACTCCTAAAGATACTTCAAAATCCAACTCTAATATCACTTCTTTAGTAATCAATTAATTTATCCATTATTATACATAATTACTCAACTCATACTGAATTCCTCAGGTGGAACATGAGCTGTTACTGAATACTGGAAAAATAGTAATGAATCAAATGGATACATCTCCTTGGCCTCATGGAACTTTATTGAAATCTACCTTGACCTTCCTGCTATGAATAAATCCCTCCCTTTTTAGGGTCATCATGAAGTGTTTATAGTCTAATATTATAACTATTATAACATTTTTAAAAATTTACAACATTATTTTTATGCCTTTCTTGGATCAGTTGAATTCCTTGAGAACAAGAACTGGTTTTGCATAGGTGTGTCTGAATAGATACGTGATATTGTTGCTTTTATTTTTACTCTAGCACATGAATCTTATTTCTTTAATGTTCATTGTTGCTGTGTAAAGTCAGTGTGGAATCCAGGGGGCCATGTTATAATTATGGACCTGAAAGTTTAAGAGTGCTTGCTCTGAAAAGTTGTGTTTGCATAAATAGGTTTCCTTGCAAAGAATTATCTTTTTCAGAAGTTGATAAACCTATTTCATCATTCTGCTTAATATATAAGAACTGAAAAAGAAGAAACTAAGAGTCAGATGAATTTCTTTACCTTAAGGTTACTAAATTACAAGTTTTTGGTCAAAACGTTGTGGACATCAAATTATACATTGTTCAATTAACCCAGTTTCTTAAAAATTTCTTAACATTTTTACTTTCTTTTGGCCACAAGTTGAGAAAAAAAATAGAAGTGCATTTAGTTTAACTCAAGAGTACAATTAAAAGAATTAGCTTTGGGCTGTGGAGACACAACCACCAACATGAAATTGCCTCAGAGCTCAATATTAAAGAGAAAGTTCTTACTGGGGGCATATGGGACATCGGGATTTGGAATGAAGAGGCACAGACAAATACAATGAAAAATCGTGATAAATATTGAAGAAAATATCTATCAGGTTGCTTATTTTACCGAAAGATGCCAAGTCCATCTATAACTTAAATTTCCCATCTTTGATATGATAGATACAGCTCACTCAGGTACCAGCAACATTTTAATATATTATTTAGTGCTGGTTAATAAAATATTAATTAAAATATTTTAGTGATTTTAATCATTCTTCTCTACTGTCTACTTTTTTCTGTGGAAAGTAAATAAAAGTGAGACTACTTTGCAACGGCTTTATAGAAACTTTCTTCAAATTGTTAACACCAAATCATAATATTTTTCAAATAAAAATATAGTGAAATTCTAGATTATTAAAATTTTAAATGTTCGAATTATAGCCATCACCTTTCATTTGAATAAATATTCATGTTTTATGATTAAATGATTGTATGAAATAGAGAACAGACATAAATGTAACTACACAAGCTGTTTATATGACCATGGTGGTATAAATATATATTTAATAGTCTGTATAGAAGAAAAATGGAAAACTGACTCATTTTAAAATAGGATGATTAATATCATTTAAAAAAATCTTGTATTGGGGCACCTGGGTGGCTCAGTGGTTGAACATCTGCCTTTGGCTCAGTTCATGATTCCGGGGTTCTGGGATCAAGTCCCGCATTGGGCTCCCTACAGGGAGCCTGCTTCTCTCTCTACCTATGTCTCTGCCTCTCTCTCTCTCTCTCTCTCTCTGTCTCTCTTGAATAAATAAATGAAATCTTAGAAAAAAAGTCTTATATTAGATGAGTGCCCTTTACCTTGTAATATTTAATCTCCCAAGTCACAGTAAGACAGAATTTGAATGGTAGTGTGTAATCCTGAGGCAGAAGCTACTTTTAGCTTAGACTGTAATTATGACTGGTGGATCTGTCCCAGCCTTCTTTGTTGAATCCTAAATTAGAACTGTTTTTTTCTGTCCACATAAAAAAAGGAGGAAGAGAAAGATAAAAGTAAGAAGGAGAAGAAATGAGAGAGAGAGAGGAGGAGAAGGCCAAATGTTTATTTCATATAGTGGTCCTCCAAGAATTTATAGCATCTGAATCTTTATTTCTCTAATTTTCTTTAACTTCTTTTCACATTCTAAGTTTCCTCATGTTCTCTTAAAGCTATTCCAACAGTCCATATTCCCCTTAAAGTATGATGCTTATAACCAAACAAAAAGATTTAAGGAATGAAGCTCTTTCAACCTTAAAGTCTTCTTTATTCTCTCCCCTTTTATTAATGTTGGGATTTCTCAAGTTACTACCCTTTGTCTCTTGCCTTCTCTTCTCATAATACTTTCTCTTCCTGGGGAATTATACACATTTTCTAGATTACATTTGTGCTGATAACTCTGCAATTAAATCAATTGCATTGATATTGCTCATCTGCTGAACACTTTGATTTCAGGTCTGTCATTTCAAATGCTAACTGTAAATTGAACACACGGTACATCTCTCCAAATATATTCTCTTCCTTTGCTCTGGTTTCTCATGATGAAAATGTAATCAACATTTTAAGCTCTTCTTTGAATCATCAAGTGCAATGGGTCAATAGTTTCTATCTGTTGCTATCTGGCTTTATGATTTATTTATACTCGTTCTAGGTTGGACCCTCCTAACTGGCTTCCATGCCCCCACTACAAATTTCATGTTGCTTCAGTCAATATTCTAAAACTATTTTGATAATCTCACAGTCTTCTTCAAAGTAGATTTTCCAATTTACAGTAAGGTTAGCATGACTTTAATTTCTTTACATAACATTCGGCCACATACTATGGTGCCAACTTTGTCTTACTCTACATAAGAACACAGCTGATAACAATAATAATGATAGCAGCTGCCATTTATTGGATAAGAGGTATAAAATGAGTATATTTCATAGATAGTATCTCAGTTCAATCCTCATGTTAAACCTGTTATATAAATTTTATAGTAGATATATTTTATAGTTGGGGCTTGGAGAAGCTAACAAATGCTCCCATGGTTGAGTGGAAATGACAGGATATGAACCTGAAAGATTCTGAAATCTATAACAACTTTCTTTTCCTTATGTAATGTTGACCCTGAGAATGCATTTTAACCACCAAGTATACTACACTCTAATTCAGATTTCACTGTTATTCAGTAAATAACTCGTGCTCACTGTTTCAGAGCTATCTTGTTATCCTCTCCATGCATCTATAATTCAGTTTTTCTAGAGTATAGTGTAAGCTTTAATAACTGAGGCCCTATGCTCATGATTTCTCTTAATGGAAATTCTGCCTACCTTCCCAGGCTTAGCTCAAATGCCAGTTCCTCATAAAGCCATCTAAAATTAAACTAGTTGAAATTAATGTTTCTTTCTGTGGTTATTCATTGCATAACGTTTGTAACCCTATTACTGAACTAAATATGTTTAACTTCAATACACTACCCGTTCCAAGCTTAGCAGAGAACCTATCTTCTTTATATTTCTAACATCTGGCAGATATTCACTGATATAGTACATGCTCAACAAATGCATATAGAACAAATGCTTAAAAATTATATTTAGAATAAAATAAACTCTAGGAAAAGCATATCTAAGATAGAAACATTAAGGTAATAAAACCTTGCCTTTTTATTATATAACATAGAGTGCAGATTGATGACCCCAAATAGAATACTTACTTTAGCAATCTGACATTTCTTTTGAAAGCAACCATGATCTTTTATTCTGTCCAAGAGCTCATCATCTCTATTTACTAATTCATTTCCTTAGTGTCAAAGGAGAGCAATCTGAAGCATTTGTGCCTTTCTTCTTCCTTCTCCTCTCCAAGGCCTTGATAATTCTAAAGTAACAAGTGGAAAATAGCTAATCAGGATGGCAAATTTCACTAATTCAGTTATGGGGAAACATGTTGCTAATGTCTTATAGCTCACCTTCCTTTGGAGTCCTTCTATTTAAATAGTCATAAGAGATGAGCATGGGGAAAAAATAAGTATGAAAACCTCAAATGTCAAAATTTGTTGGTAGATTTATCAACCTTATATGCCATATTTTTCTTAAATGTCTTATTTTGCTTCGAAGAGTAAGATTGCAACAAAGTATACATTTATACAGTTTTCCTAAACGTAAAATGTTCAAAAATTCAAAGTCACACCTTAGCAATAAATGACACATCATGCTGACAAATATTGTCATATAAGGAAGCATTCTTTTTTCCACCAAGTTTGACTAATTGTTGTTCATTATTTTATTATCCTCTGAAATAGCCTAAAATCTTTTTCTTTCAATGGGAAGTAAGAGGGCAATTTTAAAATGTAACAATGGAGTTCCTGCCATTTCTTTTCCTCTACAGGAAGAAAACCATGCCAAATCCTGTTCTCCTGAAAATACTGCCATGAAGGGCTGGCAAACCAGAGCTCTCTCAGAAACAGAAATGCAGCTGCAAGTATTATGTTTGACCAAGCCCTTCTTTTGGTTGCTCTTTCCTACTTTCTTTTCCTTCTTCTGAATAGTGCTGGTAAATTAGCATGGGGAGATCATGTGCTGGATTTTGGGCATGTGCCTTCAGGGCTTGGAGCTCTAGCCTTCAGGAGTCCTGCTGAGTGGGCCATTAAACAAATGACAAAGAAAGAAGAAAACAGTCCTCCTTAGCATAAATATCCAATGATTGATGATAGCTTCTTTATTTATTCCTGCCCAGAGTGCTTGCAAGTCGACTCAAAGAGTCAAATGCTAGCTTTAATACAAATCCCCAGGAAAACATTTCATATTTCACACAACAGAGTCAATTCTCTGAAGTATATGTTCTTTTCCCTTATGCAAAAAGCAATAGCATTGTGCCCCGTCCCCTGGCATTGCCCTTTGCTTCTTTTGATGCTTGTGTTGATTTCAGCTATTAAGCCACACACCCCACCATTATTTTCTAAATAGTTTAATAGATTGAACAAGTGACATGATTATATATCTGTCCAGAATTCAGTGACAGAATTTTAGAAGGTTTTTTCCCCCCTTTGTGATAAAGCATGGGGATGGCCACTCAATATGCATGGGACATCTTCCTTCCTCCAAATAACAAGGGCCTCTCCAGCAAGCAGTAGTCTACACCTCTACATGGCATAGAGGTCTTCCTCCTGCCTCTGCCACCCCCAATGTAGTCAGCAGAATTGTGTTCCTGTTCCCCTTCTTCTGTAATTCCCAGCACATTCGGTGGATTACATACTGTTTATGCATCATGCAGCCTCCCTGAGCCCTGTTTCTTTACAGTACTTACTCCTGCTGCTAAAAGGAAAATAGGCTCTGACAATCCTCTTTGGCTGCCAAAGCTGCTGCCTCTGAATGAACACATCCTGCTTCCAGGAGTCAAGCTGATCCCTGTGATCCCTGAATCCAACAGGAGTTCAAAAGAATTCTGTGCGCCTCAAAGGGCAAAAATTGCTATTCGTTTAGGATTTACAGTGGAACCAGTGCTTCCTCACTAAGAGCTGATGCTATCCTGCCTCCTGATTTTGCCGCGGCTGCTGAACCAGCTCAAACTGCAGATGAACCGGAAGGCCCCAATCTGCCTGCGACTCTGGATCTCCTCCTGCATGACACAGTTCAGTTCAGACACAATAATGAGACCATTGAATTTCCCTCTGCAGCTGGGAGCTGGCTGTAAATGCTAAAGTTAAGTTGTTGAAATGACTGTGTCAGGGGACTTGCAAATGAATATACTGTCATTCCAACGTAACCCAATTTACCCTGTGTTCATAGTGAATAGTTTTAGACACTTAGTTTAAAGCCCTACTATGATGTTTGGCAAAAACATCTTTAGAATACACACTCCCAGGGGAAAATTGACAACTCAGATGACAGCTTAGGAAGGGATAAAAGAATCACAATGCTATAGTACATTTTATGACACTTTTCATAACTGGATTTAAAGATGTTTAAAAGTGAATAATTTCACAATATCCACGAAAGAGAGGTAGCAAATATTCTTTGAGTTAAGAAATAATAGTGGGGTATTTTTTGCAATGTTTTATCATTCTATAATTCTCTTATCAAATACAAACAATGTCCCACTCTGTGTAAATGATAAATGAAAATCCATTCTTATAAAGTTTATAAATCTGTTTGAACAAACAGACACCATTCTGAGAACTTCACCAAAGTGAATGCAGTGTATTTGCTGTATTGCACTTAAAAATATCTCAAATAGTTTTGAAGACCCCTTTAAAATTATTTAACATATATTCTGATCTATTAAAAATTATCAGGAATATATATCTTGAGATTAGTATTCAAAAAGGCTTCAGTGGCCTTATACGTTTTAATTATAGTAAAAGTTTATTTGTATAAAGGTTTTTTGAGAAATGATGCAGTATTGGCAATTGATTTTGTCTTCTCCTAGTTTATATATGAGATCTAGTTTGTCTGATGATATAAATATGTGGGTAGCTTTTAAAAATGAGATTATTGGACATCCCCGGTGACTCAGCGGTTTAGCACCGCCTTCAGCCCTGGGTGTGATCCCGGACACCCGGGATCGAGTCACACATCGGGCTCCCTGCATGGAGCCTGCTTTTCCCTCTGCCTGTGTCTTTGCCTCTCTCTCTCTCTCTCTGTGTCTGTCATGAATAAATAAATAAAATATTTTTAAAAAATAAAATAAATAAAAATGAGATTATTAACTAGGATTTTATCACATGCGTAAAAAATTTTAAAGTAGGGATTGAATTTTTTCTCCCTAAAAATGTGAGGTCTTGAAGACTAGTAAATACTTATATATTCGGAGGGACAATATGAAAAAAGGTTAATCACTTGCTTCAATTCCTACAGCCTCCATTTCTTCCCATCAACGCTGCATAATTTGAGCAGGCTTGGTGGACATACAGCTCATCCCTCCTTTACTCTTTATCAAATGAAGCAGCTAGAAGGTTGGGGGCTGGAACTATCTGAAAGTTTGTTCACTCACATTTATAGTGATTGATGCTGGCTGTTCACTAAGAATCTTCATGGGTTTTGGCTACTTCCTCATGGTATGGTGGCCAGATTCCAAGGATGAGAGTACTGAGAATGTGAGAACAAGGCAGAAGACATGTCACCTTTCATGATTTAACTTTGAAAGTCATGTACCATCAATTCCAGTCATTTTATTTGTCAAGGTAGTCAGAAAGACTCAAGTTCAAGTGATGGTAGACTCTATCTTCTAATGGAGAGCTTCAAACTTCTAGAACAGCATGTGGTAACAAAAAAAGTTGTGGCCATTTTTAGAAAATGCCAATATTCAATATTATACAAGAGTATCATTAGTGGAGTGGTATTAAAAACCAAACAAATATACTCAATCTTTATATTGGTCTATTTATTTAATGATGAATGTATTCTTGTATTCTTGCGTTCTGCATGCTATGTTCTCTGTTGCCTGTCAGTGGTAACAAACAAACAAAAAGCTCTGGGCAGTCTACAAGCCAGGCTGCTTTCTAGCACTTGGAGTTTTTTATGTGATTTCTAGACTACCCAAAGTCTTTGTTTTTCCTTTGTCTCTCTGTGGCTTACTTTATTATTCTATTGAACTACAGATTAGGTAAAGGTTGAGATAAAAATCAAAACATGTTAAAATGTATTTGATTACTTGAGACCTTTCTGACTCTGGTTATAAATAGTAATCCAGAATTGGGTTCATAAGAAAAATTTTGAAGGGGTGCCTGGATGGCTCAGTGGGGTTAAGCAGCTGCCTTCAACTCAGGTCATGAGCTTGGGGTCCTGGGATGGAGCTCCATGGCCATCTCCTTGCTCAGCAGGGAGTCTGCTTCTCCCTTTCCCGCTGCCTCTCCACACCCATACCCCACTTATACTTACTCTTTCTCAAACAAACAAATGAATAAGGTATTTAAAAAAAGAAAAAGAAAAACTTTGAATAACAGATTTTTAATTCTTGGACAGAGTTGGTGGTAGTTGATAGAGAATGAGAAGGAATATTGATAAATTCTTTTTTTTTAATTAAGAAATTTGACTTTTTCTCCCCTTTGAAATAGAGCTAATTACAAATCAGAATCCATTTAATGCATATCAAGTGACCATAACTGGCATTTTTTGAGATCAGATGGGTCTACAGTGACCTGTGCCCTCAGATGGTTTCTCACACAGAGGAACCTGAGCAGTATGAGATGTCACAGTTATTTTCACTCTGACAGCTACTTAAACATCTATTTAAATGACTTCAGTCTTTTACTTGATCAGACTGTTTAGCCTGTGCCACAAAAAGCTGTTGTTTGCAGCATAAAGAAAATTACTATGAGAAAGCAAGTTAAAGAGAAACATTAAAAAGGTAAAATTTCTGCAGATTTGCCTCAGGGTCATCTTAATCAGATCATAAATTGTGTTTTGTAGTTAAGTTCTCCTATGGCACATCAAATTGTTATATTTCATAAACAAAGAGGGATAAACAGAGTTATGATATCCAATCTGGGTTTTTCCTTTATAAAATTTAAGACTGTACAATGTGTGATCTGAATTCTTACAAAGAATTAAAGCTTTCTCATGTCTTGCTTAGAAAAAAAACATTTAAAAATACAAGAAATATAAAAACCATTTTAGAGCAAAACATTAGAATTCTAAAAATAAGACTTTGATATCTGCATATATTTTACCTTGTGCAAGGAGTGTAATCTCAGTCTATATTTAATCCCCAAACTCAACTGAGATAAAATGTAATTTTTAGTGTCTATGTTTATAAATCAGACATTTTCTTATAATTATTAAATATATAAACCAATTTATATTCATAGCCCAATAGGAGAAAAATTAAAATTATCTTTATATATGTTTATTATGAAAAATGGAATTAAAATTTATTTATGTTTCCTTAAAACTAAACATCTCGTTTGCAATTATTTCTCAACTTCACTATGTATCTTATATAAAAATCTTTCTTCAATTTTAAAAAATAGTTCACAGAATTATCTGTAATTAAATTATTTTTCCCCAAAAAATAATGTTTGGGAATTACTTGAGAACAAATATTAGAAATCATTTGATTTAAAAAAGTACTGTTTTTGCAAATGCATTGATATGTTAATTAAGTAAACTTTCACAAGCCACATAAGTAAAAAAATATTCCTGTCTCTGTCAGTTCTAATTTAAAAGATCAACCCTTTACCTTTCAGTTCCATTTTGCTCAGGAATTCTGGAAAGTCAGTCATATCAGACAACTGTTTTTCATCAGAGGCAGTACTATCCATAGGAGACATTTGGAGATGTCTGTTGTTTATTTCGTTTTGGTTGGCACAAAACGTGGAAGGCATTACTGGCATTTAGTTGGGGCAGGGTTTACATATATCCAGGGAGGTTAGCTCTCCTTAACAAAAAAGCATTCTCCAGATGCCATCTGATTTTCTAAGTGCCCCCCAGAAAACAGACATACATAGCAGAGAAATGTCTGTTTATACTTAGTGGATCCCAAGACCTTGCTAACAGGCTGTCACATCTGTACAAAGGAACTTTACGTAGTTTTAATTACATTATGCAATGTATACATATAAAAAATTGATTGGATAGTTGGTTTTGTGGGAAACTACCAGGAATTTTTTACCATGTCAATCATATCAGAAAATCATGTTGTTGAGTGTGATGCTCTTTTTGCCATTAGAGTCATCAAAGACATGCCATTGGGTAAATCTAAATTTGCAGGCTTCCTGTTCATAGTAAATCTCATTAGAGGTGTATCTCTGACTACTTTATTACATCTTTTAATGTAATCATGATCAAGCATTTATTTTATACTCCTTTATTCTTCTTCATTAGTATTGAGGGCAGTGTATATTTTAATTGCGTGTATAGGTAGATTACATTAGCTTTAAATTTCATTTCATTTTTGGAAAACAGATATTACAGAACATCTATGATAAGAGAAGACACTGGATGTAATCAAAGTTCAAAACCATTGCTCTTAATGCACCATCCCAGACCTGTCTAGGAATAGATTCTTGTCCCACAGAAGCCTCCCAATATTAGCCCAACATAGGCAGTAGACTTCAAGACTAAGGATTTAGTAAAGCTAGACCTTTATGTAAGGTATTCAAACTCAATGCCTAGAGGGCCAGATAGTTAATATAAATGAAGTTGGTCAGCTACAAAACAATAAGGAATGGAGGGGATGATGACAAATTTAATAAAGAAGGTAAAGAATTTTTGTAAGGAAGGCAAGAACTACTTAGTCCCAGACAACTCCAGCTTCTTGCTCAAAGCAAAGATTACATTGCTTTGAAGGAATGAGAATCCAGTGTTGCCATCAGTTACTTTTTAAAAATTTATTATTTCAATTAAACTAATTAACATATAATGTATTATTGGTTTCAGAGTTAGAGGTCAGTGATTCATCAGTCTTACATATTACTCAGTGCTCATTACATCATGTGGCCTTCTTAATGCCCATCACCCAGTTACCTCATCCCCCCACCCACCCCCTCCAGCAACCCTGTTTGTTTCCTATAATTAAGAATCTCTGTGGTTTGTCTCCCTCTCTGATTTTGTCTTGTTTTATTTTTTCCTCTCTTCCTCTATGATCCTCTGTTTTGTTTCTTCAATTCCACATGAGTGAGGTTACATGATAATCAGTTACTTTTTAAAATCATAGCAAAACAAGGTGTTTTACAGGCTTTAATGTACTGTGCTCTTAAAACTCTTTTCAATTCATGTCCATGAACTTATCATCACAGCTTTTGAGAATCAATTGACTTGTAGATAGTCTATACAAATGAACCATCCCAAACAATTATTATCTTATCATTCAAAATGTTACTTTATATGATTTCCTTTTTGTAATTTGAATATGTGCACTATATGTATTTGAACTATAGTTAAAATAAAATGAACTTAATGTAAGATAAGAGGATATATATTTTCAACTTCTTTGTTCATTTTTTTCCACTTTCCTTCTAGAAATTGTTTCTGTCAATTTTAATTTTCATTGAGTTGAGTGCAAAAGGGATGTAAGGAGACAGTTACCTCCAACTGCAAATAGCAATAGAAGATTAGTAATGTTTTCAGCAGTTCCAAGTTTCACTGAACCTGCCTTGAATGGTATGAGGCCAAATAAAATACGCATTTCTGAAAAAGCAGTAAGACACATCATGGTATTTTAAGTTTAGAAACTGAAAACTAAGAAAAGATTCTAAAATTGCAGTATAAAGGATGTACAAAGGAATTGTCAAAAATAAGAACTTAAGAATCCACCTAGCACAAAGATGTGAGGCAAGAATAGTTTTTATAAAAGTAGTAATGTTAATTCAATATAAATCAAATATCACAAGCGCATTTTCACTTTGTAAATGACACATATTAGCAAGGCCACCACAACTATTTCTCAGTGCTCTCAGGTCTTCAGCAGTTTTGAGCAAATCATTAATAACTTCAAAGCTTCTCTTCTTGCTTTAGAGATCATTGTCATTATGCAATTAAAAGCAGAGCAAAACATAACAGTGAAGTTACCAAAGAACCAAAGGGCATTAAACATGTAATCCTTAAGACAAATGTAGAGATGATATGAAATAAGGTGAGAAGAACCTCTTTGAATAAAGAAATAAGGCTATGCACCTCAGATCCAATAGATTACATATATTTAAAGAAAAATCAAACACAGTCTGTCAACTTCTCTTAACTTCCTCAGACCTTAGTACATCTTGACTTCAAATTAGTTAAAGAAACTCTGGTAATTGCACACATATTCTCTCTAGAGGAATTGTCAGAACACTGTAGAAAATACCATAGCCCATTCACAGCAGAACTGAGGATTTGTTTTAGCCAAATGGAATAGTCTGTTTGAGGAAAACTTAGCTAAGTGTTTATATTAAAATACCTTTACCTCTATGCTAGAAAAGCCTCCTGGCAGAGTTGAGTGTATAATAATAACCAAAAAACTATTTTGTCTCAGAAATAAGTTAACTAACCACAGTTTAGTTGATTCTAGATTTTTAGTGCCCTCAAATATGAAAATGTATTTTTAGACAAAACATAATGTCTCCCTTCTATAAAAATGTCAGACTAGATAAAATACTTCAGGGTACACTGGTGGGAAAAATGACTACATATAGCATTTCTGCTATACAAATGAAAACAAACCCTTGATGCTGTTTTTGATGGCCTGCAAAAAATATCTCCTGTAGAAATATACAAAATGATGTTTTCTGAGTAAAGACATAGCAATAGAAAATATGATCCACATTACTATAGTTATGGATAGGGTAGATCATTCAGATAAAATCATTATAGACATCAACAGAATGAGACTACTTTGATCACTGATTGTATGATGGGTACTCCAGTAGGATTGCAAACAAATCCCAAACATAAAAAAAAAAAAAAAAAAAGAATGACAAAAATGGGTTGGTTGAGCAGAAATAGTTCTTGCAAGAGACCTAAGTATATAATAATAATCAGCCTCTTCAGTAATACCGAAAACTGTTTTTGCTGATGTTCCTTTTAGAATGTGTATGTATGTATGAATGTAAATATATATGTGTAAGTAGACATATATACATTCCTGTAGTAATATATGGAAAATAAATTATATTTATAATTTAACACAGTTGCCACTGTTTTAAATTCAAACTAGACATAAATTTAGAAATGTATTCTTGTGTACACTTTAAAAAGTACCTAAAAGTGATAAAGCTGATGCTTCCCAACAATATTGTCATAAAAGTAAATTAATTTAATTAGGCTTTTATTTAAAAGGCTTTATTTCATAAATCCTGGTATACTTAAGATATTTAAAAGGCTATCCTGCACTCTTATTCAAACCAATACATTATGTCTAAAACAATACCAACATAGCCACACATTATGTGTTCTCTTTCAAAATACACTTATCCTACTTTCATAACAAATGTAATACTCATATAAGAAAGGTTATATCTTTTTCTTAAAAATAAATGCTTTTTTTGTTACACATAAAACTTCTAGAAGATTTAGACCTCAGCTGGAAACTTAACTTCAAACATTAATAGAAAAAAGCATAAAGCCAAATGTTTTCTTAGTTGCAAACCAAATTAAAATATTTTCATTTGGATTTACCATAAATTACTCAAGATCTATAAAACAAAGGTAGCTGGGGAAGCTTTTTTTTTTTTTTTTTTAAACTGCAGACATCTGGGAAAACATTTGAGATACTCAATAAACCCAAAATATGGCCAAGTTCATCCATCCCTAAAAGTAATTAAGAGATAGTTTTAATCCCTTTATTTGAATTAATATCCTCTTGAGCTTGAGTTATATTTCCCTTTTCCAAAAAAAATTTATAAGGGTCCTCATGACTGCAAATGAAACATATATAATTGTATTTTTTCTTCCTTATTTACTTCTCATCATTAGCAGGGACAGTTTTGGATTCCAATTCTGAGGGCATCCAGTTGTTGGTCTAGCAAGCCTTATACTACTGTCAGCCGCTCAGTCTAGCAGAACATTGATTTTTGAACAGGGAGTCTTGAAGAAAATAATCCAATATTCTATTAGACAATGAATACTGGCAGTCAGATGGGTAGAAAGGAGCCCTTCATTCCATTTCAATGTATATTTATGAGAAAAATAGCTTTTTTTTTTTTTCCCTGTTAGAATGTTTGCCTGTGGAAGTGTTTGAGGGATGAATCATCAGGGAAGTCTTATAAGGGAGAGAAGTAGAAAAGAGAAATCAAAGGAGATAAGTGGCATAAAAGAAGAAATGGTTAAGTGCATTGAAGTTTTGTTTTTAATTTAAAAATTCTCAGTTGATTCAGTAACAGTCTGTCCTCAACAGTTCAGCTAGTCAATGTTTGAAGCTTGTCACAACTCCATGAACACTCTGACTCCTCAAATCAGGCAAGTTAATTCAAAAAACATGCTTTTCTAACATATCCTTTGATGTGTCATTAAAAAAAAAGGAATCTTAGAGGAATAATGTTCACCTATTCCCCAGAATCTTCACATTATTTCAACTTAAACTTAGGAAATGCAGAAGAAAAGTGATCAGGTGAAAATTTGTCAAAGAATAAAGTAGATTTATAAAAGGAATGGACTTTTTAATCCAAAATATGTAGGCTATTTAAGTTCTTAAAAACAAAATTAAACTGAGTAACTTTTAAAGATCTTATTAGCTTTATTCAGTGATTCATGCCTTGGACAGCCTCCAATGCAGCAGACAAAAAGGAGCTCTAAGAAGCTATACAAAATCAGAGTTTTATAGGCAGAAGTGAAAGGAGCAGAGAAGTTATACCAGGCAAAAAAAGTCAGTTGTTTACTGCAAGGATCTATTCCTTTAGAAGATGAGATGGATCTATCAGACAGATTACCTTGCTAGAACTGATCCGATGTTTTTTTTTTTTTTTTTCCCCAAAGGTTTATTTATGTTTTGGGGAGAGAGAGAGCACACGCGAGTAGTACGAGGGGCAGAAGGAGAGGGAAAGACACAATTCTAAGCAGACTCCTCGCTCAACAAGAAGCCTGACATGGACTGGATCCCAAGACCCTGAGATCAGGATCTGAATGGAAACCAAGAACCAGAGGCTTAGCTGACTGAGCCACCCAGGTGCCCCTGATCAGGTGATTCTTGATCAACTGTTTTAAGACATCTATGAAGTCTAATTTAATAAGCCGAGGTATTTAGTGACAAAACAATTTATCTACATATGCAACATTTCTCTGGAACTGGAATCTTCTCTTTTTCTTAGCTCTTGAAAAACTCAGATTGTGGAGAAAGATGTGGAAGAGGTCACTCTCTGTCACCCTATTGGTCAGACATCTAGACAACCACTTTTATTAACAATCCTCCCATTTTTGCTGGAAAACTGTGAAAAATGCAAGCTTAACCATGACACAGCCCTCTAATATATTCTGTGTTACTGATAGGGATAAATCTCCCAAAAAATGAGATATTTCAATTATGCTTATAAATTGTTTTACTTTAAGTTATGTTTGAAATGATGAATATCTGTAGTCAGCCGGTCATCTTCAGATCTACTGTTCATCACTCAGTGTTTCTATCATCAGCAAGCTCAACATTAATAAGTGCAAGTGGTTTTTTTAATATTTTAAGTATTTATTTGAGAGAGACAGTGAGAGAGGTAGAGAGCATGAGTGGGGAGGAGATGGGCAGAGGGAGAGGGAGAAGCAGACTCCCTTCTGAGCACAGAGCCCTACCCTGACCTTGATCCCAAGACCTCGAGATCATGACCTGAACCAAAGTCAGGTACTTAACTGACTCGACCACCCAAGCACCTCTGCAAGATTTTTAAATATCTAACACTAAAAAATTATTTTAAATGATTGAGGAATGAAACATAATGTAAGAAAAAGCATCACTTCATTTCTTTAGACTTTGGCTTCCTATTTCACAAAATTATAGTATTGGTTTACAAACCCTAAAAGCACTCCTGGATTTACTAGGCTATGCAGAGAGGCAAATCCTTTTGTCCAACACACATTGTTTAACACTTGCTAATGCCCCACACAGAGATAGCCAATGTCTAGGTAGTAGTTAGAGTGCAGGTTCAAGAGTTAACTCAATTAGGTTCGATAGGCAAAGTTCCAATCTGATATTGGCTATGGACTTTGAAGAAATTATTTAATCATTTTAAGTTTCAGTTCCTCATCTACAAAATTGGGAAAATAATGGTACCTACCCTGAGGACTGATATAGACGTGGGCACTCACCTTTTCAGCCCTATGAGTATTAATGATCATATCATTTCTAGTTAACAATATGCCTATTGTTTTCTTTTTAAAATATTTTTATTTATTTATTCTTGAGAGAGACAGAGAGAGAGTCAGAGACACAGGCAGAGGGAGAAGGCAGGCTCCACCCTGGGAGCCTGACTAAAACTCCATCCCACGACTCCAGAATCACACCCCTGGCAGAAGGCAGGCGCTAAACCACTGAGCCACCCGGGCTGCCCAACAATATGCCTATTGTTAAGCTTTCTGAATATTAATTCTTAGAATACTTTTGGTATTTCTTGACAAATATTTGTTTTTAATAACCTGTAATAGTGGCAATATGGACATACTGATTTCTTTACTATTTTATATGTCAGAAGAAAGAAGTAAAGTATGATTTCTGTGCTTGCTTGAGCAACTTCATTTCTGAATATAATTCTAGTATCCTTTACATTATTAAAGTATTGCAAATAATAATTTTATAAATGGGCTCAATATATTATTTGAAAGAAAATCAAGACTTTTTTTGAATCATTACTGAAGGAGTGGGGTTTATTATAGGAATCCTAATTCAGGATTTGGCTTTAAATACTATTCATTGTTCCTTACTCTGATAAAACTGGTTAAGTATAGACACATTTTCCCTTTTCAAAGGAACATTTAGAGGACACTAAAGAAAGGTGTTAAAAACCATTAGCACATGAGTGAGGGTTCTTTACATATACTTAATAAATTAAAATTAAATTAAAACGGACTTAATATTTTGCCTCAAACTAAGGCTTATAACTTGTTGAATTATAAGAAACTCAAAACCTATTACCAAGAAAAAGATGAAGAGTAAAATAAGTATTTATCTGTAGAAATCCTCAGAATATAGTCTCAGATCATATTGAGAATTTCCTTTTCAGGGGATCCCTGGATGGCTCAGCAGTTTAGCACCACCTTCAGCCCAGGGCGTGAACCTGGAGTTCCGGGATCAAGTTCCATGTTGGGCTCCCTGCATGGAGCCTGCCTCTCTCTCTGCCTATGTTTCTGCCTCTCTCTGTGTGTGTCTCTAATGAATAAATAAATAAAATCTTAAAAAAATAATAATTTCCTTTTCAACACCAGGGTGTGACCAAGAAGACACAGAATATCCATAACAAAGAACTGTGACAGTACAGATTTTGACTGGTATCCAAAACTGGAGAAGTGACATCATTTAACAAAAATAGTAGGAACTCAGGTTATACAGACTTTAACTCATGGTTACAGATATGCATCAATGGGTAGATATCACTTCAGACCTCCCTTTGCAATTTAATATGTTCTTCCTACTCCAGCTATCTTAGAATTTGCTACCAGGCAACTTCCAAATGCTGCTCTCCAACAGGTGCAGGTTCTTATCACAGAGTGAACTCATTTGCACCTGCTTAGGGTTCTGCATGGAGTACAGTAACTGTGTCAGTAGTGCTTTTGCTTATCCAATTTACATTTCAAAGTGGCTAAATTGTTTTGAAAATGTATCCCAGTGTGGAGTCTTTTGCAATCTTGGCTTGATGTTTAAAATGCCTGGTATCTATAGAAAAAGCCTACATGTTCTTGACATTCAATAAAGCACAAAGGAAAAATAAAATTGCTCCCCCAAAGGGCAAATTTACAAGTGCTTCCTTCTGCAGTTACATATGGCTTATATCACCATTAATATTTAGAATAAGATGGAGTTAAATGTTAGATGTTGAAGGGTTTTTAGATGACATCTATGTCATTGCATCCTCATTTCATAAATGAAAACACTGCATTTCAGAGAGCTTATGACATTAGTGAAGTAATATAGTCTGGAGTTGGATATGTCACAGCCGATCCCTGACTGTCACTTAAGCTAAGGAGTGCTAAGCTTCAGTTTCATGATCTGCTAAAGATTAAAGAAAATAAATGATCAGTTATGAATAAACTAAGTAAGGAAACCTAGTATAAAGGAGCTGAGTAATAGCAATGGCAGACCACTGAGAAGATATGAGAGGATGCTTATAGGCTTAACAGAAGGAGGTGTGGATACTCAACATGAAATATTTTAATATCTGGGATCCCTGGGTGGCGCAGCGGTTTGGCGCCTGCCTTTGGCCCAGGGCGCGATCCTGGAGACCCAGGATCGAATCCCACATCAGGCTCCCGGTGCATGGAGCCTGCTTCTCCCTCTGCCTATGTCTCTGCCTCTCTCTCTCTCTCTCTGTGACTATCATAATTAAAAAAAAAAAAAAAAGAAAGAAATATTTTAATATCTATTCCCAGTCTGTCAGCCTGACCTTTTACAGACCATGCAAATGGTGCTGGATGTTTTTGTTTGACTCTCCAGTTCATTGCTCTCCCTTCTCTACCCTGTGTCCTAGAGTGCTGGCTGGCCAGCATGGTCTCCATCAACATGTTCCTATGTCTTCTAGTTGCCTGTTGGATCCCCTTGTCATCTCAAGCCAAGGCTGGCAACAGATAGGCTCTACCATCAGCTCTCTAGCCCTCCCTTACCCACACCTTTGCAAATAGTCTCTTTCAGTAAATAAACCTTCCTTGAATTATCCAATTTGAAGAGTCTGTGTAATTCTGGCTGCAAGGCTGACTGATACAGTACCTGATAACAGAGCCCCACTGCAGCTTCCTGGAGGTATCAAATAGTGCAAATGACATGATTCCAATTTGTCTCTCTGCTTTTTATTCAGACAAACTGCTGTGGGATACAACTGTTCTGGTTATACTTTTGAACCGAGTTCTTGGAACAGCTTTGTGACTTGGACTAAGTTATAGAGTCACAGGGCCCTACATATTAGGTTTCTAGGGTACAGGGGCAGCCAGAACCTGCCTGGAGACACACAGGGCCAGTTTTGAGAAAGCCTGAGAGCTTTTGAAAAAAAATTATTCTAAGAATAAATGAAATAAATGGAGTATTTATTTAGTGCTAATGTATTCTTAAGAGTTTCCGTTAAAAGCCCTAATTTCCTTTATTATGATCTATTATATTAGAGAATATACATCATCTTGGGTTCAATAAAACACATGTCAGTTTCTAATTATATCCATAAATTCAAGGTCAAAAAATGTGGATTGGATAGAATGGCTGATTCAATATCTATGGCCCCAAAATGTCAATCAATAGGTTGATCTAAACACGGAGAATTGTTTCTAGAATATTTCCAGTTCTCCATGCTGTTCAGAGACATAAAAAATGATATGGAATTTATGTTATATAAACTTTTAGAAGATAATGTTGAGGGGGATAGTAAGTATATGCAAATTAAGACTAAGTTTACCTACAATGTGAAAAAGGCTAAAATTCAGAAGATATAATCTAGTAAAAATAATGACAAACTCTTTAATTTCAGGTTCAGAAAAATAATAAAATTTTGCAAGTACAATGTCATCTTAGACTTAGTTTAGCTGCAGTTTATGTGAAAAGCATTATAGTAGCTTTAGTTGGCCACAAGTTCAAAATGATGATTTGACTAAAAAGTACAATGTCTACCTGCTTAGATCTTCACTGGAATTGCATGTTCATTTCTCAGTGCAATATTTTTAGAGGAAGCTTTGAAGACCAGAGAACATCAAGATGGTAAAGGAAATATCATCTTGAGAGAATGGTTGAAAGTGCTTTGTATTGTCAAAACAAAGTCACACTATAAAAACTCATTAACAAAATCTTGATTTGAAGGCTGGTCTATTGGGAGACAAAGGAAAGCTATTCTGTGTTGCACCAATGAACCAAAAGCAATGGACAGAAGTATAAAGAGTCTGATCTCAGCTTAGTGTACTAACCACAACTACAGCTGCCAGACAACATGTAAGTTCAACTCAGAATACTGATTGCATGAATTCACATCACAGAAGAAGAAATCCATGATCTGGAAGAGAAGAAACTAAGTGTTGGAAGTTCTGAACCTCTTGTGGGCTAGACTTATTAAAGAAGAATACAAATTTGTGCTCAATTATAAACTATATGCTTGTGCTCCAGGGTGAGATTTGAGATCTGTGTGTGTGTGTACATATTTTTTTTCATACCAGGCTAGCTTATTATGAAAAATGTGTACAATTAAGATCAATATAACTCTATTTATTCATAATTTTGTGGGAAAAATGTTATAAAACAATTTCATAAGATGTTTCCTGAAAACAACATATGTCCTTATTTAACAGAACCACACAATGAGTCTGACCCTGAAGTCCCTTTGCTCTTAATACATCCAGCCTTTAAAGCCCCTCCACTTTTACCTGTTTCAATTATGCTAGCATTTTCTCCTAGATCCCATGAATTGGTAGGTTCCTGGCTAGTGAAAGATTTCTGTCTATCTATTCACTTATTCAAACAACAGACACCTGAGGCAAACAGAAAATTCAGACTAATATTATACTAGGGATATAATTTAAGCCAATATTTAAATTTTTCATTTATATAGTTTTACTAATCTTCTTCTTTGCAAAGACAAGCAAAGCTATTGAATTGATTGGAAATAAATATCTGGAAATAGAATATACTTTGTCTGACTACCTATATATCTCTTTTTAAAAATAATAATATTTTTAATCCTCCCTTGCCTAAGCTGGATTCTAATTTAGGAATATCATTCAATAATTGACTAAAGTTGTAAAAGAAAATATGGAGCAGATGCTGTGATAGTGTGTTAGGATTCTCCATAAGTTCATTTTGATAGGATAAAAAAGTGGTTTATAACTTTATGAGGGTTTAAACCCTTTGAAAAATCTCAAAATCTTTGATTCTTTGGAGAAATATACATACTCAGATACAGACAAAAATGAGCAGCATGGTTTGCTCACTGTCCAACTGCTCACACAATTTTCCAACTTTAGAAAACTAAATCCAATCAAATTTACTTAAACAGAGAAACACACTGGAATAAGTATTTTAAACCACTTGAGAAAGTATATTTCATTAGAAACTTGTGCAAATTTAAATCTACTAAATTGGTATAGTAAAAAGCACTGATATTTTCCAAAATAATTCTATACAAGCTATACAGTTTTATTCTGCCATATATGTAAGATGAAAGAGCAATGCTCTTTTTAGGAAAGGAATAAGTAAGGTTATACATAGATATGTGTGCTCTCCTAGCATCCTTCTTACAACGTAACTCATGCAAGTAGGAAGATTTGGGCCAGGATCCCTGGGTGGTGCAGTGGTTTAGCGCCTGCCTTTGGCCCAGCGCACGATCCTGGAGACCTAGGGTCGAATCCCACATCAGGCTCCCGGTGCATGGTGTTCCCGGTGCATGGAGCCTGCTTCTCCCTCTGCCTGTGTCTCTGCCTCTCTCTCTCTCTCTCTCTCTCTCTGTGTGTGTGACTATCATAAATAAATAAAAATTAAAAAAGGAAGATTTGGGCCTTACGAAAAGTCCTAAACAAAGTACTTTTTCCTCCAGAAATAATCATGAGTATTGCAGAATGTCAAGATTCACTCTTTGACATTCTCTGTTCTGTTCCCTTCACTCTCCCAAGGACAATTCCATCTTTGCTCCTCTGAGGGAAATAAATATTGGGGGGAAGGAGGAAACTATTAGTTTAACTACAGAGCCAATGACACTATCTGGTGGCTAACCCCTCGAATATCAGAGTCAGGGAGAATGCAAAGAGATTAATAAAAATGGGAACGATGACCTAATTGATCTTTAATCTCTTTTCTCTGATGGATTGTAAACCTCTGTCTCAAAGAGTTTTAATTTCTCAAGGTCCAAGGCTGAACCTAGGTTAAATGGCCAGGTCAGTTGAGTTCAGCCCTAAATATAATGAAATTGGTGATAAGTTACATTGCTATAATATGTTTAGTCTTTCTAATGGAGACCTTCCTCTTTGCATGTTCTCAGTAGAAAGTATATTTTGGATGGTTTTCTGGGAAACGCAATGTCTTTATGCTGACACGTCCAGACAATTATGCAGAATCCAAGGTGACCAATAACACCCATTCACAGAATGACAGCCTCAGAAAATGAGTCAATTCATTAACAGACTTGGATAACTGAAATTTTAACCTCAGAAGTGTAGCTTCTAGGTACTGTCTTCTAAAGCAACTGAGCTAATGAGTCACAAATTTTTTAAACTTACATGTAGTCTTTCCAAACCCAGTATAAGCATTCAAATTCATCCTAGGACATTTTATAACCAAGGACCCATTTTATGGTAGCAAAAGTCTCTTAATGCATTTGCAAATTGAGCAGTTAAAAAATTGGCATCTTTTATATAGATAATTGGGAATTCACAAAGAGTGAAACAGATATTGAGAATGTTTTGGTGAACAGAGATAAGTGAGCAACGCGCTACATTAATTTTTAAGACTCTGCATATTAATTTCTTCAAACAATTGCATCTCTTATGCTTGCCTAAGTTTTGAACACATTTTGATAAATCATATTTATTTAATAATATTTGAGCATGCAAAATTAAACACGGTTAGCTTTTCCTTGTAATAGAATAATGCTCACTTAAGACTTCTTTTTGCCTTAAGACAGTTTCAAAGACCATGAGGCCTAGATTCCTGAACACCTATTTAAAATCTACAAACATTAGAGCAATCTCCTAAATATTGCTGAGTCAAGTTACTTTCTCAATTTGAAACTCTATTGATCCATTCTGAGATACTCTGTTACGACTTCAATGATCTGAACAAAAATAATAGTCACCAAATCACACTCTTGGTTACACAGTACCCATTTAAAAACTGAAAAATCAGGTTTATTGTGGGTGATTTAAGACAGTTGAAGGTCTTTAAAATAAAAAATAAAATAAAACAGAGAAACAACATCTTAATATTCATTTTCTTCTAATTTGCATAAGCTATCTAAATTCTTTATGGTTGCTCATTACTTGTCTTGTTCTCTACCTTCTTTGCCTTTCATTTTCCTATAGTCAACATCCAGTCTTATAAAACTGCTTATCATTTTCTAAAAAATGCTATACTATTTTGTTCCTGGATGCCTTTGCATATGCTTCTGCTTCTAAATGCAACAATTTTTCCTCAGAATTCTTCTGTATAAATCATCTTTCAGGACCATAACCAAGGATTTTTCATGGAAATATTTTGTGACTCCCCAAAGTCATAAATGTCTTCAGGTTGTTTTTAGTATGACTTTGTCAGTATTTATTGCACTGTTCTGAGATCATGGATTTTGTTATTTTTATCTTCTAGTTAGATATGAGCTCCTCTAGCAAAAAGACGTTGCTCTGTTCATCTAAATTTGACTATCATAGATCTGCAATAGAGGTTGTAGAACTGAGTAAATGAGTGAATCAACAAATGAAGAAATAGAGCCACAAACATCAGTGATTCTGTTTGTACTGCCATATGATTTAACCAAACTCCAAAAGGCATACATAGTAAACTAAATAGGAAATCTCTAAGCAAGAAATCAAGTCAATCAATTCAAGTAGTTAATAATTATTGCCATTACATTACAGATCAATTGCTTCAGTTATTCTAATGGCCCAATCAGTTTCATCACTGAGTTACTATATATTCAAACCCCTATTCTGAAGTCAACATTGGCCAAGAAACTTGGAGTTTGCTCTCGAAAGCTGAAATTACCACTGAATAAGGCACAGACTAACAAAATTATTTCAAAAAATCATTAGAAAGGTGGCACAGCAGTTACCTCTTCTCAGAAGTAAGATGCAATATAAAGATGTAGGTTTTGGAGTCAGACAGATACGGCTTCAGTTCCTGAAAACTTTACCTTCTAAATGTGGGACCTTGAATAAGATACCTTTCTTAGTCTTCTGCTTATTCATTTATTTTTATTTTAAAAAGTTGAATACTAACTTGTACCTCATGAATTGGGGTGGAGGAAGGGCAGGAGACTGCTGAGATAACATGAAAAATACCTAGTTCCATGTTTGATCCATAGCAATTAATAAATATTAGTTTAATCTTTTTACCACTACTTTTTCTTTACTAATGCTCCTACTTTGCTTGCCTTTGAAAATCTACTCATTGCTGGAGCAGTTTGATGGAGAATCACAGATGCCACCCAAACTACTTCTACACTTGGAATGTAGCAGAAGTTAAACTGGTATAAGTGTAATGAGCATAATAATTACAGTTGACCCTCAACAACATGGTATTTCAAGGCACCAATTATTACCCCCCCCATAGTAGTAGTCGAAGATCTGTGTATAAATTTTGACTCCCCTCAAACTCAGCATCTAATAGCGTACTGTCCACCAGAAGCCTTAACAATAGCATAAATAGATTAACACATGTTTTATATGTCATATGCATTACATACTATATTCATAAAGAAAAGTTATTAAGAATATCATAAAGGAAAGAAAAAACATTTACAGGATTGGACTGTACTTATTGACCAAAATCCATGTATAAGTGGACCCGTGTAGTTCAAACCCATATTGTTCAAAAGTAAACTGTATTTTCTTTCCTCCCTCTATCTCTCCCTCTCTCTTTTCCTATTTTCCTTCTTTCTTCTCTTTTTCCTCTTCCTGCTATTTTTTCCTTCTTTCTGTGACTCTGAGCAAATCTAGGAAATACAAAGACATCTTAAAATTAAAACTTCATCTTTATGAAAATGTTAGAGTATCTTTTCTCATTTCATCTAAAATAGTCAATCATCTCTAATCTTTATTTCTAAATAAATTATTCTCCAGATTCAAAGTGCTTAAAACTCATTACAAGCTTATAAAATTCTTTGTATTCTCTACATCAAAAACATACTTAAGGTATTTAAATGTACTTTATAAGTCTGTTGTTTTTCACCTTAGTAAAAAATTTTTTTATTAACTCATTTGTTTAATTTTGTATAAACAAAACAACCAATTGATTGATGAATCTTTCACTTTTCAGCTCATTGTTTGAACATTAGGTAGGTAGATACAAATTAAATTATGCCACTGAAGCAGGCATGATAGGGAGGCATTTTCTAGTACTGGCAGGGATTATAGCTGCTAAGATAGACTTTTAAGGTATCAGACAACTATTTGGTGGAGAATGGTTAATAAACACTAATTAAGTCAGCTACAAAGAACGCTTGGGGGAAGATCAATATCATTAAGTGTTTAAACTGGCTTTTCACATTTACCGAATCCATGTGCAATTGGGCAAGCTGTAATTCCTCCTTTGCTTTCCTACTTTCTCCTCCCCTTTCATCTAAACTGAAAATTGGCTTGCAGTTTACATTTCTAATCATCTCTTACTCTCTAACGGAACTTAAGTTGCCACATATATATTGTGTATTTCATAATCTTGTCCAACTCTGAGTTAATAAATGTGGTCAATATGTGAAGCTGATGAATCTGCTGAGATTAAGAATGAATATTGAGGCACCTTTAGTGGCACAGTCCATTAAGCTGCTGTCTTTGGCTAGGGATGTGATCTCAAGGTCCCGGGATGGAGCCCTTCATCAGGCTTCCTACTTAGCAGAGAGTCTGCTTCTCCCTGTGTCTTTCCTCCTGTTTGTTCCCTCTCTCTCAAATAAATAAATAAAAATATATATATTTTTAAAGAATGAACATTAACAAAACAAAGCAAAAAAAATATTCCTACTTGCTTCCTCCAAGGTAGAGTTCCAGGGTAAAACTCCAAGGTAAAATTGTATTGGATTAACAGGGAGAGTGGGAACAGTCCTGATGTTACCACTAACTGCCATAATAATGATCTAATTAATTATAATTAACTGGCCACCAACAGAAATCACCAGATCTGAAGTCTATTGTGAATACAAGCTGCCCTCAATTAATTATTGGTTACTTGAGGTGTCCTCTAGAGTAATAATTATAATCATAATCATAACCATAATCATAATAAAATATGCTTGGGGCACACTATGTATACTAAGTTCTTTATTTTTCATTCCTGTAGCCATAATTTGAGTTGGCATTATTATGATCCTCATTTTACAATAGGGATCTCCATTGTACAATGAGTCATCCAAAGCTCATGTAAGTTAGATAATTACCAAAAATTCCATTGCTACTAGATGATAAAGTTGGGATCTGAACTCAGACAACATGGTTCTATAGTCCATGTGCTATCTAAGACAACTTTCCATTTTGTTCAAGGCACCAAATTCTAATTTCACTGAAGCTGGGTCCAGGACTGCAGTCCTGGTGGGGAACCTATCAACAGCACCTTAGGCAATCACTGACAGTCAGTAATGGAATTAGATGTATAGGCAAAATTCAGCAAAATATATATATATATATATATATATATATATTTTTTTTTTTTTTTCAGAATAAAGGCTAGAAACACTAGACAAAAGAAAAAAGGCAAAGTGATCAGAAAGGACACACTTGGAGGCTAGGATCTCAGAAATCTCTGCAAGAACATCTACCATTTCCTGATATATTGATATTCTAGATTTATTCTTCTCTCACCAGGCCACCTGAAGCAGTATCTCCAAAGGATAGTTTTCAGCAACATACTAGTACTACACATAAGTTTTTTTCTTTTTTAATGCTTATGTGCCAGACCCTGAAAAAAGGGCTTTAGGCACATTATTTCATTTATTCTTTGCAGCCTTATACAGAGATATTATTTGACTTATGTTAAAGTCAAATACACTGAAACTTAGGAGGTTAACTACATTTTTGAAAGTACAAATTAAGGAATGAAGTGATAAAAAATACAATTTTCACTGAAAGTTATTTTATAGCCATCAGACTAGTAGTAAGAATAGAAAGATGTATAATTTCAAGTGTTGTGGATAGGAAACACATGATACACTTTCATACACTGCTAGTGGGAGTATAGACTGGGGCATTTATCTTGCAAATCGTTCTGGAGATAATTAAATTACCCATTAAATTACCAATTCTCATTTCAGATGTGTATCTGAAGATACATGCCATAAAATTCTACAAGAATACAAGAATGTTCATTACATCATTGTTTGTGATAGTAGGGAGTTACAGGTATCCATTACAAAAGTGCCAAAAAGCAAAATTGTTGTAGAAGACCAACATGAGCTGTCATGCAACAGATAGAAGCAAATGTATGTGTGCATATGTGTCAGTATGGCTAGAGCTTAAAACATTATCTAGAATGGATAAAGTATTTGTAAATCATATATCTCATAGGGAACTTGTATCCTCTATACAAGAAAACTTACAAATCAGTAATAATAAGACAAATAACATAAATAAAAATGAGCTAAGGATACGAATAGATACTTCTCTGAAGAAGATATACAAGTGTCAATGAGTCCATAAAAAGAAGCTCAACATCATTATTCATTAAGGAAATGTAAATCAAAATCATAATTAAATACCACTACACATCTACTATAATGTATATAATAAAAAAGACAAAAAAACAGTGTTGGTAAAGATCTAAAGAAACCGAATCTTTATTTTTTTTCTTTTAATTTTAATTTATTTATGATAGTCACAGAGAGAGAGAGAGAGAGGCAGAGACATAGGCAGAGGGAGAAGCAGGCTCCATGCACTGGGAGCCCGACGTGGAATTCGATCCCAGGTCTCCAGGATCGCGCCCTGGGCCAAAGGCAGGCACTAAATCGCTGTGCCACCCAGGGATCCCAAGATGTAAAGAAATTGAAACACTCATACATCATTGATGGGATTGTAAAATGGCGCAGCAATTTTGGAAAACATTGGCATTTCCTTAAAATGTTAAATATAGAGTTGTCATGTGATCCAGAAATTCTACCCCTACATATATACCCAAGATCATTGAAAACATATGTTTATATAAATCCAAACATTTACAGCAGGATTGCTTACAATAGTCAAAACTAAAAACAACCCAAATGCCCATCAACAGATGAATAGGTAAGCAAAATGTGGTATATTCATACAATGAAATATTACGTACTTTTCAAAAAATGAAGTACTGATATACACTATTAAAACATGGGTAAACCTTAAAAACATTATGCCATGTGAAGGCCAGTCAAAAAGACCACATATTATGTGATCCTATTTATATAAAATGTTCAGATTAGGAGAATCTACAAACACAGAAAGTAGACTAATGGCTTTGTAGGAGTAGAGAGATGAGTTGAGAGACTGGGGAGTGCTACTAAATGAGTACAAGATTTCTTTTAAGGACAGGAAAATGTTCTAAAATTGTTCCTGGAGATAGTTCCACAATCCTATGCATATACTAAAAACTATTGGATTGTACATTTTAGATGAGTGTATTGTATGGTATGTGATTATAAATAAAAATTTCTTCAATATGCTATTAAAATAAAATAAAACATAGTACTGAATATTGTAAGCAAAACGGCAAAGTGAGCAGCTCCAAGCTCCCATTACCTGCCAAACATCCAAAGAAAGCACAGATTTTCAGAACTGACTTTCAGAACCCTGGAAAAGGTTTACGGCAACCAAATGAATGCTGAGTTAAGAAAAAAAAAAAAGAGCAATTTAAAATAGTTAGAAAGTTTTGTGGAATTTTTAAAGGATTTTATTTGTTTATTTGAGATAGAGCATGAGTTAGGGGGAGGGGAAGAGGAAAAGAGAGAGGAACAAGCAGACTCCCCACTGAGTAAGGAGCCTGACATAAAGTTCGATCCAAGGACCCTGAGATCATGACCAAAGCTGGTCAGATGTTAAACCAATAAAGCCACCCAGGGGCCACTGTGGAATTTTTATTTACCCTTATCCTACACACTCCTTGATAGCCAGTATTCTCAGAGTAGATCCCTGATTCCTAGTTTTGAATACAGAAGTCATCTTATCTGCAAATAATTGCATAGATCTGTTCTCATCTGAATGGGGGTCCCTGACTCACTTAAGGCACTGTCTCTGTTTTCCCTAATTTGGAACTCCCCTTGTCCAGAACAGTGGTAACAATTGGGGCAAAATATTAGGATTTACTCATAAAATAGACCACGTAAGGACTGGGCGAAATAAAGAAATAAGCACATACAAAAAACTAGAGAGTATGTTCCATTCACATTTGACAGAAAGTACCCTTGCAGAAGTCCAGACATTAGAATTACAAGATAAAGCTTTAAAACAATTGTCTTAGGGCAGAGAGCGGGCCTATTTCTCTTCCTATCCTCAGGCCCTGACATCTATGACATCTGGAGGCAGTCAATAAATATTTATTGAACGAATGAATGAATAAAGGCATGTTTTGCTCCACTAAAAAAATAAATAAATAAATACAATAAAATAAATAAAACAATTTTCTTAAATATGTTCAAAGAGCTAAAGGAAATCATGGACAAAGAATTAAAGGAAATCAGGAAAACAATGTATAAACAAAATAATAATATGAACGGAGAGATCAAAATTATAAAAAGAACCAAGCAAATTCTGGAGCTGAAAAGTACAACTAAATTTATTTCACCAGAGAAAATGAACAGGCAGATTTGAGCAGGCCAGAGACAGAATCAGGAAGCACGAGGATAAGACAATTGATACTTTCCAGTTTGTGGAGTATAAAAAAGAATGAGCCTAAGAGATCTGTGGGACACTGTCAAGTGGACCAGCATCTGCTGTCTGGGAGTCCCAGAAGAACACAGAAGGGTCAGAAAGCATATTTGAGTAGTAATGTCTGAAAGCTTCCCACCCAAACTGAGATATATATTCATCCCCCTTCAAAGTGAATTCAAAGTCCATTAGAATTATTTATATAAAAATCTACACTTTTAACTCTCTGATTTCGTCATCTCCAAGGTCATCTCCATGACCTTCACTCTTAATCCACCTCAGCTACCTATTCCTACAGCCTCATGACAGCCTTTCACATCAATCAGAACTGCTCTTTCTCTGAAACAAGAAATTCAAAGGTCATTTTTTAAAGATTTTATTTATTTACTCATGAGAGATACAGAGAGAGAGAGAGAGAGAGAGAGGCAGAGGGAGAAGCAGGCTCCATGCAGGGAGCCAGATGTGGGACTTGATCCCAGGTCTCCAGGATCATGCTCTGGGCTGAAGGCAGGTGCTAAACCGCTGAACTACCCAGTCTGCCCAAGAAATTCAGTAACTACACAAGCCCAGCTCCTTTGTTTTTTTTTTTATCTTTTTTTTTTTAATTAATTTTTATTGGTGTTCAATTTACCAACATACAGAAAAACACCCAGTGCTCATCCCGTCAACTGTCCACCTCAGTGCCCGTCACCCATTCCCCTCCAACACCCGCCCTCCTCCCCTTCCAACACCCCTAGTTCGTTTCCCAGAGTTAGGAGTCTTTATATTCTGTCTCCCTTCCTGATATTTCCCAACATTTCTTTTCCCTTCCTTTATATTCCCTTTCACTATTATTTATATTCCCCAAATGAATGAGAACATACACTGTTTGTCCTTCTCCGATTGACTTATTTCACTCAGCATAATACCCTCCAGTTCCATCCACGTTGAAGCAAATGGTGGGTATTTGTCGTTTCTAATGGCTGAGTAATATTCCATTGTATACATAAACCACATCTTCTTTATCCATTCATCTTTCGATGGACACTGAGACTCCTTCCAGTTTGGCTATTGTGGCCATTGCTGATAGAAACATCGGGGTGCAGGTGTCCCGACGTTTCATTGCATCTGAATCTTTGGGGTAAATCCCCAACAGTGCAATTGCTGGGTCGTAGGGCAGGTCTATTTTTAACTCTTTGAGGAACCTCCACACAGTTTTCCAGAGTGGCTGCACCAGTTCACATTCCCACCAACAGTGTAAGAGGGTTCCCCTTTCTCCGCATCCTCTCCAACATTTGTTGTTTCCTGCCTTGTTAATTTTCCCCATTCTCACTGGTGTGAGGTGGTATCTCATTGTGGTTTTGATTTGTATTTCCCTGATGGCAAGTGATGCAGAGCATTTTCTCATGTGCATGTTGGCCATGTCCATGTCTTCCTCTGTGAGATTTCTCTTCATGTCTTTTGCCCATTTCATGATTGGATTGTTTGTTTCTTTGGTGTTGAATTTAATAAGTTCTTTATAGATTTTGGAAACTAGCCCTTTATCTGATATGTCATTTGCAAATATCTTCTCCCATTCTGTAGGTTGTCTTTTAGTTTTGTTGACTGTATCCTTTGCTGTGCAAAAGCTTCTTATATTGATGAAGTCCCAATAGTTCATTTTTGCTTTTGTTTCTTTTGCCTTTGTGGATGTATCTTGCAAGAAGTTACTGTGGCCGAGTTCAAAAAGGGTGTTGCCTGTGTTCTCTTCTATGATTTTGATGGAGTCTTGTCTCACATTTAGATCTCTCATCCATTTTGAGTTTATCTTTGTGTCTGGTGAAAGAGAGTGGTCCAGTTTCATTCTTCTGCATGTGGATGTCCAATTTTCCCAGCACCATTTATTGAAGAGACTGTCTTTCTTCCAATGGATAGTCTTTCCTCCTTTATCGAATATTAGATGACCATAAAGTTGAGGGTCCACTTCTGGGTTTTCTATTCTGTTCCATTGATCTATGTGTCTGCTTTTGTGCCAGTACCACACTGTCTTGATGACCACAGCTTTGTAGTCCAACCTGAAATCTGGCATTGTGATGCCCCCAGCTATGGTTTTCTTTTTTAAAATTCCCCTGGCTATTCAGGGTCTTTTCTGATTCCACACAAATCTTAAAATAATTTGTTCTAACTCTCTGAAGAAAGTCCATGGTATTTTGATAGGGATTGCATTAAACGTGTAAATTGCCTGGGGTAACATTGACATTTTTACAATATTAATTCTGCCAATCCATGAGCATGGAATATTTTTCCATCTCTTTGTGTCTTCCTCAATTTCTTTCAGAAGTGTTCTATAGTTTTTAGGGTATAGATCTTTTACCTCTTTGGTTAGGTTTATTCCTAGGTATTTTATGCTTTTGGGTGCAATTGTAAATGGGATTGACTCCTTAATTTCTCTTTCTTCAGTCTCATTGTTAGTGTATAGAAATGCCATTGATTTATGGGCATTGATTTTGTATCCTGCCACGCTACCAAATTGCTGTGTGAGTTCTAGCAATCTTGGGGTGGAGGCTTTTGGGTTTTCTATGTAGAGTATCATGTCATCGGCGAAGAGGGAGAGTTTGACTTCTTCTTTGCCAATTTGAATGCCTTTAATGTCTTTTTGTTGTCTGATTGCTGAGGCGAGGACTTCCAATACTATGTTGAATAGCAGTGGTAAGAGTGGACATCCCTGTCTTGTTCCTAATCTTAGGGGAAAGGCTCCCAGTGCTTCCCCATTGAGAATGATATTTGCTGTGGGCTTTTCATAAATGGCTTTTAAGATGTCGATGGAAAGTTCCCTCTATCCCAACACTCTGAAGGGTTTTGATCAGGAATGGATGCTGTATTTTGTCAAATGCTTTCTCTGCATCTAATGAGAGTATCATATGGTTCTTGATTTTTCTCTTGCTGATATGATGAATCACATTGATGGTTTTACGAGTGTTGAACCAGCCTTGTGTCCCGGGGATAAATCCTACTTGGTCATGGTGAATAATTTTCTTAATGTGTTGTTGGATCCTATTGGCTAGTATCTTGTTGAGAATTTTTGCATCCATGTTCATCAGGGATATTGGTCTGTAATTCTCCTTTTTGGTGGGGTCTTTGTCTGGTTTCGGAATTAAGGTGATGCTGGCCTCATAGAACGAATTTGGAAGTACTCCATCTCTTTCTATCTTTCCAAACAGCTTTAGTAGAATAGGTATGATTTCTTCTTTAAACGTTTGATAGAATTCCCCTGGGAAGCCATCTGGCCCTGGACTCTTGTGTCTTGGGAGGTTTTTGATGACTGCTTCAATTTCCTCCCTGGTTATTGGCCTGTTCAGGTTTTCTATTTCTTCCTGCTCCAGTTTTGGTAGTTTGTGGCTATCGAGGAATGCATCCATTTCTTCTAGATTTCCTAATTTATTGGCATACAGCTGTTCATAATATGTTTTTAAAATCGTTTGTATTTCCTTGGTGTTGGTAGTGATCTCTCCTTTCTCATTCATGATTTTATTAATTTGAGTCTTCTCTCTCTTCTTTTTAATAAGGTTGGCTAATGGTTTATCTATCTTATTCATTCTTTCAAAGAACCAACTCCTGGTTCTGTTGATCTGTTCCACAGTTCTTTTGGTCGATATCATTTAGTTCTGCTCGAATTTTAATTAACTGTCTTCTTTTGCTGGGGGTGGGGTCTATTTGTTGCTTTTTCTCTAGTCCTTTATGTGTAAGGTCAGCTTTTGAATTTGAGTTCTTTCCAGTTTTTGAATGGATGCTTGTATTGCGATGTATTTCCCCCTCAGGACTGCTTTTGCTGCATCCCAAAGATTTTGAAAGGTTGTATCTTCATTCTCATTCGTTTCCATGAATCTTTTTAATTCTTCCTTAATTTCCTGGTTGACCTTTTCATCTTTTAGCAGGATGGTCCTTAACCTCCACGTGTTTGTGGTCCTTCCAAACTTCTTGTTGTGATTAAGTTCTAATTTCAAGGCATTATGGTCTGAGAATATACAGGGGACTATCCCGATCTTTTGGTATCAGTTCAGACGCGATTTGTGACCCAGTATGTGGTCTATTCTGGAGAAAGTTCCATGTGCACTTGAGAAGAATGTGTATTCAGTTTAGTTTGGATGTAAAGTTCTGTAGATATCTGTGAAATCCATCTGGTCCAGTGTATCATTTAAAGCTCTCGTTTCTTTGGATATGTTGTGCTTAGAAGACCTATCTAGGGATCCCTGGGTGGCGCAGCGGTTTGGAGCCTGCCTTTGGCCCAGGGCGCGATCCTGGAGACCCGGGATCAAATCCCACGTCGGGCTCCCGGTGCATGGAGCCTGCTTCTCCCTCCGCCTGTGTCTCTGCCTCTCTCTCTCTCTCTGTGACTATCATAAAAAAAAAAAAAAAAAAAAAAAAAAAAAAAATAAGACCTATCTAGTATAGAGAGAGCTAGATTGAAGTCACCAAGTATAAGTGTATTATTATCAAAGTATTTCTTCAGTTTGGTTATTAATTGGTTTAAATATTTGGCAGCTCCCACATTCGGGGCATATATATTGAGGATTGTTAAGTCCTCTTCTTGGATAGATCCTTTGAGTATGAGATAGTGTCCCTCTTCATCTCTCACTATAGTCTTCGGGGTAAATTTTAATTTATCTGATATAAGGATGGCAACCCCTGTTTTCTTTTGAGGACCATTTGAATGGTAAATGGTTCTCCAACCTTTTATTTTCAGACTGTAGGTGTCCTTCTGTCTAAAATGAGTCTCTTGTAGACAGCAAATAGATGGGTCCTGCTTTTTTATCCAGTCTGAAACCCTGCGCCTTTTGATGGGGTCATTAAGCCCGTTCACGTTCAGAGTTACTATTGACAGATATGAGTTTAGTGTCATCATATCTATTCAGTCCTTGTTTTTGTGGATTGTTCCACTGAACTTCTTCTTAAAGGGGAATTTTAAGAGTCCCCCTTAAAATTTCTTGCAGAGCTGGTTTGGAGGTTACATATTCTTTCAGTTCCTGCCTGTCTTGGAAGCTCTTTATCTCTCCTTCCATTTTGAATGAAAGCCTTGCTGGGTAAAGTATTCTTGATTGCATGTTTTTTTCATTTAGGACCCTGAATATATCCTGCCAGCCCTTTCTGGCCTGCCAGGTCTCTGTGGAGAGGTCTGCTGTTACCCTAATATTCCTCCCCATAAAAGTCAGGGACTTTTTTTCTCTTGCTGCTTTAAGGATCTTCTCCTTATCTTTGGAATTTGCAAGCTTCACTATTAAATGTCGAGGTGTTGAACGGTTTTTATTGATTTTAGGGGGGGATCTCTCTATTTCCTGGATCTGAATGCCTGTTTCCCTTCCCAGATTAGGAAAGTTTTCAGCTAGGATTTGTTCAAATACATATTCTGGCCCTCTGGCCCTTTCGGCGCCCTCGGGAACCCCAATTAAACGTAGGTTTTTCTTCCTCAGGCTGTCATTTATTTCCCTTAATCTATCCTCATGGTCTTTTAATTGCCTGTCTCTTTTTTCCTCAGTTTCCCTCTTTGCCATCAACTTGTCTTCTATGTCACTCACTCGTTCTTCCACCTCGTTAAGCCTCGTCGTTAGGACTTCTAGCTTGGATTGCATCTCATTTAATTGATTTTTAATTTCTGCCTGATTGGATCTAAATTCTGCAGTCATGCAGTGTCTTGAGTCCTTTATGGTTTTTTCTAGAGCCACCAGTAGCTGTATAATAGTGCTTCTGAATTGGCTTTCTGACATTGAATTGTAATCCAGATTTTGTAACTCTGTGGGAGAGAGGGCTGTTTCTGATTCTTTTTTTTTTTTGAGGTGAGGTTTTCCTTCTAGTCATTTTGCTCAGTGCAGAGTGGCCAAAAACAAGTTGTATTGGGAAAAGGAGAAAAAGAGAGAGAAGAAAAGAAAAGAGAAAAAGAGAAAAGAGAAAGAAGCAAAAAAAAGGGGGGGGGGAGAAGAAAAAGAGAAAGAAAAAGAAAGAAATGAGAAAAAAGAAAAAAAAAGGTGGGGTGGGGTGGGGGAAGCAATCAGAAATCAAGAAGAAAGAAAGAAAAAAAAGCACAAAACAAAACAAAAACAAAAAAACAAAAACAATAACAAAAACAAAAACAAAAAACAAAAAAACCACGGGGGAGTATCTTCTGATTCTGTGTACTTTAAGTCCCTTGACTTCCCTTGGAACTGGTCCGTCTCGCTGGTCTTCTGGGGGAGGGGCCTGCTGTGCTGATTCTCAGGTGTTAGCACTTGGGGGAGCTGCTCTGCCCCTGCCTGGTGCAGGGCTCAGTGGGGGTTGTTCACCCGTGAGGCCCCGGGAGGAAGCCACAGTGGCGGGGGCAGCTCTGGGACCCTGGAGTCAGCCCCCGCAGTAGCTCCGGGGCTCTCCGTCTGCAGGGCCTGGGGCCTCCGGGCGGGGCCGCTGATCTGCTCAGCTCCGGGCAGGAGCGTCCTCGTCCTCGCTGTCCTGGGCCCTCCCGGCCTCTGCCTGTCCCGGGGGAGGCCGGATCCTGGGCTGTGTCCCGGCGCCCTGTGCCCCGGGGCCTGCGCTGTTGGATTCGCGCTCCCGCCCAGCAGCCCCCTCCGCGGAGCCGCCGCCCGAGCCCCTCCGAGCTGTTCCCGGAGCTGCGCCGCCCCCTCCGCGGAGCCGCCGCCCGAGCCCCTCCGAGCTGTTCCCGGAGCCCCGCCGCCCCCTCCGCGGAGCCGCCGCCCGAGCCCCTCCGAGCTGCTCCGGGTCCCGCCGAGCGCTGCAGCCCTTAGGGAGCTCGGCGCATCTCCCCGGGGCGCAGTTCCTCTGTTACTGTCCCAGGGAGCCCGAGGGCATCCCCGCCTTTCTGGGGATCCTGCTCCAATTCCCCGGGAGGCCTTTCCGCGGGGAAGGTCGGTGCAGCTCCTGCTCCTCCGGGACGGGGCTCTCCTGTCCTGGGGACCCTCGCCCCGGCCTCAGCCCGGCTCCTCGCGGGGCCCCTCCCCCTTGGAGGCCTTTTGTGTCTTTATTTCTTTTTCCCCGTCTTCCTACCTTGATAGAAGCGCGAACTCTTCTCACTGCAGCGTTCCAGCTGATCTCTCTTTAAATCTCAGGCCGAATTCGTAGATTTTCAGGATGATTGGAAGGTTTTCTAGGTAATTTGTTGGGGACAGGTGACTTGGGGACCCTACTCTTCAGCCATCTTGCCCCTTCCCCCCACAAGCCCAGCTCCTTAGTTACTCTCATTACATGTTTTTATCTGTCATTTGATTATCATCTTTCTTATCAACATCTTATCATACTCAAATATTTTACAAACTCAATAAATCTCCCTGAAGCCCATATCCAAGTGTCCCTGCCTCAAATATCAACCCATCCCCCATTTTACAAGTGGGAGCTTCTTCAGTGGATTACACTAAACTTTCTTTATATCCTAACTTCCTAAAATTTTCTTAATGCAATAAAAATATTTTTTCCTTCCTAACACCCCAAAGCTGACCAATGTGATCACTGAATTACAAGTGGCTGAATTCAACAGACAGTCTGCACATATTACGCTACTTAGTTGTCTTTAGTATTTGCACTATTTACTACCCTCACTTTGAAATACTCTTTTCTTTTGGCCTCCATGGTACCCAATGTCCTTGGCATTCTTAAAAACATCTGTTGTATTTTCTTTTCAACACTTTAAGGGTAATTTTCTATATACTTCCTTTATTTCACTCACTCAGTGCTTCTCAAATATTTTGGGGTTTCGGGTAAAAGTCACATCTCTGCATCAATAACCATGTCAAAGATACCTGGTTCCATCACTGGTAGGAGTGACAACACTTAAGCCCAACAAAAGATTTTTGTCAATATAGCTATTGGTAGTCGGAGGAATAATGAATAGAGTAGTGGTTTTGAAATCTAGGCTCAACAAACATAAAAGATGTTTTCATTCACTATCAGATAACAATTTGTGGATCAGTGGAAGAACCCATGGAAACTAATAGCAATATTTGTAGAAGGAGGCTTCTACTTGTAAATCAGATTTGGATTCTTTTTACAAGAGTTGGTTAAGGCTAGGACATATTGATGGAACATGAAATTAAATAAGTACAATATCTAATAAAAAGAAAAGTAGTTTCATGCAGTTGACTTTAAGTAAAGAGAAATAAATTTCAAGGGGAACCTCAGTCATTCCCCACTATAATAATTCCAAACAAAAGAATTAGTTCTGTTTCTATTTTATTATTTTTATCTTATTTTATTATTTTTTAATTTTTTACTTTGATTCCAGTTAGCTAATTTACAGTGCTATATTGGTTTCAAGTGTACAATATAGTGATTCAACAATTCCATACATCTCCCAGTGCTCATCATAACAAGTGCACTCCTTAACCCCATCACCTATTTCACCCATCTCCCTACTCCCCTTCTTTTTGCTAAGCATCAGTTTGTTCTCTAAAATTAAGAGTCAATTTATTAGTTTCTCTCCCTCTATCTCTCATTTTTTCCCTTTGCTCATTTGTTTTGTTTCTTGAATTCCACATAGAAGTGAAATCATATGGTATTTGTCTTTCTCTGACTTATTTTTCTTAGCATTATACTCTAGCTCCATCCATATCATTGCAAATGGCAAGATTTCATTATTTTTATGGCTGAATAATATTCTATATGTATTCTATATGTATAAAATATTCCATATTATATATCTTATATATTAATTATATAGGATATATAGGATATAATATATCTATATTAATATATAGGATATATAATATGGAATATTTTATACATGGATATGGATAAATATCTTCTTTATCCATTCATCAGTTGATGGACACTTGGTCTGCTTCCATATCTTGGCTATTGTAAACAATGCTTCAATAAACAAGGGTGCATGTATCCCTTTGAATTAGTGCTTTTTTTTTAATTCTTTGGGCAAATAGCTAGTAGTGCAATTATTAGATGATGAGATGTTTTATTTTTAACTTTTTAAGGAACTTCCAAACTATTTTCCACAGGGGCTGCACCAGTTTGCATTACTATGAATAGTGCACAGGTGTTCCTTTTTCTCCACATCTTCACCAACACTGGTTTTTTGTTGTTTGGTTGGTTGGTTTGGTTTAGTTTGTTTTTTTAGGGGAAGATAGGGGTACAGGGCAAGGAGAGAATACATAGGCTCCATCCCCAGTGTGGAGCCTAATGCATGATTCCACATGGGCCTCAATCTCACCTCAAGATCATGATCTAAGACAAAATCAAGAGTCAGATGTTTAACTGACTCAACCACCCAGGCACCCCTTACATCTGTTGCTTTTAGTGTTGTTGATTTTGTCATTCTGACAGGTGTGAGGTGATATGTAATTATAATTTTGATTTGCATTTTCCTGATGTAAGTGATGATGAACATCTTTTCATGTGTCTATTGGCCATCTGAAGATCTTCTTTGGAGAAATGTCTGTTCATGTCTTGTGCTCATTTTTAAATTGGATTATTTGGTTTTTGAATATTGAGTTTCATAAATTCTTTATATATTTTGAATATTAACCCTTAATCTGATATGTCATTTGCAAATATCTTTTCCTGTTCTGTAGATTGCCTTTTAGCTTTGTTGATTGTTTCATTTGCTGTGCTGAAACTTTCTATTTTGATGTAGCCCTAATAGTTGATTTTTGCTTTTGTTTTCTTAGCCTCAGGAGACATATCTAAGAAAAAATTGCATGGCTGATGTTAGAAAAATTACTGCCTGTGTTCTCCTGTAGGATTTTTATGGTTTTACTTTTCACATTTAGGCCTTTAATCCATTTTCAATTTATTTTTGTGTATAATTTAATAAAGTGATCCAGTTTCATTCTCTTACATGTTGCTATCCATTTTTCACAGCACAGTGTGTTGGAGAAACTATCCTTTTCCCATTGGATAGTTTTTCCTGCCTTGTCAAAGATTAATTAATCACATAGAATTAGTTCTGTTTTTAAAGGAGATACTGTGTATTTACCCTTTCAGCTCTATCCTATAAAGAAGTATTCACTCTTCCTACTTCTCTCAGAGCATAAACTCAGGTTGCAGAGTCTTCTCACATGTGTTTCAATTAATTTTTTAAGGTAGCAATTTTCTTCTAATTTTTTTATTTAGATAAAATTTTCCTCTAACTAAATAAAAATTATATCAATAAAACATTTTTCCAGGTGAAATCATCATAGATTTAATATTTATTCATTAGGAAGAAAATCAATTTAATTAAAAAAATAGAATTTCTTGAAAAAATAATCATGTTAACCTGCAGTTGGAGAATTTATTAGAAAACGATTAATCTTTCTGTGGTGTGTCTATTGTCATATTAAATATCTGTTCAAATCAATGAACTGCATCCACAATAGTTTAAAAATTTTATAAGGAGGTACCAAGACTCTCCAAAAAAGTTACCCCAACTTTGAAAAACTAAGAGCTTTTCCCCTAAGGTCAGGAAGACAGCAGGGATGTACAGTACAATATGACCACTGCTGTTCAACACAGTACTAGAAGTCCTACCCTCAGCAATCAGACAACAAAAAGAAATAAAAGGCATCCAAATCAGCAAAGAAGTCAAACTTTCACTCTTTGCAGATGATATGATATTCTATATAGAAAACCCAAAAGACTCCACCGCAAAATTGCTAGAACTGATACAGGAATTCAGCAAGGTGACAGGATATAAAATCAATACACAGAAATACACAGTTGCACTGGTATACACTAACAATGAGACATAAGAAAGAGAAATTAAGGAGTCAATACTATTTACAAAGGCACCCAAAACCATAAGATACCTAGGAATAAACTTAACCAAGGAAGCCTATACTCAGAAAACTATAGAACACTCATCAAAGAAACTGAGGAAGATACAAAGAAATGGAAAAATGTTCCATGTTCATGGATTGAAAGAATATTGTTAAAATATCTATGCTACCTAGAGCAATCTATACATTCAATGCAATCCCTATCAAAATACCATCAACTTATTTCATAGAGTTGAAACAAATAATCCTAAAATTTGTATGGAACCAAAAAAGACCCCAAAAAGCCAAAGGAATGTTGAAAAAGAAAACAAAAATTAGTAGCATCACAATTCTGGACTTCAAGCTCTATTACAAAGCTGAAATCATCAAGACAGTATGGCACTCACACAAAAATAGACACAGAGATCAATGGAACAGTATAGAGAACTCAGAAGTAGACTCTCAACTCCATGGCCAGCTAATCTTTGACAAAGCAGGAAAGAATATCTCATGGAGAAAAAGACAGTCTCTTCAACAAAGGTGTTGGGAAAATAGGACAGCCACATGCAGAAGAATGAAACTGGACCATTTCCTCACACCATACACAAGAATAGACTCAAAATGGATGGATGACCTCAACGTGAGATCCATCAGAATCCTAGAGGAAAACATAGGCAGCAACCTCTTTGACCTTGACTGTAGCAAATTTTTGCTAGACTCATCTCCAAAGGCAAAAATGAATTATTGGGACCTCATCAAGATAAAAGGCTTTCATACAGCAAAGGAAACAGTCAACCAGAAAAGACCCCGAATAGCCAGGGGAATTTTAAAAAAGAAAACCATAGCTGGGGGCATCACAATGCCAGATTTCAGGTTGTACTACAAAGCTGTGGTCATCAAGACAGTGTGGTACTGGCACAAAAATAGACACATAGATCAATGGAACAGAATAGAGAACCCAGAAGTGGACCCTGAAATGTATGGTCATCTAATATTCGATAAAGGAGGAAAGACTATCCATTGGAAGAAAGACAGTCTCTTCAATAAATGGTGTTGGGAAAATTGGACATCTACATGCAGAAGAATGAAACTGGACCACTCTCTTTCACCATACACAAAGATAAACTCAAAATGGATGAGAGATCTAAATGTGAGACAAGAGTCCATCAAAATCCTAGAGGAGAACACAGGCAACACCCTTTTTGAACTCGGCCACAGTAACTTCTTGCAAGATACATCCACAAAGGCAAAAGAAACAAAAGCAAAAATGAACTATTGGGACTTCATCAAGATAAGAAGCTTTTGCACAGCAAAGGATACAGTCAACAAAACTAAAAGACAACCTACAGAATGGGAGAGGATATTTGCAAACGACATATCAGATAAAGGGCTAGTTTCCAAAATCTATAAAGAACTTATTAAACTCAACACCAAAGAAACAAACAATCCAATCATGAAATGGGCAAAAGACATGAAGAGAAATCTCACAGAGGAAGACATGGACATGGCCAACATGCACATGAGAAAATGCTCTGCATCACTTGCCATCAGGGAAATACAAATCAAAACCACAATGAGATACCACCTCACACCAGTGAGAATGGGGAAAATTAACAAGGCAGGAAACAACAAATGTTGGAGAGGATGCGGAGAAAAGGGAACCCTCTTACACTGTTGGTGGGAATGTGAACTGGTGCAGCCACTCTGGAAAACTGTGTGGAGGTTCCTCAAAGAGTTAAAAATAGACCTGCCCTACGACCCAGCAATTGCACTGTTGGGGATTTACCCCAAAGATTCAGATGCAACGAAACGTCGGGACACCTGCACCCCGATGTTTCTATCAGCAATGGCCACAATAGCCAAACTGTGGAAGGAGCCTCGGTGTCCATCGAAAGATGAATGGATAAAGAAGATGTGGTTTATGTATACAATGGAATATTACTCAGCGATTAGAAACGACAAATACCCACCATTTGCTTCAACGTGGATGGAACTGGAGGGTATTATGCTGAGTGAAATAAGTCAATCGGAGAAGGACAAGCAGTGTATGTTCTCATTCATTTGGGGAATATAAATAATAGTGAAAGGGAATATAAAGGAAGGGAGAAGAAATGTTGGGAAATATCAGGAAGGGAGACAGAACATAAAGACTCCTAACTCGGGGAAACGAACTAGGGGTGGTGGAAGGGGGGAGGAGGGCGGGTGTTGGAGGGGAATGGGTGACGGGCACTGAGGTGGACACTTGACGGGATGAGCACTGGGTGTTTTTCTGTATGTTGGTCAATTGAACACCAATAAAAATTAATTTAAAAAAAAAAAAAAAAAAAGGAAACAGTCAACAAAACCAAAAGACAATCGACAGAATGGGAGAAGATATTTGCAATTGTCTTATCAGATAAAAGGCTAGTATCCAAAATGTATAAAGAACTTATCAAACTCAACACCCAAAGAACAAATAATCCAATCGAGAAATGGCCAGAAGACATGAACAGACATTTCTCTATAGGAGACATACAAGTGGCCAACAGACACATGAAGAAATGCTCCACATCATTCGGCATCAGGGAAATACCAATCAAAACCACAATGAGATACCACCTCACACTAGTCAGGATGGCTAAAATTAACAACTCAGGAAACACCAAATGTTGATGAGGATGCAGAGAAAGGGGAAACCTCTTGCACTGTTGGTGAGAATGCAACCTGGTACAGACACTCTGGAAAACAGTATAAAGGTTCCTCAGAAAGTTCAAAATAGAGCTACCCTATGATCCAGCAATTGCATTACTGGGTATTTACCCCAAAGATACAAATGTAGTGATTCAATGGGGCACATGCATCCCAATGTTTACAGCAGCAATGCTCACAATGGCCAAACTGTGGAAAGAGCCCAGATGTCCATCAACAGATGAATGGATAAAGAAGATGCAGTATGTATATATATATATATATATATATATATATATATATATATATATGAATTATTGGGACCTCATATATATATAATGGAATATTACTCAGCCACCAAAAATGAAATCTTGCCATTTGTAGTAACATTGATAGAACTAGAAAACATTATGCTAAGCAAAATAAGTGAATCAGAGAAAGATAATTATCATATCATCTTACTTATATGTGGAATTTAAGAAACAAAACAAAGGATCATAGAGGAAAAGAGGAAAAAATAAAGTAGGACAAAATCAAAGAGGGAGACAAGACATAAGAGACTCTTAATCTTAGGAAACAAACTGAGGGTCACTGGAGGGCAGGAGGGTGGAGTAACTGTATGATGAACATTAAGGAGGGCATGTGAGGTAATATGTACTGAGTGTTGGGATGCCTGAGTGGCTCAGCAGTTGAGTGGCTTCAGCTCAGGGCATGATCCCAGGGCCTTGGGATCGAGTCCCACATTGGGTTCCCCATAGGGAGCCTGCTTCTCCTTCTGCCTATGTCCCTGCCTCTCTCTGTGTCTGTCTCTCATAAATAAATAAATAAAATCTTAAAAAAAAAAAAGCAGTGAGTATTATATAAAACTGATAAATCATGGACCCCAAGCTCTCAAACCAATAATACATTATACGTTAATTAATTTAATCTAAATTTTTTTTTTTTAAAGTTACACCAACCTTTACTTCCAGGCTTGTCCCTCATAAAACTTATTGACTGAACAAACAACAAAAAGAAACTTGCTTTCCAAATAGGCAAATAGATTCATTATAATCTAAACACATATCATTTCCTCATATCCTCATTTATTTTTTAAATACCTTGTAATTTTATTTATTGCACTCTATCTCCATCTCAAAGGCCTTTCTCTTACTTACCTATTTAAATGCTACTTACACTCAAAACCTTAACTAAACGTATTCTCTTTAAAAGTTTTTGACTGAGCCCATTGTGATCTTTCTTCCTAGACTCCCTTGCACAAAAAATGATTATGTTTTAAATAATATAATATTCAAAATGTGCTATACCAAAGCATGTATGTTTTGCAAGTGTTTATATTTGGAGGATATGACCATTATAATTATTGCCATTTTGACTATTCCCAAAACAGTACATGCTGGTCTTTACTGTTATTTAACCTCTCATGTTTTCCAATGTCCCCCCAAAGAGGTTATCATCTAGGTACCATACCTCAACCTCTTCACATTGAATACAGCTACAAACACACAATGTTCAATGATAATTTAAGAAATAAAAATTGAAGAAAAAGGAAGGAAGAAGGGAGAAAAAGAAGGAGGGAAAGCAGAAGCAAAAAATTTACAAAACATGGGACAAGTAAAGTGGTCCTCATTGATCACTAACCTCCAAGTCACTTTATAAACACATTTTCAAAACAGCCTGCAGATTTAGGCTGGTGAATTAATGTTTGTAAAGTTGCTTAAATATTATACAATGCTATACAGATATAAGCATTAAAAACTAATCTAAATCTGATATCAGAATAGCTTCTGCTCTCAATACTGTTGAATTGAATTGTCTTTTGAATTTGTCCCACACCACTCTGTCCCTTAGTAAATTTAGTGAAAATTGTGCAATACTTGTGGGATTTAGAATGGTTCAGAGTGAATTATAATGAAATTCTGTGAAGAGTCAGTCATCCTATTACTATGAAATACGTTTTCTTTCCAGAGAGACATAAGTCCTTAACTATAGACAAGAGATTTGCTATATAGTCAGGACGTTAAAAACTCACTTCAAATCTTCTTACCACTTTAAATATATATTTGAGAAAGCAAGCTATGATTCCTAAAGAGGTTGATTTTTAGGTCATTTAAAAGTCCCTATTACAGGTTCCACAATAGGTATTTTAGTATACACAAACATGTATTTACACAGAACATAAAATCCTTCGTGCAAATGTGCTTTTAAATCTAGCATAGGGGTGATTGGATGGCTCAGTCTATTAAACATCTACCTTCAGCTGAGGTCATGATCTTAGGGCCCTGGGATCACATTGAGCTCCTCACTCAGTGGGGAGCCTGCTTCTCTCTCTCCTTCTGCACCTGCCCTTGCTCATGAGCTCTCTCACAGTCTCTCTCTCAAATAAATAAATAAAATCTTAAAAGTCTAGTATAAATCTCTGTATATTTGAGCAAATCTTCTGTTGCCAATTGTGTTTACTATAAAATAAATCACAGAGTTGCTATTACACCTTAGAATTGTTTTAAATAATGTATGGGACAAGAAAAAGAAAATGAAAAAAATAATTTAATTGCCAGAGATTGTTAGTTAAATGGGGACACTTTTAAATAAAAGAAAGTTTATAAGTCTGCATGTTTACATATTAATGTAATTTTACATCCATATGTAAAATTTTAAATTCCCTTCTATTACCTTTTGAGCGTCCTTAAAATACTATCCAGTTGAAGTTCCTCTTGTCTGCATTTCCTAGCTGATGGTTTTTCTATTTGAAATATTTTAAATTTATTTTTAGAGGGCACTTAAACTTAAATATTGTAGCAAAGGTACTAGTTTGAAAGTACTCTTTGCAATAATGATTCTAAAATACAGTAGCTTAAAAATACAAAGTCAACAGAATAGTTTCAGCAGAGTTTTGGGCAAGATATTCTAAAAAGTCTTCCTGTCACAAAACAAGTTCTCATGAAATGAGACTGTCAGTGATTCCCTGTGTTCAAATTTCACCTTTTTAAAAACACACACTCATACTGGATTAGGGCCCACCCTGATGGCCTAATCGCAATTTGGTCATCCAATTTGGTCATCCCAAAAGACCCTATTTCCAACTAAGGTCATATTCATAGGTACTGGATGTAAATTAATGTAATTTTATGAAACAATCTGGCAGAGATTAATTAGAATATCTCACAGATGTACATGGGTATATATTAAAACTTAATTAAGATATTTATAAATAGCTTATATTTATTCATGTGATAACAGACTCTGCTTCAAGACAGAATTCTGAATGGAAAAACACAAATTAAAATGGAAAAAAATGAATCACATTTTCACTTTGCAAAGCTGTGATATATATTTTCCTTTTTATCGGTTTTACTTTGTCATTAAAGTCACATAGATTCACAAGAGATGTCAAACTAATTGAGATATCTCTCAACTTGGTGTAGAAAAAGGTCACACTTAATCAAAGCAGATCAACTTATTCACCAAGTCTTGGTCTTGGCCATAATGTAGCATCATAGACTTCATACTGAATTTATCTTGTGTATTCATCTGTTAAAAGTTAATTAAACTCTGTTTATTTAAAGGTAACACAATTTGCAAATACAACATGCCATAAGGCTGAAAGAGGAAAACCTTCCACACATATCCATGTATATGCTCAAATTCTGAAACAATAAACAGCTTTTGTAGTCTTTAGATAGATGTCTAATATTTACATTTGAAAAAAATGCTATTTTTATTATGAGTAAATAGAATGGCCAATTAAAATAGAAAAAATAGAAAATAAAATTTGTTAATATAGTGAAATAAATCTGTTAACATCTTTATGTAAAAGAAGGACTCAAACTGATTGGTATAGAATTTCCTCAAATATTACAGTCCAGATAAAATTAGTCAAAATAGCAGGTACAAAACAAGTAGGCCCTACCTTTATTAACTCCATGAAAATCTGACCCCTTCTTTAAAGTTCCAGAAATTCCTTGGGGATGTCTCCCATGCTCTTCTGAATAGGATTATGTAAGCAATTACATGCTCATTTTCCTCCAGTACTGTTTCCTGTTTGATGTTGGGTAACAATTTTATTTATTATAAAGAAACTGAATTAATTCAGAATCATGCCAAGAATATAAAAACTAAGTGTTCAAAGCAAAACATAATATAAGGAATTGGACAGAGTTGATGGATGTAATAAGCCAAACAAAATGGTGAGATAAATGAAAGATTTGCCATAGCAGGAAGCTGCTGTGAACCCTAGGCTGAATGGACAAAGAAGAAAGGTGGTATAGACAGATCCCACAAGCCATGATCACCCAGCTAGAAAGACTATGGCTGTCTGGAGTTAGTGCCATGGAGAGGATGCACCTGTTGCCAGAGACACCACGTAGCTTTCCCTTTTCTTCATTATTTTAAATATTCTGCTGCCTTTAATTAACTGAAAGCCAATGGACGTGAAAAGCATGTATCAACTAAGGTCAAGCTTGGAAAAAAGAAATATTTCAGATTTGTTGAAACAGAAAGGTTGTGTTACAGAGAATTTGTTACACCACTGATAGAACTAAAAGCTATCATTTAGGTGGTAAAACAAAATCAGGAAGTCTCTACCATTCCTAGAGAAGGCCACCATCTGGACTACCAGATCGCAGGGGCATCTGGCAGGAGTTAGAACTGCAGGAAGCACTGCTCAGTGGTATGTGGGACAATGGAGACAATCAGTCTTTAGTAACTTAGAGACGGGGGACATCTTTGCTTTCCCTCCATTTCCTCTTAAACAGAGCTGATATTATGTAAATTCTGAAGTTGCCTGTGGTTTGCTCCTATCTACTGATATTTGTAGAATCATGAGAATCACCTGTGACCCACTTTTGTTGTATAACTTATCCATGGATCCCTGGTTTTGATCTTAAGAGCTCTGTTTTTATGAGGAGATTCATAGAAACTTACCAGCTGTGTGGCTATCTATCTATCTATCTATCTACATATATCCACAACTATTCTATTGCCTTCCTCTTCCCTTTCTTTTTTCATTCATTCTTTCTTTTTCATTCCCCTTTTTACATCTCAAATCACTTTAAATGTATTTATTTATGGTCTTGAAAGCAGTTTCACCATGTGATATATCCCTATTCCTGTTATCTAATTTTTGTGTTAGTAGATCTGCTGACTCCTCTTTATTGTGGGGCTTTCCTTGTGGTTTTAATAATTTAATCTGTGTGTTCACACTTTAATGTCTGCAAACTATGAAACTATTGGTAACCCCTGAAAACTAGTCACTTTAGAGCAGGTTAGTGTTTGCTCAAGTTTATCAGAAATTTGGAACAACCTTTCATGGTTATCTTTTGACTTGTGGTCCCTAGACCATATAGCTACTACAGAGTCAACCTCCACCTCTTTTATGTTGAAAGACCAACCTTTTCATGAATTCTCAGGAACTTATTTTTTAAACTTATGCTGGGTTCAAAGATAAAAACATTTCCTTGTTAATTACCTGTGTTTATTGACCTATAAACTCAAGTTTATGTAGGGATACCACTATTAACTCCTTCCTCCCTCAAGATCTTAGCCTTATTTTCTTCCCTTTTAATGATACTAAATCCCAACCATTGCTTCAAGGCCTTCCTTTAAATTTTTTTTTTTTTAATGGATCTTTGTGACCTGTAGGGATTTTTTTTTTTACAGTCTTTTGAGCTTTCCCTTTCTAAGGCTGTTTGCTACACTTTTGGGGGATATTTCTTAAACAACAGAATTTTCAGTTTGACAGGAACAACTATCTCCAATCTATGGCACTTGCACAACTGGGACTAAAGAAAGACTTTCCAAAAACAGATTTCCATTTCCAGATCCTTATTCTTCACTGCTCTTCTAAAATGTATCTACCTGATTGCACTTTCACTGTTCTCAGTTGCCACCATTCTTTTTGAAATTATCCTCTTCCTATGTTAATATACAAAGGTCTAAGTCCCATTGCTCCCTTATCTTGTAAGGTTCATTTCCATGGATACAGACATCCCAGCCTGCCAAATAAAGGGGCAATTTGGGTCTTTGTTGAGAAAATCAATGGCTCAAAGGATAACAAATAGTTCAGCAATTTCAGTGCTTTCCAATTTTTGCTTAGTGCAACAAAATTAGAATGGAACCAAACTGACTTTTATTAGTTCGTAAAAAATAATGTCTATTGGCAAGTCACAACGTGACTTTTGGCATGAAATCCAAACAATGTTCAAAGAATGAAACAACATTGCTAGAAAAATCCCTTTCTTTTTCCACACTACTTTTTGTGACTGTGATTTCTCAATGATCCCTTTTACAAACACCCACACACATGCAAACAAAAAGCAGGAAAAGAGTTACTACTAAAACTAGCTTCTCTCTGAAATGTCCATCAAAATATGTATTAATCTAATTGTGAAAACTACACTTAATCATACCAAAAAGAAATGCATTTTACCATAGAATTTTACATTTTAAGATTATTTTCAAAATTGGTAATATATTTATTTTTTGATAATTGTATACTAGTAATAACTGGAATGATAATTTAATCCAGAAGAAAAATTTCAATGATTTGAGTATTATACTTCCCAGAAATTTAAAATAAATTATATATTAGATTTTGTAATTTATGAAAAGAAATATAAATGTATGTATACACAGTTGTTGCAGTATAATATACTAATTACAAAATGCATTGAAACATAAAATACATTAGGGTAACTTTCTACAGGGAAGTGGAAAAATATGAGTTTTAAGTGAAAAAGTAACCTTTTAAAATTTCTAATTATAAAAAAAGAATATTAATGATTTGATATAATTTTTAGGTGGTTATGGTGGATATTAAATTAACACAATATTTAGAGGAATCTAAATACATTGAATACATTTTTTAAAGTGATAAAATTTCATTTAGCATACCTATACTCTAAACAGACTTGAAATTACATTATTTGTAGAAATTTAAATTTCAACAAAGTATGCTAAAATTTAGATAACAACAATGTGTAAAAGTGTGCACCATTGTCCAAAATTATTTTCCAGAAAAGTGTGCAAAATGTTAGATCACTAATCTAATCTGCAACATTGATGGCTACAGAAATTCTCTTATTTAAATTGAATGCATCTTTATAAAAATAAAGTATTTTTCAAAATTACATATCATATCAGTGATTCAGCTGGATAGCCAGATATATCTTATTTTCCTTTTTAGAAGTATCCTACATTTCTAAAGGCTTATTTATAGAAGTTCCTTTTACCCAATGTATTATGTCTGGATGTCAAGAAAAAATTACAAGGCTTACCAAAAATCAAAAAGCTCAATTTGAAGACAGAGCTACCACTGGAAACAGACATGGCAGGAATGTTGGAACTATCAGACTGGGAATTTAATAAACTATGACTAATATGCTAAGGGCTACAAGAACAGATGGGCAATTAAAGCAGAGAGATGGAAATCCTAAAAAAGAACCAAAAAAAATGCTAAAGATAAAAAATATTGTAACAAAAATGATGAATGTCTTTTATAGGCTTATTAGTAGACTGGACAAGACTGAAGAAAGAATCATTGAGGTAAAAGATATAACAAGACAATCCATAAGAACAAAAAAGCAAAGAGAATGGAGACTGAAGGTAAAAGGACAGAACATTGAAGGGCTGTGGAACAATTAAAAAAGACAAAGCATAGGTGTAATGGGATACCAGAAATAGAAGGAAGAAACAGAAGAAATATTTGAAACAATAATGGCTGAGAATTTCCCCCAAATTAACATCAGAAAACAACCACAGATCTGAAAATACAGAGAACACCAAGCAGGATAAAATTATAAACAAACAACTAAGAAACAACTAAAAAACTACACCTAGGCATATAATTTCAAACTACTGAAAATAAAAAATGAAAAACTCCTGAAAGAAGCCAGAGGTGGGGAAAAACATACCTATAGAGAAATAAAGAGAAGAATTGCATCTGATTTCTCCTGAGAAGTCATACAAAAAAGAAGAGAATAGAGTGAATATTTAAAGTATTAGTGGGGGGGAAAAACCCACCAACCTACAATTCTTTACTCTGTGAAATTAGCCTTCGAAAATGAAGAAATAAAGACTATCTCAGACAAAATAAACAAAGAGAATTTGTTAAAAAAACAAAAAGACCTACCTTTCAAGAAATATTAAAAGAATTTCTATAGAGGGAAGGGAAATAGTATAAGTTAGAAATTTGGATCTCCATGGAGAAAGAAAAAATACTGAAGAAGGAATAACTGAAGGAAAGTATGTGATTCAGAAGCTAGAGGATCCAAACAGAAGAAAGTAAAGTGAATTTGCAGGATGACAAGAGATAAAAAATCTCAGAATCATATACACAGAATGAATTCTGGAGCAACCAGTCAAGATTGGACTGGGAAGAATGACTTCAGGAAGGGTGTCTCTAAACAGAAAAATGGAAATAAAAGATTACTTGAGGCACTCTAGAAACAAATGCTAGGACTCATAGTGGAGAAATAGTGACAAGTGCATAGAAAATGTCACAGGCTATTTAAAGTTTCCTGTGTTTCAATGAATTGAATGATATGCCTGAGTCCTAATTATACAACATTGTAAAACACTTAACAAGCAGAAAATTGTGCATTACATGAATGAAATATATGGCCATGTTTTCATTAATTTAGATAACATGAGAGATGAATACCAGGGAAGTAAGTATTATGAGAAAAATGAAGACATTTAAGTGCACATTGTTGTGGCATACTTAGTGTTTAAAGGTGATGAAGTTTTGTGAGAAATGGAAAGAGATCTAAAATCTACTTAATAGTCCATCTTTGTATAATACCTTTAAATACATTTGTAAAGTCTTTAATTTTAGTATTTGTAAAATTTTAAAGTTAGGGAAGGTATCATTTTGGAAAACAGTCTTCTATAGTCCCTGCTCCCACACACCCTGATTAAATGTCCAGAATCAAAAGGCCATGATTGTTCGTTCACCAGTGCTACTTCTCAGAATCGTTAATGAGTTTACTTTTTTTTCTGATGAGTGAGATGATGTACCACAGGAACGCATCAAGTAATCATGAACTGTGCCTGTTTACCCTATGGAAAAGAATAGGCTTGTTTACTGCTTGCTAGATAAATGGCAGGTTTCCTAAATTTAGAAATCATCTCCTATGGTTTGCTCACTGCATGAGCAGGCTCTACATGACTCTTTATGCTACTCTATAAGATTTGGTTTCTGAGAAAACAGTGCAATGATGTTATTTATTCATGAGAGAGAGAGAGAGAGAGAGAGGCAGAGACACAAGCAGAGGGAAAAGCAAGCTCCATCCAGGGAGCCCGATGTGGGACTTGATCCTTGTTCCCAGGTCTCCAGGATCACGCCCTGAGCCCAAGGCAGGCGCTAAACCACTGAGGCACCCAGGCACCCCCCTGTCTTTTGTCTATGGCCCAAGAAATATGTATTCAGTCAATATCCATGGAACAATTATTAATTCATAACTTATTAATTCATGTGATTATTTTAGTAGACACTTTCCTCCTTCTCGTTTCCTCCATATTGTCAAACTTATTTAAATAGTATTAAAATTCCAACAGTAACATGTAGCAAACTATAGAGTCTCTTAAAAATGTGTTGGATTCTACACATCATTTGTCATTATGTGTGATTCAGAAATTGTTGGAGATTATTAAAACACTGGAAGTTGGATCAGAGATTACCCAGATAAGTAATTGACAATTGGATTGATTTTAATATCTGACTTGCTTTTTAATTTAAAATATATTTAGTGGATGGTTAAGGTTAGAGATATTCTTCCAAAGAAACTTAAAGTAAATTCACATACTATTTTTATTTAACTTCAGAAGCAGATGCAGTTAGTCATTTATATACAAACATTCAATATTTTAAAACAATTTAGAATGGATGAGATCATTTTTGTTCAAAGATAATCTCCAAAGAGTTCATGGCCAAAAATATCTTAAGATGAAAAATTCAGAAAAAAAATAATTTGACAGAGAGTCAAGCCTATTTCTCCTACCTTATCAAAGGAAGCAAGTAAACTTAATATTTATTACCAGTAAACATATGCTATTTTACTGTGATATACAATAATTACAACACAATGAAAAACATTTAAAAATGTTTCATTAAACATGAAAAGGACAACAGTATAGAGGTTTAGATGAAGTGAAAGAACAGAATATTCTCTGTTGGAAAGAATATTCTCTATTACAAGTTTCATAGATGAGCACCTTATGGGTAAAGGCAAGAATAAATTTCAGAATTTCCATGGGAATTAAGGACATCAAGGCACTAGTAGGCTGGATTTTGGACAGTCACTACATGGACACTTTTGTCATCTTGCACTATTGTGAGATTGCAGAGCAAACTCCAAAGCCTTAGTAAATGAAGAAAAAAAAAACTGATAAGAAAGAGAGATGAGGATGGCAGAGCATAAAGCAACCATATGGCATGAATCTCAAATGAGCAGAGATCTTTATTCAAGAGTCAAAAGGAAATAAGTTGTCTAGAAAGTGGTATCTTCAGAGAAATCCAAATTTTGATCAAAATCAAGGATCCTAACTAGAGTTTCATCAATGGGATAAAACTGTGTGGGTGTTTGTGACCCATAAAATAAGAGTTCCAGAAAGCACAATGGAAGGGAAGAACCATGGCCAAAGTCAGATTCAGAGTCCAGGGGCATATAAAGATGAAAATTAATGAGCAGATTTTAACCTCATAGACCTATATTTTAAATTGTAAGGTAAGATAGATTGGGATTAGCAGGTTTAAGATCAATGGAATTGGAGAGACCATTCTCTCAGGTCTCTTTTAGGACTATATTTTATATTTTCCTTTGAAAGTGTAGACTTCTTATATTAATATGAACATTTGAGTCTAACTTCATTTTCTTCATTTACACTGAATTTTAAAAAGTACATTGATTATAACTGAAAATAATGAAATTGTTTTCAAACATTTTTTTAAAGTAGGAATATGGACAGGCTGAGAAAGAAGATACTTTTTTCTTCATACTATTTTAATGCTTCTCATTTCTCAAAGAGAACCCTCAGGCAGTCTTGTATCTGTTATAGAGACGTTAAAAAAATACAAAACTGTTCCTATAAGACATTTGCACATTTTAGAAGAGTCTTTTCTGAATTTCATTAGTATCATCAATGAAAAGGATGGCAGAAAAGATATAGTGATTAATGCATATTAAATACATCATATTTTATTTCATTCTGTACTTAGAGACAGGAAGATTAAGCTAAACATTTTTACTTTTATTTCTCTTGCTTCATATATGATATAATAAGTGAAACTTATGGATATAATTTTTTGGTTAAAAGAGACTTTTTCATGCTACTAAGCTCATAGGAAATAACACCAATAAAGTTTATAATATAATTCTAACTCTTCAAATTTATCATTTACTTTATTTTACATGATTCTTACCTCTATACTTAGTAAGTTGAATAAAAAATAATTCATGGTGTTTTTTGTATATGTTTTTTTTATGCTTCCTTAAAAAATATTGAAACTGCTTCAGAAATGTATCCCTCATGTGCTTACCTATCTTTACCTCTGTACCTGCAGCAAGAACAGTTAAAACTCCTAGGCAAACCAGAGCTGGAATAACCAAATTGTGGGCCATCATGTATCAATCAGGGCTATTTTCACAAAGGTTGTGGGCACTTTGTTTAGAAAGGAATGATTATTTCAACTTCTAAGTTAAAGCACAAGGTCAAAATAGAAAGTGAACAGAAGTTATTTTCAGGCTTTCTCTCTTATACATGGATCATCAGCCCATATCTAAACTAAACATTAAAGGATTTACCAATTACCTTGCTTAACTGAAAACTTTTTGCTCTGCTAGAGGCAACATATTGCTGCTCTCTTCATTTCTTCTTTCTCCCTTCTTTCCTCCTTTTTTCTTTTTACCTTCCTTTATATATTTTTCTTTTTTTTAAAAGCAGGGGTGCATTTGTGTTCAATGCACGAAGGACATTTTAGCAGGAGGGTGGAGCCTGTCATTTGTATGATGGAGAGGATAAAAGATTAAGGCTTTAGGTCTTCCACCCTAATCATAGAAGGCTACCTTCTATATAGTTCATATATTATAAAAAATATTTAAAAATCACTGTGTTGAAGCAGTCTTTAGGTTTTCTAAGTTAAATTTAATTCTTACTATCTTATTAGCAAAAATTAATTTCATAGGAGAAAATAGGCTTTAAAGAAATCAGTCAGTTTAGGAGGTTTTGTTAGACTGAATGAGGAAATGTACTACAAAAATTACTACAGTGGGAAGTCCCAGTATACCATTAAAAACATTGAACTACAGTTATCATTTCAGTAGCTCTGAGAGTCTACAAAGAAAAGGCTAAAATGATCTTGACCTTCTTTGCAAACAATATGAGGATTTTCACTTGAAAATTAAAATTTAATTCAATCAAAATGCTGAGTGTCTATTGTACATCATTTTCTATGTCAGAAATACTGTATCTCAATGATAAATAAGATGCAATCCATCAGGAATCTTTTTTGAGTTTTGGGTTGTGAGATTGGTGATCTATTCTTTTTATTTTCCCCAGTGGATCTTCCAATGGAGACAATTTCCAGAGTGACTTTTGAGATGTTAGAGAAAAAAATGTAAGACAAAGTCTACTTTTGCCTATGATGGATTAATTTGCTGAGAAAATTTAGTAAAATTTCATAATATGCAAAATGAATTGCTTTGAAGTTATGGGAGAGCTACTAAAACACCGAATTTGACATACCAAGATCTCTTAGACCTGGAAATACATTCAAGTTAATCTAGCAGTTTGAGAACTGTTTTTGCCTTGTGGCATTTGAAGACTCATAAGGGGAAGAGAGGCTATGCACCGAATAGAAATTTACAGGTAAGTAGAAGAAATGATAAACCAAGCACACAGCCCTCTCAAATTCAGGAGAGATAAAACCTAGAGGTTAGAGCTCACCAAAACCAAGACTCCCTAAGAAATTCTAGGGCTCAGTGTAAATAGATAAGGCTTTAAAAGTTTTGAAACTCAGCTTGAATCTGCTCACTTTCTGATTAAATTAAGGAGATACATGTTTTCTCTACCTGGCAGAAATAAATGTTAATCTCTCAATGAAGAACACATTGTCCAGAGATAAAGTACTTTTCCCAAATTGTAACTACATTCAATAAAAAATTGCTAGCCATATGAGTAGACAGGATCAAAAGAAAAACATGATAAAAACAGTTCTATTGTTCCTCCAAAAATTGGAGATATAAGAAATCAGTTTGAAAATAACTGTTATTGATAAGTTGAAGAAAAGAGATGAGGAAATGGAAAAAATGAAAATGGAAATTTAGAAAAATAGAATCATATGGAAATCTAGTCCTAAAATACATAGCAACTAAAATGAAGAACAGAATAGACAGATTTAACATATAATTAGACAAAGCAAAAGAGAAAATCAATAAATAGATAAGAATAGTAGAAAATATGAGGCTGACACAAAAACAAAAAGAATTGAAAATACATAAAAGTATAACACAGATAAGATGGTAAGTTACATATATATATATGTGTATATATATATATTTACAGTTCTGAAATAGGAGATTAGAGGGTAGTGGCAGAAATAATTTTTAAAGAGATAATAGCTAAGAATTTTCTGAATTAGACATCCAGCCATAGTCGAAGAACCATTATCAACCCAAAGCAACTTCAAAACAAACTATGCTAGACATATAATAGCAAAATTGTTGAAAAGTGAAAACAAAGAGTAAGTCTTAAATACTGTCAGAAAATAAAGACATACTCTCTTCAAAGTAGCAAAAACAGGATCTAACCCAATTTTTCAACAGAAATGATGGAAGCTAAAAGACAATCGAAAGGTATCTTCGGATTGCTGAAAGATAAAACCACCCAACTGGGAATTTCATTTCCATTGAAGAAATTCTTTAAAGAGTAAGGTGAAAAGAAACATTTAGAAAAACAAAAACAGGGGCAGCCCGGGTGGCTCGGCGGTTTAGCACCTGCCTTCAGCCCAGGGCCTGATCCTGGAGACCTGGGATCATGTCCCATGTCCAGCTCCCTGCATGGAGCCTGCTTCGTGCTTCACCCTCTGCCTGTCTGTCTGTCTGTCTCTCTCTCTCTGTGTGTGTGTGTGTGTGTGTCTTCTCTCATGAATAAATAAATAAGTAAAGTTTTAAAATAAAATAAAAACAAAAACAGAAATCTTCACCGGCAGACATTCAGTAATAAGAGACTAAGGAGAGTTCTTAAAATGATTATTGATAGGCATAACAATGTAAGAATGAATGAAAAGTAGAGGAAAGGATAAATATATGGGCAATCTCAGGAATAGTTTATACTACAAAATAATAATGATATATTATGACGGATACAATATATGTTTAAATAAAATAATTGACAATAATAACAAAAAAGATTGGAGGAAGTAAATAAAATTAAAGTAGTCTAATGTACTCGTATTGTCAAAGGGATATTTATTTGTAATTTAATGTAATCACGAAGAATGTGTATTGTAATCTCTCACATAACAACCTAAAGAATAATTGAGTGATATACAAATAATAAAAACCCGATAATTCTAGCATCCCTGCCAAGTCAGATTCTGATGCCTGCTGTCTCTTTAAATTGTGTGGTTTTTTGTTGTTGTTGTTTTTTGTTTTTTTGCCGTTTGGTATGCCTTGTCATTTTTTCATAATATTCAGACGTGAAAGTATAGGCAAAACTAACTGTTGTAAACAGCCCTTTAGTAATGTGGTAATAAAGTGTCAGGGGAGGGGAATTATTCTATAATCCTAAAGTATATCTGTCTTTTAGTGAGTCTATGCCTCTGAACTGTGAACTTTACTAATGTCCTCAGTTTTTTTCTCCCCCATTAGGTGGACTTAGGAAGCCTGGGATGGGCTGTCCTTTGGCATTTCCATTCTCTCATTGAAGGTTAGACCCAACTGGACCTGGAGATTTCCCTTTCTCTAGGTCAGTTAGATTCCTATCATTCCTCAGCAGATTATGGTCTTGTGAACTTCTTTCGACTGAGGTCCTGTTAAGAAGAGTGTCCCTGGCATGTTTCAAAATGGTATCTCTCCCTCTCTCCCTGCTGGAAGCGAGAGAGTATTTTTCTCTGGTATTTACTGTGAAAACCCACTTGAGCTCTCCAAGGTAAATCTCATAAAATTGTAGGAACTCCTCTATGTCTGGGTCCCTGTGTAGTTTGTAATTCAAGTTGTCCACATGAAGCCCCCAGCAATTCACAAATAATGGTTCAGGTTTTTCTACCAATTACCAGTTCCCCCTGCAGCTTCCACTCCTGAGTCTCTCTTCCAGTTAGCTGTAACTCCCCAGATATGCCTCTCTCATCCTGATCTTGGGGCCAGTGATTTGCCTGTGCCCTCCTGTTCCATGTGGATCCAGGAAGAGCTGTTGCTTTTGCAATCTGTTAAGCTTTTCACTTGTTGAGATGCAATGGTGACTTCCGGGGCTCTTTAGATGAGGAACTGGAAACAAGAAGTCAGTTGGAAACTTTTAATTTTTCTTAAGGTACACATGAATACATGGATTAGTGTATTATATTTTTCATTTTGTACACCTTAAATATCCCATTTAAAATATTAAAAAGAAGGATGTCAGCAATAACAATAAGGACTTGAGAATTATAGAAGAAATTAGAATATCTTGCTTTAAGGTTATTTTATCAGAAAGTGTTTCAGTGGAAGGAAATAAATCTCAAGGGGCATGTAGGCTTTGTGGTTTCTGAAAACATTCTAAGGGGCATGTTAAAAAACCCTGTAAGTAAATGCATTGACTGGTTATAATTTTATCTCTAAAATTCATTTCAAATGATGGGAAGCTACTATACATGAGAACATTTATAACTTAGGTTAACAACTAAGCAACTGTTCTGCTCCAAGAAACTTTGATTTGTTTGTAGCATCACTGTTGCATCTCTTCTAATGTACTTTCTTTAGTATTAAAACCCTGTGGTGTTCAATTTGTCTTCCCTAGGAGACCATGACCCTGTTGACTATATGATATTGGCATATTTCGTATACATCTTAAGCTGTAGTCTAATGCCCCTTCAACAGAGCTGCAAAATGTACCTATAGTTTTAACCACTTCAAGAGCTACAGGAAAAAATAAAATTAATTTTAATAATAATTAATTTCCTCATTACAAAAGACCTGCATGTTCATTACAAAATAATTGAAAAATAAATTAAAAATAGTAAAAAAAAAAAAAAAGGAGAAAGCACTTAAATTGCTTTTACTTACAACTAGCCAGAGCTAAAATTTTAGTGTCACCCCCTTTTTTTCAGTACATAAGCTTCTACATAATGGTAATCTTTTGGTCTTCAAAAATATATTTCACAACTTAATTTTTTAATAATTATATAAGTGGCATATATATTGTAGAATATCAACAAAATATAAAATGTTATGAAGAAAAAATGTAGATCCCCTTTGCACAGATACCTGTCTGCCATGCCAATATCTATCCTCCCCCTCTTTACTATGGTTCTACTCAAATAGTGTGGCTCTTTCCCCCAATTACCTGCCTTTGATATTCTTAATTAGAGAAGATGTGAAAACTACACCCATCCAGCCATCCAGCCATCCATTCTTATTTGCTGACAAAATGTTGAAGTGATTTCTATTAATTTTGATGACAATTAAATGAAACTAAACATATAATTGGTTGGCCATAAGTGATTTCCTCCTTGAAAATAGAGGGAGCCTGCCAGTATCAGAATGTTTACAAGTTATTTCATTCCTCTAATATCACTGAATCCACAAATATAAAAATGACATAAACCAGAAAAAAAGTTTATAGGCAAGTATTTATTGTGCTGAAACTAGACTTTGAAACATATAGAAAGAGAAGGCTGATAGAGGAGAACTCCACTTTCAGGAAGAAAAACTCTTACTCTCTGACCCTTCCACTAGCCAGATGCAATTTTAAACAAGGAGCTCTTTTTTTAACTATCTTTTCAATTTTCCTTTGTTATATAAGGAATAAAGCCAGATGGAAGACAGTGCAGGCATTTTCTGATTGCTTTTTGGTTTTCCATTAAGCTTCTTAGCACAGATTAGATAGATAAAAGGATATGGAGTGAATTTTTTCTTGTTGCCCCAGAATTATCAGTGCGGCTCAGAGAAAAAAACAACAGTACTTCACAAACCACTGATAAGTGCTAAGAATTGAGACCAGGAACATTTATCATAGTTTATTAAGAGGTAGGGGAACCCTTATACCCCCACTACAACTTTCTTGACTCTAACAGGAGGCGGAGAGGGAGAGTCACCAGGTTTACAGAGAACTATGCAGGGTTTCTCTAAACAACATTATCAGTAAGCTCATTACCTTGTTGATGAGAGAGAGGGAGAAGGAGAGTGCTTCTTTTCTATCTCAAGACAACTGAGTATAGAGGGAAGAAAATGACTTGTAGAGCAAAAATCTTAGTGGTGCCTGAAGTAAGGGGGAAACTCTTTCCACTCCCTACCTGAATGTCTGCTTAGGCATCCAAAGTCTATACCTGTCTAAGCAAGGGAGAAAAGTGAAGGGAGGTAATGGAGAGAGAGAGAAAGAGTGATGGGGCGGCTGTCCCATGCCCTGGAACAGAACACATGTTTCTCTTCACAAGTCAAGTAAACATCACAAAAGCATGGACTATCTCGCTGTTATTCCTTCTAAAAGTGGGAGGAGCTCAGTGAAAGCCTATGTGAGGAGGGCAGAAGATGAGTAGACCATTAGAAGGAGTTGAGTAAGAATGGGTCCTTCTACAATAGAGAGGTATTTAGTGAAGAGATTCCACAGGATCCCAGAGTGTTCTTCTGAGAACCATCCTTTGGACACCTTCCAGAAAGAGGGCATCAGGATTTCATCAGAGTAAGTCCAAGAAACAAGGAGGGAGTAGTGCGGTAGTGACCCATCCTTCTTCTCCTTCCCAGTTCATCTATACTGAAGAACCCATGCTTCAGCGGAAAGGGGGAAAGACCCTGCTTTTGCTACAGAGAAAGAAATAGATGATTCTGCAACCATGATTACAATTTGAGAAAGAAATAGATGATTCTGCAACCATGATTACAATTTAAATTATCAAGTATGCAACATCTTAATGACCAAAGTTTCTGGACTGTTTTTAAAATCTGCCTTAATTCTATTACAGGACAGGAAAGGAAAAATATCAAAGCTCTGGTGAAAGTGATGACTGTAGAAAAAAAATAATGATTTCAGGTTTATATTTCACTGATTTGAGACTCCTTAAAAAGTTGTTATAGATAAGAAATAGGGACAAAACCAAGGAAAATGTCTCTTAGCATTTTTTTTTTTTTACTACTGAAACCCTTAGAGCAAAGGATTAAAATAATGTACTACTTTTTTGCCTTAGCTTAACTAGTTTGAGTATAGGGCACTTTAAACAACTTCCAATAAAGCAGCTTGACAGTTATTTGAAAAGTTGGCAGAAAAGAAAGAAACTGAGTGAAGGAGACAGGAAGAAAAACAAACAAACAAACAAACAAACACAGGCGCTATTAAAACAAAACAAAACAAAAACACCCAGCCAACCTGCTTTCCCTTCCTTTGCACATCTACCTTTCTACCAACTCTGATTTCATTAGCAATTTCATGTTTAGCATGTTGGTTACAGTAGCTAAGTGTTAATTGGCTATTTGGCATGTTATGCCAAGATGAACCTGATTAATTAAAAGAGGAAGCACTATCCTTTGAGCAACATGACTAGGGCACTGATGTTGATGCCTCAGGTTGAGTGTATAATGAGACTTGTAGCTTCAGGCAAAGGGATGCTGCATGCTTCCAGTCTCTGGCATAGCACCGAATTAAGTATTAGCTGTGTAGTGGACCCCTGCTTATCAGCAACCTTGCTATTACTCTCCCGACCCTGATGTGCATAAGCAATATTTTCATCCTCTTCCCAAGAGATTTATCTGGCTGTTGAAGTAGAAAATGAATATTTTACAGTTCACTTGTCTGATCAATTACCTACAAGCTGCTGCAGTATTTTATAGCCAGTGGGAGAGCTGTGTAGGTGATGATAGAGAAATCTGGAGGGAATCTCTTAGCCAACTACACAAAAGGGAGTAAAACCGTGAATGAGCCATCAGTAACAGTTCTTTGTTCATACCAATCTAGCCAGAAATTACAGTGTAACCAATTAATGTACTTAAATGATAATCAGCAGAATGTGAATTCTAGAGGTGAGGAAACTTGACTGCTTGATTAGAGGATAATGAAGTGCAGAATGGTTCAAAGCCAAGCCTTCTCAAGGCAACAACTGCCTTAGTCCTGCCATTTTTGTCTTCAGTAATTGGATGAAAATCTTTTTTTCAGTGACACTTTGGAAATTAAAAAAAAAAAGTAAGTAAAACGTGCATATCTGAAAAAATGTTATGTTCCCAATCTTAAAGAAGGAATATTATCATTGTGAACTTTTGAGGAAACTTGAAAATTTTTAAGAATATCTTGAATCATTTTTATAATTTAATATTATTTTGCATGATCTTTACTGAACAGTTTAAAATGACTTTTTCAAAATAACTTATTTCAGCCTCTCAAAAAATATTCTAAAAGACTCTCACATGTACTAAAGTTAGCTTTCCTGGTTAAAAATATTTAAAAATCATATAATTGGAATGATATTTATTTTTTAACATAAATTTGTCTCAAGCTTTATAAACATATAGCTTAAATATTATGCAAGATATGAAATAAAAGAATGCCTGGAATCCATCATCTGGTTAACAAACTCCACTATTCTCTTCAAAATATAAAACTGACCTTGATGGACTGAAAATTATGTACTGCCTAGTAACTTCCAAAAAAAAAAAAAAAAAAAAGAAGATCTGAGGTTTCATTTTGTTTAACAGAGATAAATTTGAGTAGATTTAATTTAGTTACAGAGATAAGAAAAGGCATTTTCAATGACTAAATGAAAAGAATATTAAAGAAACAAGTATCCTAAATACACATTAATTTGAAAGTGATTTATTAATATTTGAAAGTGATTTATTAACATTTGAAAAAGTTATTCCTTAAAATTTTCATAATGAAATTTTTATTGACCCACCCAATAAAATATTCCATTAGACAATAACTTTAAATTGAAAAATTAAAAATATAAGGTTTATATCCAATAGACTACAGTATATGGGGAAATGGTATGAATATATAATATATTCAAGAATTGGCATTTTTTTCCATCATCCTATCAGTTTCCTTTTTTTTTTTTTTTTTGTTTTGTTTTTCTCTATTGTAGCTATTGAAAGAGAAGACAAATCTATATGAAGGAATAGATATTTTAACATCTATTTGATATATTAAAAGTGATCTTGGACTAAGTATTTAAAACTTAAAATGAATTTTGTAGTACAATTTTAAATGAATTCTACTACAATCTTCTTGCATTATGTAAGGCTCAGAATATATTTTTTTAGGATATGAAAATTCGCTTACAAAGAACTTTCAAGTAGTAAGATTAACCTGTACCACAGATTGCAATGTGTTTAAAAACAATATGAACTGATAAAAGACATGTGAAAAATAAATAGCACATCTAAAGCCCTTGATATAATGAACCTAACTCAAAAGTATTTGAGCAACTACAAAAATTATGGAGATTTTTATTTCATTGCACAATATCAAAATGATTCTATCAGTTAGCTGATGCATTTTGGTCTTATTTCTAATCTACCTATTCATTTAGTGCTTTTGGCAAAAAACAAAAAGAAGGTGCATCAATCTTTGCTTTATTGATTTTATAACTAAGTCATTTTACCTCATTAGCTTTTGCTGCCTTTTGAGTTATTTTTTTTTCTGCATATTTCAAGTCCTTCCATTTCCTCTTTATTCTTTTCTGTTTTATTTTTCTCTTCTCAATAATAGAAGGATGATCAATTTATTGTAGAATACCTACTGCTTCTCCTATAGGAGTAAATAAGGACAACATGAAGCCGTTAGACTTTTTTAAGACTCTTCTGGCATTTAGTTAACAGTAAAATACATTATAAAATTAGTATCTGGTAGGTTATGTTTCTCAGATTTCAAGTCATATGTTATTAGATATATGTACTTTCTTAAAATACATCTCTCTCATTAAGTGATATTTGAAAGGCAAATTCATGGTTAATAATCCAAGGATAAAAGAGCCAATGAATGAAAAATACTCAGAAAATTGCCTGGCACATAATAAACATTCATAAAGTTTAGCAGTTAAGGAGAAGATTGAACACACTTTCAACTTCAAAAGGATATTTTATTTTATACAATCTTAATTTGAAGAACCACTAACTAATGTTCCTGGGGGAAAATTGACTTTTTTTGTGATTGGCCACTACAGAGTATGTGGAGCCCATTTTTCACCTGTTGATCCTGCTGTCAAAATGGCCTTTGGTTCTGGCTCTTCCTCCCACTGATGGCCTCTTTGCATGAGGTACATTGACAGCCCAAAGCAGAGTCACCCAAAACCCAGGCCAACATAATAAAGCAGAACCTTTGAAGATATGATTCAGAAATGTGTAGTTTAAAATAAGCATACAGCTGATTCTTTTACATGACTCTGACCACAGAAACATACCTTTTCTATTTTGTTTACTTTTTTTCTCTCACCCGCAAATCACCTTCCTGCTACCAGTTTTCTCTTCCATCAAAAATTAGCGATAGATTGAGGAAATTATTACTTTCTCTAGAAAAAAATTACTTTTATATGCATTACTTTAATAGTGAAATAAAAGTTTCTATTTCCATATAAAGGAATTTTAGACATAGGCAAAAATGAGTGTTTAAGCCATCTCATTACAGCAAATTTTCTGATTTGTTAAACAAGTCCAACCCTGGGGTCCAATGGCCAGGCTGATACAACAACCATAAACAATACCTACTTTTTCATCTTCATGGAGTTGGACTGGTTCTCAAAAAGGGAACAGAGGGAGTCTGGACATAACAGGACATAACATAAGAATTGAACGATCAGGTTCACATTTTTAGTTCGGTTTCTAACATAGGATATATCTGAATAAAGCTTTTGCATACAACCCCTGAAATATATATTAAGAAAATCTCTAGTCTATGAAAAGAATATTTCTATAGATTTCATGAAAGATTTATTGAAAGTAATAATTTCTAGCACATTCACATCCCAAACAGTTCTGTATTATTGCTTTATTTTTACTCTGGTGAGCTAGTATAATTCTTTAAGAAATTTTTAACGTTTTCCTTTTTGCCTTGGTTGATAGGATGCATGGAATGATATGTTTTCTATTAACAATCTTATTCCTAAACTTATATTTTTGTGCAAAATTACCTAACTGATTTTTTCTTTCTATTTCTCCTCCCTAATTGAAAAGTACAATGCTTTTAATATACTACCTTTCTGTAAACAGGGAAATAGGAATAACAATAAGTGGTTAGATAATCAAAGGAAACATCATTTTTTTCTTCTTCAAAACGGTGGTGAAAAAACTGATAAATTATCTTTAAAACAACTTCAGATGGGACGCCTGGGTTGTTCAGCAGTTGAGCATCCACCCTCAGCTCAGGGCCTGTTCACGGAGTCTCAGAATTGAGTCCTGCATTGTGGTCCCTGCATGGAGCCTGCTTCTCCCTCTGCCTGTGTCTTTGCCTCTCTCTCTCTGTGTTTCTAATTAATAAATAAATAAAATCTTTAAAAATAGATAGATATAAATCAATCAATCAATCAATCAACTTCAGAAAAGGAAGCACTGTATAAATCCAAAATCATTTAGATATGAGAAAGATAATATGAATTTTCCAATAGTTTTTGCTTATTGCAAAACTATTGGTGAATGAAAATTCACCAACACAAAAAGGAGACTTATTTATTACAAATTAAAACAACATTAAGAAATCATAATTACATTTTTACTGTATTTATGACTGCGGTGTCCCATATGATTTAACTCTTTAGAACAATTTTTAGAAACTAACACCAGCAGAACAACCGATAATAATACCGCCATGCATGTAAAAATTTGAAATGAGAAAAGCATTTTTAAAAAGAATCTGGTCTCTTTTTAACCAAGAAAGCAAAAAAAAAAAAAATCATTTTTCTGCTAGTTGTAAATAAGAAAAAATAATACTTTTAAAGGTAGAGAAAGCAAAGGAAGCCTTAAGGGAAGCAAAAGAGCTTTCACTAAGATGTTATGATTATTGTTTCCACATATTTTTATGGGAAGTCAGATCCTACTTTCAGTCTGATGAACTTGGGTACAAAAAAAGCCTGCACAAATAGATGGGATTTTAAGATTATGGTTTTATGGTTCAAGGATTTTTTTTTTTGAAGATTTAGTTATTATGTTTAGAGAGAGAGAAGGAGAGAGAGCAGGAGGGAGGGGTAGAGGAAGAGGGTGAGATAGAAATCCAAGCTGACTCCATGATAAGCACAGAGCCCAACACGGGGCTCGATCTCACAATATTGAGATCTCTACCTGAGCTGAAACCAAGAGTTGGCTCCTTAACTGACTGTAACACTCAGATGTCCCAGGGTTTATTTATTCGTTTGCTTGTTTTTTCTGATTTTACAATAGAGCCCATTGTGTTATGAGGCAAATAGCATTTCTATGAGACAAAATGCCACTAAGTCTCTACTTCACCTTTGTAGCTACAACAGCTCAACTGAGTCTGGAAAAGCACAAAAAGAGAAATTTCCACTAATGAAAATCATATATATATATATATATAAAAGAGAGAGAGAGAAGATATAAGATGTATTACACAAACACCTACATAAAGAATATATATAACATGTATACACAAATACCTACAGATATGCTGCTAAATGTTTGGAATGTGAGCGCTCTTTATAAGGCAGGATCACTGCTGTATCATTTCTCCAGATTTATGTATTTTGCATAGAAAGAAAATTTTGCTCACTGAAAAGGTGATAATAGCCTGCATTATTCATTACTGGAATCACTAATTTTTTTTTCCTGTAATTTGGAAAATGAGGAGCAATGCTATCTTTAAATGACTTTGTATGGTCTCCTCTAACTCCACAGATCTGTGACTAGTTCAAATATAATTTGTTTTTATTTATTCATAGAATATATTCAAGATAAAACTAAATATGGATGATATCCTTTATTAGGAAAAAATGTTACTGCCTTTTTTTTTCTTATTGCCTTTTTTTATAGATGCAAGATCTGCACAAAACAAATGCTGACGTTTTAAAAAAAGATTTAAAAGATTTATTTATTCATTCAAAAGAGAGAGAGCGAGATCACTCATGCACACGTGGGAGGAGGGACAAGGGAGAGAACCACTCAAAGATTCAAAAATCTCTCAAAGAACTCAAAGCTCTTTCCTCAGGGGGATCCATCTCACAACCCACAAGATCATGACCTGCTCTGAAATCACAAGCCAAAGGCTCAACCAACTGACCCACCCGGGTACCCCAAGAAATGTTGACAGTTAAATATCTAAAGTGAAAATCTTATTTTATCCAATCAAATGCTAAACAAACAAATAAAGAAATAGTTTTTATCCATAGACAAATTCTTGCAGAAAATAATTTGCTAAATTTTCAGGACCTCAGCAATTGAATCCTAGAAACTAAAACTTAGAGAAATAAAAATTGTAAACTGTCTCATTGTAATTGTCCTGAACAATGAAAAATCACCTCTTGATATTTGTGTGTGTGTGGCTGTCAGTCAGACATCAAAGCCATTTTAATGAAATTCAAGTTTAAAAATATGTGAAACTAGTCATTTTATAAATATTTTTATTCCACCTTAATTTTTTAATTAAACATTTTATTTCAAGATTATTGTAGGTTCATATTGCAGTTGTAAGAAAAAATATGGAATATTGTAATAATACATTGTACTCTTTACCTAGTTTTCCCCCATGGTAATAGCTTACAAAACTACAATATAGTATCATGTCAAGGATGTTGACATTAAGAATCAATACAGAATACTTCCATCAAAACAAAGATTCTGGACAGCTCTGGTGGCTCAGTGGTTTAGCGCAGCCTACAGCCCAGGGCATGATCCTGGAGACCCGGGATCAAGTCCCACGTTGGGCTCCCTGCATGGAGCTTGCTTATCCCTCTGCCTGGGTCTCTGCCTCTCTCTCTCTCTCTCTCTCTCTGTGTGTGTGTATCTCTCATGGATAAATAAATAAAATCTTTTAAAAAAGAAAAAAGCTTTAACAAAAACAAAACAAAGATTCCTCATGGTGCATTTTTTTCTTTTGCAAGTTTTTATTTAAATTCCAGTGATCTAACACCAATGTAATATTAGTTTCAAGTATAGAATTTAGTGATTCATCATTTATCATGGTACATGGTATCATGTTATTCTTTATCATAAAGACATATCCATTTCCTTTTAATCCACATCCTTTCTTTAATTTATAGGCAACAACTAATCTAATCTCTATTTCTAGAATTTTGTCATTTCAAGAAAATTGCACAAATAGCATCATATCGGTATGTATCATTTTGAAGATTGCCTTTTTTCATTTGGCTTAATCTCCTGAAGATGTATCCATGTTGTTGCTTTATATCAGTTTTTTGCTCCTTTTTACTGATGGTAAGTATTCCATAATATGAATGTACCACAATTTGTTTAACCATGAACCCACTGAAAGATATTTGTATTATGTCTAGATTTGGGATATTACAAATAAAGATGGTATAAACATGTATATACAAGTTGTAGGACCATAACAGGTTGTTGTGTTAAATACTTCCTCTACATATATTTATCATATCAGTGTTATAATTTTTTCTTCTACCATGAAACATAATTTATAAAACTTAAGAGAAAATCTATTATATTTATCCATATTTTTTCTTACAGTATTCTTTCTTCCCTCATGATGTTTCAAGATACCATCGTTTATCCTTTCTTTTCTTACAGAATATATTTAGCCATTCATTTAGAGTAATTCTGCGGGTGAAAACTTTTCATTTTCCTTTGTCTGATAATGTCTTGAAGTCTCCTTCATTCCAGAAGGATGCTTTTCTAGATATAGGATTCTGTATTGACAATTCAATTCTTTTATCTCCCAAAAAAAGACAACACTCCCTTCTAGCATCCATCACTTCTGATGAGAAATCTGATGATTGGCACTGTTCGTCCCCATAGGTAAGATATTATTTGGTTTTTCTTCATTGCTTCTATTTCTTTGCTTAGATTTTCTATTTCTTTACTGAGACTTTTTTCCCAAGCATATTCAGAATTGGTTACTGATAAAAAAATACTTTTAGGATAGATGCTTTAAAATCATTGCCAGCTGATTATAATATCACTGTCATTTTGGTGTTGGCATTTATTGATTGTCCTTTTTAATTCAGTTTGAAATTTTCCTGGTTCCTGATATCATGAGTAGTTTTCTTAAGATTATTTATTTATTTATTTATTTATTTATTTATTTATTTATTCATTTGCTTGCTTGCTTACTTACTTACTTACTTATGGGAATGAGACAGAGAGAGTGAGACGAGGAGCAGAGGGAGAAGGAAAGGGAAAGAATCCCTCGCAGACTGCACACTGACCAGAGAGCCCAACATGGGGCTCAATCTCAGGACCCTGAGATCATGACCTGAGCCAAAAATCAAGAGTTGGACACTCAACAGACTGAGCCACCCAGGCGCCCCTGGTGAGTAATTTTTTAACTAAAACCTAGCCATTTGAGAAGTCATGTTATAAAACTCTGGACCTTATTTGACCTTTTATTTTCTGACTCCTTTTGACACTGCTCCAGCAGAGTAAGGGAAGGAGAGCTACATCTCATTATTGCCAGGTGGAAGTAGAAGTTGATATTCCCCATTCAGTTTCTATTGGTACCTAGGAGTGGGTCCTCATTACTGCTGAATGGAGTGGGAGTTTCAGATCCTCACTAAAAATAACTGATATCTCTCCTTGGCTGTGAGGTGTAGGAGTGTCTCTTTACTGCTTCTCATGAGGCCTTCCCCAACCTCATCACCTCCAGACACTGTTGAAAGTCCCAACTCTGTCTTAGGCATCCTCTGACACCACACAAGCATGGAGGAGGAGGAGTGCACGTGTTACTGCTGGGTGGAAGTGGATATCCAGGGTTCCCCTGTCATCACTGACACTACAGGGGTCCTGGATGTTAGCACTCAAAGGGGATGAATGTTTCAGCTCCTTACATGTCTTACTCTGGCACCACTTTGGTCAGAGATAGGGGAAGAGAGCAAGTCTCATTGTGTCCTGATGATGGAGAAAGCTCAGGCCTCCCACTGGTCCTTTGCTGATGTGGGTTGGGGTCAGGTTATAGTGTGTTATGTGAGGTGTAACTCATGTGGAATGGTTACTGCTTAAAATTTTTCTATCTTTTTAGATTTCACTTTCCTTATTCTTTGGCTTAATAGGCTGGAAGGGATCAGGGGTACTTTTTAGTCCATGCCAATTGGTTTATCCAGGTTGTTGGCTTTTTCAGTTCTATGTTTAAGATATATAAGGTAAAAAGAAACTCACTGTGTGATTCTTTTGATTCTGAAGTTCTTAATCAGTAAGCTTACTCTCTCCACATGTCAGAATTTTCTTGTATTTATTTTATATATAAAGTCCAGGGGTTATATTTAAACTTGCCCTGAGAAAGGGGGATAGCATTTCTACTCCATCTTGCTTGAGGTAGAAGCTCAAGACTCCTGATTCTGAGTGTGATCTGAGATTATTGGTGTGAAACTTAGTTGCAAAACCACTTTTTGTCTTATGCCTCTGACTTATTTTCTTCTGAGAGTCCTTCAGCATCACAATTTTCTTCCCATAGACTTTCTCATTAGAAGGAGAACATGTCATGTTGGGTTAAGTAAAAGTTATATACTCTTCCATATTCTAAGGCTTATAATGGCCAAAGGGTACTTGGTGGTTGGCTTCCCTATGATATTACAAAAGTTAAATATACTATCCTGCAGCCATAATTCTTCTCTTAGTCATCTATTAATCCATGATACATACATTTATGAAATTTTTTACCCATATATTTCTGATTGGCGACATTGTCTTAACACAATAAAGTTATTAATAGTAGCAATTATACTACCACTGCTAATAAATGACCACTTTGTGCTAGAAATTATACTATGTGGAAAGTATAATGAATGCATATTTTAAATTAATTTACACTTCAGTGGAGGGGACTAAATGCAAACAAGTAACTATAACACTGGAGTACACAAAATGTAACTGAACATTGTCTTAAACGAATTAGAGGAATAATATTTCACATGTAACATAAAATTTGGAAGTAAGCATCTCAAGGAACCCAGATTCCTTATGTCTATTTATCCTGTTGCTTTAACAGATGATCTTGTTTCATTGTCAAAGGGGGAAAGCCAAAGGACAAATGAAGGTCCTAGAAATCCCATCAATGACTTCCACTTGTATCTCATCTATTCTGGGCCACTCCTAATTATAAAGGATTCTGAGATCAATGTATTTTTTTCTTCTTAAGATATGCATATGGCTATTGTAGAAAAAGCAGAGCCCTGTAAGGAAAAAGAAAATAAATATTATTATAGGAGTAGGTAAGATTTTTAATGGAGATAAAAATTGGAAGGAACCTTACATTCCTTACTTTTCCTTTTCCTTACAGCATAATTTTGATGAGGTAGTAAAGGATAATTGGGAGTAAAGGTGTTTTTTCTAGAGGGAATGGCATATTCTAAGTTTCAAGCAATTCTTGGGAAATGATAAGTATTCCTACAAAAACAACGTGTGAGGGAAGAGAAAATGACCATAAATATAAATAAAACCTTATTCTGGAGTTTGATTGTTGTGGACTTGACATAAAAATAAAGTAGAATTTATTTTATAGGGATTAAAAAGTCTCTAAAAAGTTTTTTATAGGTGAGTGATATCGGGTCTGTGTTTTAGAAAGAGAACTGTAGTGATAGATCAGAAAATGAATTAGAGAAAGAACTTAAAGTTAATCAGTCCATCTTAATCTATCATTGGAAACTGAAGAAATCAATCTTTTATTTATGAGAGAGAGATAGAGAGAGAGAGTGAAAGCAGGGGTTGGAACAGAAAAGGAAGGAGAGGGAGGGGGAAAGAATCTCAAGCAGACTCCCCACCAAGTGCAGAGCCCATCAAGGGCTCAATCTCCATCTCATAACCTTGAGATCATGACCTGAACCAAAACCAAGAGTTGGAAGCTTAGCCAACTGAGCTACACAGGTGCCCCTGATGCTTGATTATTTAGAAATAGTCTTCCCTAGGCTTCTGCAACTCTGTCACACCCTTCTTAAAGAGAAGTCACAATGACATACAATATTCCAAGTCAGGCTTGCTGTTTTGTTTTTGTTTTGTTTTGTTTTGTTTTAAATGTAGACTACTGCTTTCTGATTTGGTTCTTAGTCTTGCTTATGCTACTAAGCATTTTGTGTGATATTGTCTCTGATTCTACATTGAGCCTGTTAGAATATGTTGGATCTCTGAAAAATGCAGAGTTGATAAATGCTTTTCTTTTTCTCACTCCACACTATTTGATATTTCATTTGTCTGCAAGGTTGATCAGACTGTATCACCAGCAGTTCATGTATTATTTTGTTTTTTTTACTATATTCAGATCATTGTGTATAATAAAAGTTTCGAACTTTTGATCTAGCTTCAAATATTGTACAAATTTATGATTGCATTTTTAAGAGACAGGGAGAAAGAGAGGGGGGGGTAGGAAGGGGCACAGGGAGAGGGAGAGAGAGAATCTTAAGCAGGCTTCACACCCAGCATGGAGCTTGACCCAGGGCTTGATCTCAGGACCCAGTTGTACACTTGTTAAGTTGTACACTTAACCAACTGAGCCACTCAGGAGCCCCATCATTTTCATTTTAAAACATGTTTAAATATTTGAAAACATTATGAGTAAACTACACACACAAATGTGGGCTTTAGCATCTGTTAACACATTGACTATTATTAACTTTTGTTGGCAGTTCAACCCATTTTTGTATAACCCAGATAAAATTTTATTGCCATCCCTGAGCATATATTTATTTTTCCTGTGTACTATTAAGAAGTTTGTAGCTTTGCACATATCATTCTTTTTACTTGGTCTGCATGACTCCTTTCTGCAAGCCCATGTTATTTTATGGCAGACATGAAATGGACTTAATTAAATGCTAGGCAAATTCCATGCATACTCTTGAGAATTATATAGTAACAAGTGAACATATAATTTATTCTGTCCTAATAATGCTGCATTATGTATTATAAATAGTTTGGGGTGTTATTGTACTTCTAGAATATATAAATTTTATATTTTTGATAAACATTCTGTCTAAATTTATGTTTACAAATGTTTGTTTTTCAAGCATGGCATACAACTATTTTTTAAAGTTGATTCTGTCATATTTTAAAAACAAGAAATTTAAAAACAAAATTTAATTGTGACCAATGACTCTGACATGATTAAGCAGACTTAAGAACCAAGGACAATTTTTACTCTATCCTCAGCGAGTATTTCTTCTACCGTATCAACAATAGTGATGTTTAGCAGCCTCAAAATTTTCATGTGAATTCACTCAAGCACAAGAAAGTTTTTTATGTTTTACATAAATGTAGATAAATACTGTCGAAATTCGAAGAACTTTATGTTATCCACTTCTACACAATAGTGTTGTGGTCCCTACAATGTTACATATAATTTTGAAACATAAAATAAAGATTGAAAAGGTGCACCTGGGTAGCTCAGTCACTTAGGGGTCTGACTCTTGATTTCAGCTCAGGCTGTAATCTCAGGATCATGATATCAAGCTCCATATCAGGCTCTGCACTGGCCATGGTGTTTGCTTTTGATTCTTTCTCTCCCTCTGCCTCTGCCCCTGTTTGTAGTTTCTCTCTTCTAATCTGTCTCTCACTCTCAAAAAAAATAAAAATAAAAAAAGAATGTAAACAATTCAAGCTTCTGCTTCCTTTATGCTTATTGTGAACAGCTTAGCTTTGCTAAAACAGGCTTATGTAACAGATAGGGTGAGTTAAACTCATCACATTCGAAAAAGAGGCAGATACAATTAGGAAAAAAGATATTTAAATCCTAGATGTCTAACTTTACAACAAATACATGCTAGGGATTGACTGAGAGGGAAACAGAATTAGTGCCATTGTCAGATAACCCAAAGCAGAAACGATTCCTAGAATGATCATCCAACAAGACTGATACTTTTTTCCAAAATCTGAGATTAAGTGTATATCTGTTAAGCCAGATAACATTTGGGATAGTAGCCTACATTCCTTTTCCTTTCTGTTTCTGTTTCAGATTTTTCTCTTTTCCCACCGTCAGCCCTGTGCTAACTATGGAAGTGGATGATGATAGAAAAAGATAAAAAGGCTGTTTGATCCACATTAGTGGACCATTCCTCCCCTGCCATTCCCAGCTTCAACTATATTGGTGTTCTTGCTATTCCTAAAACTATCCAAGTCCAGCCTACTCCAAGGCCATTGCGCTTACTATTTTTTTCTTCCCAAATTCTTTATTTTATTCATGCATTCTGTTACTGCTTTTTCAAAAATCTTGTCTCATGTATCCCATTATAGTGCTTTATCTGCATAGAAATTCACATTATAAGAGGACATGATTAATATTTATTTGTTAAATTGCTATTTTCTGTCCCCCCCCCACCCCAAGAATGTTAGTTCCATGAGGGCAGAGACTGTCACTTTGCTTACTGCTAAAATACCAGAGAAGTGTGGTTGGCATTTAGTAGGTATGAAAGTGCTTTGTTTTGTTTTGTTGAGATTTTATTTATTTTTATGAGAGAGAATAAGCAGGGGTAGGTGATGGGTAGAAGGAGATGGATAAGTAGACTCCCTGTTAAGCAGAGAGCCCGACCTTGGGATCATGAGCTGAAGCTGAAGGCAGATGCTTAACCAACTGAGCCACCCAGGCACCCCAGTATGTAAATTCTTATTAACTAAATATTTCAGAAACTGTAGCCTTATAAAACTTGGGATATTTGAGTTTTGTGGGGTTTTTTTCCCCTTAAGAAGCAGACAGAAAAGAATAAGGCATTCTTATCCCTATAGTTTTTTTAAAAAACATGAAGAAGGAATGATGGGAGCAGGGAGTTAGTGAAGACAGGAAACCTGAGCCCTAAGACCCATAGTGAGTGCCAATGAGACAGGACAACTCCTAAGAAGGGATGTCTTTTGAGAGCTGTATCTTGGTATGCAAGAATATAGATTCCCATGTATAGATTCCCAAGCCCTAACCCTCTACTCTAGCAAGTTTGTAGGTAGCAGAAGTACACACAGGATTTGAAAAGGGAAGTGGACTATTTCAGCAGTCACTAACAGAGCTCAAAGATCGAGGACAAGGGGTGGCAGATCTAAACTCACTGAAAAACTTAAGACACTTCTGAAGATATGAAGAAACACTCAACTAGTTAAGCTACTTCCACTCCAGTAAATGGGAGCTTGGAGTACAAATTGTTAGATTAAATATTTATATTCCCGTGCACTTGAATTTATCGGCTGAGATTCATAACTGCCTTATTCACAGTTCAATTGAATGAGAATACACGTATTTCTGATTTCCATTTTCTTGTTTTATACTGTATGTGCAGGTGCAGGTGAGGAGGATGCATTAATTTAAACACTTGACACTGAGACAACAGGAGAATTTTTTGTCTAGTGTTTGGATCAGTTTTTAACAACCATAAAGGATGTTGGCAAAAATGTAGTGACATCTGTACTGACAGTGTGAAAGTACTGAGGTCAACAACTGCCGAGATGGCAAGTAGGAATCTTTTGCCCAAATGTGTTCAAGTCAGCACCACATGTTGCAAAGAAATTATAGAAGCCAGCATCTTTCAAAAACAGTTTTGAGAAATGTCACAAAATTGTCAAATGTATTAACAATCTTATTAAATAGCAGACTTTTTCAGAAATATTTCCAACAGCCAAGGTGGGGATTTAAGTATGTCATATGAGACAAAGGCATTATTTTTGCTGATGAAAACAATCCATTTGCTTAATATCTCATACACCTCATCTCTCCCAAACATGTTTGTATAATTCGTGTGGAATAGGTTAGATATTTTTATTTTTTCAATAAGCTCATTTTGGCAGTGGGGGATTGGAATGTTAAAGCACATTGTTGCAGATAAAATGTTAGTGAATGGATTCTGACAGAGTGCCTTGATTTAAGAGAATATTGGAGACATATTAATTAAATGCCAGTGACCTGAGATTTAATTTTAAAAATCACTCAATTTTTTAATGTTTTAAGATATATTTTAAAAAGTATTTTTCACCAAAAAAAAAAAAAAAGTTCCAACCTAGCTGAGGAGACTATTCTTCTATTCATTCTAAATGTTTCACTGATCAGAAAATGTAAGAAGTTATTAGAGGTTGCTATTAATTGAACTGTGAAAAAAAAAATCTGCTATCCAGGATTCTGCTACATTTTAAATGAAAAACATCCTGTGAATAGAACGCTGGCTGCTATTACTGCAGCTGTCTATCTAGGTATATTTGGATTTTTCTTTGTTCAATTAACCAAAACAAAATTACTAGATAAAATGGACATTAAGACTCATTTGTGCTTGATTTTTTTTTAAATGCAACATCTCCTAATCCAAATTTTTGGCTACTTCCCAAGATACTTTGTGGTTTCCCAAATATCTACATTTTTGATGACTTCATTTTATCTAAATAGTATAAAACCATACTTAGTGTATAGCGTTAGTATGTCACTTTTATTTCCTTTATTTTCTAGGGTTTTGTGTGAGATTTTAATGGAATATTTCTGCTGCTAAAATAGTTTGAAAATCACTGTATATTTTTCATTTTGTCAGCTCACTTTTAGAATTTTATTCTTTAGATATTGTGATTGACTTTGAGCACTGGTGGTGAGAAAAATATAGGATATGGACACTGTTGTTTCTGGAACTTACAGTCTCACAGGGGAGACTATTCCACACATATTACTGTGAAATTACAACTGTCATAAGCTCTGTAAAGAAAATGCACATGTCACATGACAGACTGTGATGGGGATTTTTAAATTAAATCAGAAAGTCAAAGAAGGCTTGTTATAGGAAGCTTTGTCCCAGTGGAGGTCTAAGGGAATAACTTAAACTGGGCAGGGAACCCCTTATAGAATGAAGAGCATGTGCAGAAGGGATGTGTGGCTGCAAAGCCGTGATCAATGCGGTGGGACAGGAAGCAAAAGTTGAGATGAGAAGCAGCCAAGGTTCAAGTGAGAGAGTTTGTTCTTCATCCCAAGACCAATAAGTAGCCACTGAAGTCATTTCAGTAGGAAGTGATCTGATCATATATGAACTTCAAAGAAGTCACTCTGGCTTTCTGAAGAGAATAAATTAGAGAAAGGGGAGAGAGAATGATGGAAGACAAAGGTAATATGCCATTGGAGTATTCCTAATGAGAGAAGCTCAGGGTATGAAGATTTGAGAGAAGATAGGCAGACTTGAGAATTTTTTTCAAGTGGTAAATAACAATAAACTAATCTTAAGTATATAAAGAATTATTTGGGTTTGTTTGTTGCTTGGGTTTTTAATTTGATTAACAGCATGGATGGTGATGCCATCCAACATCATCCTAGGCCTCCGTTTCTTCTGGTATAAAATGTAAGGGTTGATTGCTAATATCTGCAGGTCTAACACTACATGGTGGGCTAGCCAATTTGTGAAGATCTCAATAAAATCAGCTTACCAATAATGTCCCATCAAAATCATCTTTCCTTAAGTGATGCATCAGAGCCAATCTGACTCTTATGAAAGAAACAAAAATAAAATAGGATTTCTATTTAATACTGTAAAGGTTAAAGTTAAAATGGATTTTTACAGAGTTTATTTTCAGAAAAATGAAATAATTTTTATCCCTCATTTTAAAGTGTCTCTGAGCTGTTGCCTTGTACTATTTTCAGCTATTTAATGCACTGCCTTCTTTGAGAAGTATGGAATCAGTCAGTTCCAGAAACACACCTGAGGCAAAAACAACTTCTAAAAGCTCCTAAACTTATTCATTTTGCTCCAGCAACCCTTTGAAGAGCTTAAAATTCTTAATCAATATTTGCTTGAGGTTTTGAGAATGATGACATTTGCATAGTTACAGTATAGACTTTATACTGTATGCTTTACCTGTTGAATATACCTGTACTCAGCCATGTTTGCCTTTACAGTAATTATCATGTTGACCGTGGAAAATGAGAAAGTAAGCCTTGGTGAAAGGCATATTATCAGCTTCCCTACTGGAGATTGCAGACACAGCATGAAAATAAAGCTGACATAGTTATAATCTCTTTAATACCTTCTAAAAATGTACTTTCATTCTAATTTCTAAACTCATACCTCTCCTTAAATGATATTTAGAAATATAAAAACATGGCCAAAAAGGAACACTAGTGACATATATTTGTTGTTCAATCTGCTTAGCTGTCCATACACTTAAGATTATATTTAATTACTTCTGAAAATATTTATTGTCTCATTTCATAAATCTTTATGTTAAACTATACACTCTATGTTAAGTAATATACATAGAGATGAATATTCTGACCAAATCTTTCTTGTGTGGAGAGGCCCTGGCATTAACCAATCAGTAACCTGCTATTCAACATGAATTTAGGATAGAAGATTTCCTCTTTGTGATGAATTTTGTATTTTCCTAGTTAAGGGAGGGCAGTTTGCCTGCCTTTAAATAAATGTGGTCTATGTAACTTGTTAAACATGCCTTTCCGAGTTCTTTCTAAAGAAGCAGGACAGTATAGACAGGAAACACTAGGCAAAGAGTCAAATAACATCTTTTTACTGCAAGTTGTGTAAGCTCCCCAAGTTTCAGTGTCCTCATAAATAAAATAGGTATAATATTTTTCCTGCTTACCTTATAAAATGATTTTGAGAATCAAATAAGATAATAATATAAAATCACCAAAAAGTGTAAAGTGCCACACTAGTGAGATACATCATCATTTTTAATAGGGAAGCCTTTTATTATATAAAAAATGCAAGCTTATTAGTTTTATTATTACACAATTATGAAATTATTGATGATTATTACATTAGCTTCTTATGACTGCTGTAACAAACTACCACAAACTTGGCAGTGTAAAAAATCACAAATTGATTCTCTAATAGTTCTGGAGGCTGAACCTAGCTTCACTGGGCTGGTTCCTTCTAGAGGCTTTAGAAGTTCCTTTCCCTTCCTTTTTCTGCTTTTGGAGGCCATCTGTGCTCTAGCCAATGACCCCTTCTGTACATCACTCCAACCTCTTGTTCTGTCCTCAAGTTCCCTTTCTTCTTCTCTAGTCGAATCTTCTGTTTCCTGCTTCTAGGGACCTTTCTGATTATGTTTAGGGTCCATCATGATAATCAAGAATAATATCCTCATCACAAGAGCCTTATTTTAATCACATCTGAAAAGTCCCTTTTGCCTCTAATATCATATTCACAGGTTTCCAAGGAATAGGGTGTGGATGTATTTGGAGCCATTATTCAGGATACTCCAATTATTAATAGATTATCATGGTAGCCAGAAACCAGCAAGAATAGGGAGTCAGGTGAATGCAACTAGTTACTCTTCATGGGAACATTTGTCTGAAGTTCATTGCCCTAGGGCAGTAAGAGGCTTCCAACCTGAGGACAGAAAAATCCCTAGAACCTACTCAATATAAAAATTCATTGCTCCACTCATCAGTAGACATTAAAATGATCAATACTGCAATGCAGGCAGTCCTAAAATGTTTTCACATGTAAATGGAAGGCCAAGAGTGGCTGAGTCCCAACAGGGGAGGGGAGGGCCAAATTACTGGAGGCAACTGCTTTTGGTTTAATAAAGGGCAATGGAAATACAATAATAATAATAGTAGTAGTAATTATTTGAAACGGCTATCCTGAAACACTATGATTCTGTTCAGCAATACCTTAACAAGCCATGAGTGAGGAACTTCTTTTCATATGTAAACATTAATGGTTATAGGACACCCTTAAAGGGACTATACACTGACCCACATATAATCATTCTAATACTTCTTTTCTCTAAAAGCACTACCTAGTCAGAGAGATTTGAGGTTTTGTTTTTGGTGTTTCGCAATTTTTTTTTTTTTTAAGATTTATTTAGTTCAGAGAGAGAGAGCCTGCACACACACAGGCAAGTGAGGAGAGAGTCAGAGAGAAAGGGATAAAAAAATCTCAGACTCTGCACAGAGCCTAGTACCCCACACAGGACTCCAGCCATCCCACCACCCTGAGATCATGACCTGAGTTGAAATCAATAGTCACTTAATCAACTGAGCCACCTGGGCTCCCCTTGCTTTTTTATTTTATTTTTTTTATTTCACTGTTCCCTAGTAATCAGTTATGATAATGGGTCTTATTAAAATTCAAAGGTAAACAGAAGTGATGAACAAGTTAAGGTTCTTTTCAATGGCTTAATTTCTAGAATTCTTACAGGGTTAGGCCTATGCTGGCAAAGCAATAGTAACCTAAGTGGCTTAAAAGTAAATTAGCATCTTTCTCATCCCACCCACCATTCACTTAAATTCTTAATCACAAACAAACAAAAAAAAATTCTTAATCACAGTCAAAATTGGATGGAATTACAGGTAAAACAATAATCACAGGGCAGTTTTTCAATTTGTATACAAACTACATTGTTTTTAAAATTTATCTCAGAAGTTCATGAAATCCTAATATATGAATTAGAAATAGCTAAGTCAAGTTCATAAAATTCAAATGCTTGCCTTTAACTTTTCTCTATATTGGCTATATAAATGTGTGATTATTTGCTAAAAAAAAAAAAAATCAACAGTTGCTCATAGACTAAGAAATCTAACCTTTGCAATTTCTGTTTTGGAAAAAAAATATAAACTCCAGACTATGCATGACAGGCCAAAAGCCAAGAAACATATAACATATGTTTTATGTTCAATATAATATATAGAATAGACAGCTTTTATTCTTTCTGGGTTTTTCTCTGTTCTCTACAAATGAATCCCATTTCTGACTTTTACTGCTCATCACTTCTGAGCCTTCTTAACACGATTTCAACCTGAGACCGTTTCCCCTCAACTTACACATTTTCCTGTGGTTAGCAATATTTTATGATTCTTCCAGGCTTCAAAGCTATGAAAATGAGTCATTTCTAACTTTTACCTGTTCTTCATGCCAAGGTGCTGGTAGACTTCAAACACCCCTCCTTTTTTTTTAAATATACTGAGATTTTTATTTTATTTTCAATTAGTGATGCCATCACTCGGGACAGAACCCTTATCACTCCTTACTTTGGCTTTTTCAATGCTCAGTTAATGTAAATGCTCAGGCTTAACTCACCTTGCCAGCCAATTATCATACAAATTCTCTTTAAATATTGATCTTGTCATCTTACTCTTAAAAATGCTTCATGGTTGTTCCCCAACTCCATCACCATGTTTTTGAGTCCTTTCGTTTTGAACCTCAATGCATTGCTACTCCCATAACTCATAGTCAGCTACAGGGAATTTTATTTTCCATGGCCCTAAATCCATGTCTCTATTTGTATTGCTTTATTTTGTTGTGATGTCATTCTCCTTTTAAAATTCCAAGGAATTCAGATTCTATGTAGTCTTCCTTAATGTTTGGAGTATTTTACACAGCATCAAACACCACCCTGGCGGTCAAGACTGAAGCAGTACTTGAGTATGGCTTACTTGGAGTACTCTATGTGACAGGTGGCTGATTCTTCACCACTACCCAGGCTTTGCATAGAAATCAGATAAGTTAGTAGATGATGTCATTGTGCTAATTTTGCTGATGATAATCACTCAGTTTCAGAATGAGATTTTTGCCTGAGTTTTGGAACTATATATATGTATTTCTTCATTTTCATTACTAAAAATAACTTAAATACAGTCAACAGATTTAGGCAAACACTTGTTTTCATAGCATTTCTAAGTCATCATTTGAAAAGATCAAGTTCATTATATATTTTTAACATTTTTATAAGTTAAATAAATTTATAAAATGTATTAGACTACTAAAAATGTATGGTGCAAAATCTTACCAATTTCAAGAAAATGTTTAAAAATTAGAATAGGTTTATTAACTTGCTTCAAAATTTCAGAACTATCAATAAAAGATTATAAATGTGAGACTATTGGAGTCTAGGTTATGAGTTTTAAGCTGTGAGATGTTTAGCTATAAAGACCATAGGTTTTAATATTTCAAATGTTCCTCAAAAATTTCCTAAAGGAATCAAGTTGCCTTCTTGAAGACACCTTATATAAATATAGGCACTACAGTTACAGAATGAACATTTATCCCCTCTATAACCAATGCCCTATCATTAAAGTCAGTAAAACTGAGATTGTTTTGAAGAATGCAAGTAGTTATGCTTGGAATTTACAAAATTGCTTTCAAACTGCACTCCTTCCTTCTCTAAATTAACTCTTCTGATGGATTTTTTTTCTGGCAATCTTTTTCTGCTTTCTTAAGCTATAATTAGTCATTGAAAATTGTCTTAGTGCATGCCTGGAAGACATTATAAACCCCAGTCATAGTTCTTCCTCCTTGTTAAGAAAGGTCTCTTTCTGAATGATATAATCTCAGGAACCTAATGACCAGAAAGCGATTTTGGAACATCATGACCACTATTCCTCTTTACAAGGCTGTAGCAGTAACGCAGATACAAAATTATTTGCACTGTGTCCTTTTAAAGATAGTGGTGAAGTAGAAGTACAGCTAGTAAATCCAGAACAAAAATTCACCTAATTGTGTACATTTTAGTGAACAGAAAAAAATAACCCTATTTTAATAAGCATTTTGTGTCTGCATACAGTTATAAAACTAATAAACTATAAAGGTTGATAAAATCGAAACCAGTCATTTGAAATGTATTTGCAGTTATATCGACACTCATTTCCAGTTTCAGGCTAAAGCAACATTCAAATGTTAGATATTTTATATCTGCAATTTTGAGAGGAAATGCTGAATCGGTTTAAAGTAGTTTCAAAGATGTAGATACTCATGTGGGAATTAATTGGCATGAACGAGAAGGAAAATTGCTGAAATGATTTACATTTACCTGTTTATAAAATCCCCTGGGTTTCACACTAAACATTATGTAGGGCTTAGTTGTAACTTTGAGCATTTTTTCCCATTAATCACAACTAAAACACAGAAGTTCTGAGAATAACAAATATGGAATGTATCCCATTTTCTCTGTGTAGTTGTGATGAGGAAAGCAATATAAAATAAAGCACGTAAAGTCAGTGAGTCGCCATATAAAGAGAACAAATCAGAAGTAGGACAATTTTCTTCAGCAGTCCAAACTCATAAAATCAGATTTTCTGTGTCCTAATTTGGGAAACAGATTTTACTAAAGGTGAATGCTTCAGTCTTTGCTTTCAAACATGATACCCTTTAGTTTGTAATTGCTGAGTATCCTGCAATTGCTAACTCTTGTTGACCCTCCCACCAGACCATACCTAATAGGAGCTGATTAACATGTAATATATATCCTCCACTAGAAATCAGACTCTTCATTTGATTTTTTGCTCTCACCCTGATGTGTATCAGAGTACTTTGCAATAAATTATTACTAAATAAAAAGAAAGTTATAATAAACAAGAATTATAGCCTTCCCAAATAATCTTTCTAAAATTTTCAAACTGATCTTAATCTTTCTCACTTAGCAAACCACCAATGTATAATGAATTGTATTTTAAGTTTTAAAGAAAATGAATTAAACAGAATAACCAAGATATGTGTTCCTAATAGCTAATGAAACAATAAGAGGAGACTTTAAATAAAAAAAGACACAGAAAAAAAAAAAAGACACAGAACACATAGGAGATAAACCACATGTAAATGGCAACTAATAAGAATAAATAATAAAACAAATAAATTACGCCTTATGAATTTAAGAATATAAAATGTACATATTTTATTCTTTCCTATGGTATTTTGTGCTATTTTTCTCTCTTATGTTCAGGTTTGTGTGAGTCTAGATCTGCAAATACTGTCACCAATATTGCTTTCGCCAGTCTCTCTACTCATGTCATAGTTTGATGAAGTTCATTTTCTAGTAGATTGCTGAGGCTCATGGTTAAAGAATTTTCTGAGTTTTTAAATGACTAAAATAATTCTCCATACCATTGGTATTTTAAGGACAACTTATCTAGTGATAGTCTCTTGTTTCACAATTTCTTTGATGGGTTTTTCCTTGCTTTGCATGCTGCTTTTGCCAGAATTATGCCAATTTAATTCTCTTACCCTTGTATGTTATTTGATCTCATTTGTCTGAAAACTTTGAGGATTTTCTAAATCTTTAAGCTCTATAGTGTTTAATAGGATATGTCTCAGAGTTGATCATTTCAGTTCTCCCATTTCTAAAAATGTATTCTGCATGTATATTCATATGGTGAGCAGAACTTTTTATACAGAGCTAATCTTGTAAGCAATACTTGTGTTAGCACAAGATTGGAAACAACATAAATGTCAACCAATACTTGACTGATTAAATAAATTATTATACATCCATAGCGTGGAATAATCTATACCTATTTTAAAAAATGACAGTCTTTTATGTTCTGAGGCAAAACTGTATTCACAATTTATCCTATTCACTTTATTCCAATCTGACTTCTATTCCCTTAGCTCCACTGAAACAGCTCTTGTCAAAGTTACCAAAGATTTTCATGTTGCCAAAATCAATGGATCCTTTTCTGTCTTTATCTTACCCTACCTATAAATGATTTATCTCTCAATTAGCCACTGCTGCTTTCTTCAACATTTTCTCTTTGAGATTTTATGATACATGCTAGCATTTCTTTTCTCCATACCTTATCATTTCTTCTCATTCTTCTTTATAGGTTTCTCATCCACTCAACTTGTAAATATTGGCGTACCTCAGAACTCAGTCCTGCTTCCCCCAATTGTCCCCATAAGCACTCCTCCCTAGAGATCAAAATCATTAAACAGAATTGAAATCACAATTACACATGTCACTCTCAAGCCCAGAATTCTTCCTTAACATTCCATTGCACATATTATAAAATCCAAAGGCCTTACAAAACCTAGAGGATGTAAATACCTCGGAGCCAGGCCGTCGCTCCATCCTCATCTCCTTTATTCCTTCCCGACACCACCATCCACAATGATCCAGAAACACTGCCTTATAACATTTCCTGAGACACATCGTACTCTAACATCAGAAATTTATACCTGTTATTATCTATTCCTGAAATGCTCTTTCCATGGCCTCTCAGTGGCACTTTTTATACTTCAGAACTGAGTTTAAATGTCACCTCATGAGAAAGAAAAGACTTCCCTACCACACACTAAAGTATTGCTTTAGCCTCCAGTGTGGGATATGTGTACATTAGGGGGAGGACAAAATAGATGATCCATTGGCCTAGAGGAAAAAAAATACTACATTGTTGATTTGTATTTATTTATACTACATCATTTCAATTATCTACGGTGTGTATATTTTACAATATTTATATTACAAAATAATTGTATACATTCATATATGTACATGCAATTATATATATATTTAAACAAATATGCTTCTACAAGTGGTGTACAGAATTTTTAGTTACTACGTGTACTTGGTAATGTATGTTAAAAACCACTACTCTTGGGGTGCCTGGCTGGCTCAGTCAGAAGAACACGTGACTCTTGATCTCGAGGTTGTGAGTCCACACTGGGCATAGAGATTACTTAAATAAATAAAACTTTAAAAAAATTATTTAGGGGATCCATGGGTGGCCCCTGCAGTTTGGTGCCTGCCTTCAGCCCAGGGCGTGATCCTGGAATCCAGGGATTGAGTCCCACATTAGGCTCCTTGCATGGAGCCTGCTTCTCCCTCTGCCTGTGTCTCTGCCTCTCTCTCTCTCTCCTCTCTCTCTGTGTGTTTCTCATGAACAAATAAAATCTTTTTTAAAAAATAAAAATAATTTTCTTAAAAAAAATCCCTATTTATATCCTTTGTGACTTGATTATGAGCTAAAGTTATTTGAGTGCATTTATCTGTTTTATTTCCCAACTAGAAAACTCTGCAACAGCCGAAATCATAATAGTCATGTTCACTATTGTACCTCAATATGTAGTACTATTTGAGTGACTAAATAAATGAATGGAGGGATGCCTCCGTGGCTCAGAGGTTGAGCATCTGCCTTTAGCTCAGGGTGTGATCCCAGGGTCCCAGGATCAAGTCCCACATCCGGCTCCCTGCTTGGAGCCTGCTTATCCCTCTGCCTCTGTCTCTGCCTCTTTTTCTCTCTCTGTGTGTCTCTCATGAATAAATAAATAAAATCTTTTTAAAAAATGAATTGAATGTATATATATTTATAAATATATATATTATTTATTTATTTGATATGGTTTAGTATATATAACATCACCTGTAATAAAATATTATGCAATTATATATGTAATATAATTTTTACATTAGCAATAAAGGATTTAAAATTATGAGCTTTAACACAAAGTTTACAATGCCTATAAGATGAAAAAAAATTAAACTTTTATTTAGTTTATTTTATTTAGAGACCTAACAGAAACCTTGAATAGATATAGAGAGATACTGTTTTGCTAGCTAATATAACTTGAAAATTACAAAGTGTCTTTTTTTTATGAGTATGTGAATTTGGGGCAATTACTATTAGAATCCTATTTTTTTCTCCAAACTAAACAAAATAATTCTGAACTTTACTGGAAAAGTAGTATTAAAAAACTGCTAAGAAAATTTTAGAAAAGATAGTAGTAAATATGATATTGGGTAAATGAGTAGATAAGAGTTCAATTCAGATTCATATGTAATTCAGTAAAAGTTCCAATATATTTACCCATTTAGATTAATTCCAAGTGGAAAGAGATCATCAGTTAATAGTGCAGATGGAATGGAAATTGACTACTGCATATACTACTGCATGCTAAATATTAACACACATTTCTCTATCATTGTGATTTAAAAATGTAATAGATTTGATCTTCAAAGGGTCTTGATTTATATGTATCAAGAAAGTAAATACTAATATAGTTTCTAACATTGTTTGAATGAGTGAATTTAAACCGGTAAAGACTTAGGAAACAGTATCAAAATTTCTGGATGGGAGTAGGCACATACTCCAACAGCATATTTATAGTTATATTTTCATATTTGAAAATGGAAGTAAACTATTGTTTTTAGAAAATAAACCACAGAAAGTAAGCCCAAATCTTCTTTGCTGTTGGAAATATATTGAAGATGGCTCATTTCTTGTCATCTTACACTCCAACCCAGGGTCAGGGAGAAATATGAAGATATATATGGGTATAGATATAGATATATGGAGATAGAGATAAATGTAGATAAAGATGAAAAGATAGACATATATATATCAAAAGGAAACTTGTGATAAATAATTCTCTCATAATGGGAAAGAAAGTGTTGAGATTTTTTAAGCATCTTACTTACCTTTTCAAATGTTAGCTTGTGATTAATATCTCAAAGCAAACTGCATTGAAGATTTTAAGACAGAGATACTGGAGAGGTGTTATATATACAGCCCACAGATAGACTACACTTTTAAGAATCTCTGTTATACATCTCCCTTCTCCAAAGTCTTTCCTGCCCATTCTGTTATCATGATATACGTGAGTGTGTGTGTGTGTATGTCCCAAATATATGTATATATTTCTCTATATGTGTATATTTAAACTCCTATTTCTCCCAAACCCTGAACTACAGTGAGGGTTCTCTTGTGTATCATCCAGCCACAATAGCTTGTCTCAATCTCTCTCACTGGATTCCATTCCCCCATCCCATTAACTTCCAATTTTATGCAGAGTAATTTACTTCATTTTAACCTCTAATCTCAAACTTGTACATCCAAATCATCAAAGTGGTCAGTTTAAACAAGCCTTCAAGTTGTTAGGAGACATTCTCCTGAGACTATGAAGTGACTGATACAAAATATGCACTTGTTCTTCTCTTTCTCTCTCTCTCTCTTTCTCTCTCTCGCCCATTTCCTGAGCATGTACTTGTGCAGTTACACAGGTCTCTACTCCAAAGGGTCCCCTACTTGGTTTAGTGCTCTGCTTCCATCTTCTTGAAATTCTTAATAATTATTGAAAAAGAGGTCCTGCATTTTTATTTTGCACTGGGTTCTGCAAATTGTGTAGCCCATTTTGATCTCCCTGTTGTCTCTCTCTGTCTCTGCCTCTCTCTCTCTCTCTCTCTCTCTCTCTCACACACACACACACACAGACAGACACACACACACACACACTTTCAAAGGGGGTTGGACAGATTAAATACTCATAGGCATAAGTCTGTAAAACTAAAACAATAGTGTTACACCAAGAGGAATGCACACATTATACAGAATGATCTTTCATGGAGAGATGCTAAATTCATATTCATATTTAATCATGTTTTAGATCCCAGTAAAGCTTAGTATTTGGAAGATGAGATTTTAAAAAGAACAATAGAACCAGAAATGTTTAACAAGACCAGAAGTCTTAATGTCATTTTTATATCTATAACAAAGCCAAATTGTATCAGTCTTTAGGATTTTGAGGGAAATTCCAGTAGGAATTAATAAATGTTCAGAGAGTTTGAATTCCTTTACTGAATGAGAGATTAAGATTGATTTTACATCTGGAATCCAGAAATGATTTCTTCTCCCTTCATCACTTATAATTTCATATCATCATATCTCATGTGAACTAACTCTATATGGAATTGAAAGTAATGCTATAAAGTATGCAAACTTTAGAGAATCTGAGTCATCTTTTATTGTGCTTGATTTCTAGCTAGTCTTTCATTTTCATATTGTTGCTAAGTGCTTTTCCATCTAATTGCATAGGGACTGATTTGTTTAGCAACCTCTGTTTAGAATTGGGCTTTTTTCTCTCCACTGTGGACACCATTCTGACATTGTTTTCTTGCTTCCATTGTTTCCTAAAGCATATTTCATCATTCAATTTTCCTCTCTTCACCCCTCCCAGATGTGAGTGATATTACCCTTTGGCCATAAATATATGCCTCTAACAGCTGCTTTGAAATATTCATTGCAAAAGACAAAAATAGAACCCAAACATTTATGTTACTAACGCAAGCCCACTTTCCTTTTAGGGCTTTTGATGATAAAAAAGCATGGGACATGGATCATGAAAAGAAAGTACGTCTCTAGAATTTACAGTGGCCTCAGTGGGCTCAGGAGACAATTATTGGAGTTTTGGTCTATTGAAAGAGTAAGAATTTGAGAGTTCAAACTTTCCAGTGTAAGAGAACTTCAGCAGACTGGTCATGGCATTCTGTAAAAAATTTCCTTTGAGGCATTACCTGAATGATAAAATTTGAAGAACAAAATTTTAAGAAAACAAGCAGAAAGCAGCTGCTGAAATATTAAAAATGTAAGTAGATATTTTAGCAGTCTTGTAGTACAGGAAAGATGAAAACTAGAGTTTAGGACCACTACAAAAGAGGGCCTTATAAAAGCCCCAGGCTTTCACTTGAGACTCATTAAGGGGCAACAGCTATGGAATAGAAGCAAACCAGAGGTAGATCATCCTCAACTGAAACAAAGCCATCAGCACATCCTTTCTTGGCCTGCAAGAAGGAAGGTAACACCATCCAAAGTGTCAACACTTTTTCACTTACAACATCTGGCATTCAGTCAGAAATTTCCAGACATGCTAGAAAAATAGGATCAAATGACTGAGAAATCTGAGAGTAAAAAAAGTAAAAGTAGACCGACAGAAATTTTAGATATTTGAGTTATCAGGAGTTGATTTTAAGACAGCTATCTTAATATATTACAAAAATAAATGTATAGATGGAATATTTTCACCAAAGAATTGGAATTTAATTTTAAAATCAAGTAGAAGGACACTTGGGTGGCTCAGTGGTTGAGCCTTTGCTTTTGACTCAGGGTCTGATCCCCAAGTCCCAGGATGGAGTCTCACATCGGGCTCCTTGCATGAAGCCGGCTTCTCTCTCTGCCTATGTCTCTGCTTCTCTCTCTCTCTCTTCTCTCTCTCTCTCTCTCCCTCTCTGTCTCTCATGAATAAATAAATAAATTATAAAAAAACAAAATAAAAACAAAATCAAGTAGAAATCAGGACCTTACAAAAACCCTGAAATTTAAATATAGAGGAATTTAACAGTAGATTAATCACAGTAGGGGAAAGAAAATATATATCTACAGCATTGTATACATATACACATACAAATGCCTACTTAAAGCAAGCAAGTAAAAAATGTGTAAAAAAAAATAAAATATCTATGGAACCTAGATAAGTAAACCTAGCATATCTCACTGGAGTCCAAGGAGAAGGGACAGAGAGAAAAATAAAATTATGAGAAGAAATACTGGCTGAGAATTTCCCCAAACTGATGGAAAACATCAAGCCATTTGACATGTTCTGAAAGCTCTATGAATCACAGCCTGGTTAAATACAAAATTATACCTAGGTACAACAGGCAAAACTGCTAAAAAATAAGACAAAAAGAAAACTTTAAAGCATATAAATAAAAAAGACACATTAGTTTCAAAGGGGTAATAACAAGACTGAAAGCTGACTTCTGAAACAAAACAATGGGAGACAGAGAGCATTTACATGCTGAATGGAACTTAGGGAAAATTAATTGATACTTAGGGAAAAAATATTCTTCATAAACGAAGGCGTTTGTCCTTTCGGACAAAGATTCAAAGAAGTTAAATCCATAGTTCTTGTTCTGAATGAAAGAAATATCAAAGATAAGTCTTAAAAAAAAAAAAAAAAGAAAAGTATCCATGGTTAAAGTATAATAATCTAGCAAGAACAAAAAGCACTGGAAAGGGGAAAAGTTATACTATATAAAAAACAAATATTAAATGCTAAAACAATAATGATATTTCACATATGCAGTTCAAAATATATGTAGGATTAACATTTGCAGAATTAATAGTGTGAAAGTTGGGATGCAAATTTTTAAAGTACTTTAATCAGAAATTGTAAAAGTAATAAAGATATATTTTAATCAGTAAAAGATGCTTATTGTAATATATGGGGTAGGCATTTAAAGAATTAAAATAATAAGAAATAATATATTCTTTAAAAAACTAAATAATGACATGTGGAACAAAGAATGGATGGGATATAGGATATAAATGATATTTATATGACAAACCCAAATATGTAAGTAACTAAGTGTTTTATATACATTAAATACTCTAATTTGTTGACAAAGATTTTTATACTGAATAGATAAAGATACAACTATTTCGGTTCAGTAACATAATACATATGAATATAAATATATATATTCATATATGTGTAGCTATAGAAAGGATGAAAACACAAGGATATTAAAAGATATCCTCGGGCCATCTGGGTGGCTCAGTCTGTTAAGCCTCTGACTCTTGATTTCAGTTCAGGTGAGAGTGAGATCCAAATGGGGCTCTGCACTTGACACGGATTCTGCTTGAGATTCTCTCCCTTTCTGACTGCCTTTCCCTCTGCTCTCTCTTTCAAAATAAATAAATAAAGTCTTAAAAAAATAAATGAAATTAAATTAAATGAAATAAAATATATCCTAAAACAGCTATAAGCAGACAAGGTACACCATAAGAAAAAAATTACAAAAAATAAAAGGGAGTTTGTAATAATAATCAATTAATAGTATTACAGTCTTATGTAATATCCTCAAACATATCCTCAAAATATAAAACAGAATAAAAATTTCTGAAATAAAAATGAAATTCACAAATCCAAATAAAGAACTGAAGACTAATATGTATCTTTTAGTGACTTACATAAACAGGAAAAAAAAAATACCAGAATAAGCACACAAGAAAACTACACCTGACATAAGGCATACCCAACAACTACAGATGACTATTCTTCTTGAGCACATTATTTTCAAGTAACAGTTACCAAAATGGATCATACATTAAGCCATAAAGTAGTGCTTAATAAAGTTAAAAATACTAAAAATATACAAAGGAAATTCTCTAATCACAGTGGAATTAATCAAGAAATCGGTATTAAAAAGTAACTTTAAGAAACTGAACGTTGGGATCCCTGGGTGACTCAGTGATTGAGCATCTGCTTTTGGTCCAGGGCATGATCCTGGAGTCCTGGGATGGAGTTCCACATCGGGCTCCCTGAATGGAGCCTGCTTCTCCCTCTGCCTGTGTCCCTGCCTCTCTCTCTCTCTCTCTCTCTCTTTCTCTCTCTCTCTCATAAATAAATAAAATTTTAAAAAGAAAAGAAACAACGTTTGGCAGTCAACACATCACATTTCAAACAACCAGTGGAACAAAGGAGAAATCACAATGGCAATAAGAAATATTTTGAACTGAATAATGCTGAATTTCTGACACATTAAACTGGTGTGATACACTCAAATCTATAATCAGAACAGATTAAGCTGTGCTCTAAATGAAATTGAATTGAATTGAACTGAAAAAAAAAAAAAACCCTGAAAATTCATGACCTTAACTTCAATCTCAAGAAGAAGCAAAAAGAAGAGCAAATTAAGCCCAAAAAATTTTAAAAGAGGAAAATAATGAAACAGAAAAATAAAGAAATTCAAGATAGCCAATGGAACAATAATATTAATAAATCCCTTCCAAGACAGGGAAACAGAGACAGAGAGTCAAAGAGGCAGAGAGATTAAAGGGGGAGAGAATGGGAGGAGGAGAAAAAATTGTTTTTTAAGGAGCTTTCTTCATAGGTATGTGCTGGACAGTATCTAGTTGAATACTTGAGTAGGATTCTCCTCACCTGTTATTTCTGTATGCAGCTCTCTTCTATCTGATAATATTTCCTGATAATTCTATCTCCTCTGGTCTCCATAAACTCTCAGCTCATTTCCTCAATTCCAGGAAACCTTGTCTGGAAACTCTTACAAAGGCTTATCATACGGCCTCACTTCATTTGTTCCCTCTTTCCCCAAAAATCACTTTCTTTCATTGCCTAATGCCCACTATCATAAATACAGTTGCTTTTCTTATAATTTCCCCATTCTTGGTTGCTTGGGGAGGGGAGAGTAAATCCAGTATCTGTAATTCCATTTTACTATAAGTTAAAGTACCAAAAAATATTCAAAAGCAATTGTAGTGAGTTTTAAAGGAAAAATACCAAAATACCTTAACTTCTAGCTAGTAGAATCAAAACCATGTCTAACATGTAGTGGAAAAAAAATCTTTCAAACTAAGAGGAAAAAAAATCAATCTACTACTATCCTCTTGAGTAATTACGTTTTCTTGTCAAGGCAGCTGTGAAAACCATCTGTGCATATACCCAAGATTTTCAGCTATGTAATATTTTAGTTATGTAAATACACAGTTATATAATACCTGTCTAATCCCCTGATCTTTTTGAAGTCAGATCTAAGTAGTGACTGAGCCTGGAAGGTACTCTGGTGTAATGAGCTATTTCCCAGCCATGGGTAATGAAATCCTTTCCTGATGGACATACAGATGACGTTGCCCTTTGTAGACACGTCAAAATCTGTGAAAGAAAATGTCCGGTCTTCACCAACTTGCATCATAGAAAAGTCCAAATATATTTTCTTGGAATGTGTTGTTTGCTGACTTGATAAAGGGAGAGTTGAGACCATGTTTCCTTTTTGATAGTCTAATAATTGGTAATAGTGATGCTATTGTTCAAGTTTAAATTCTTGAGACTTCTCAAAAAATGAGATCACTAAATGCCTTTCCAGCTACCCCTAGATTTGAGATTATGTAATTATGAAAAAGAATATTCAAACTGAAATTGTAATCCTACTCTATGATAAAACATCAATTTATTCAGATGTCTTGTTTTAAACAAGACATAGTTTTGTCTTGTCTAATAGTCTTGTCTAATAGTTTTGTCTTGTCTTGTCTAATAGTTTTGGCAATGCAGACCAGTTTTACCAGAGTTGAAATAACTAAGGAGAGAAAATAAAAAGGAACTAGATTCTTAAAGCATAAAAGCAAGAGGCAAGAGATGATAACTTGATATTAACAGAAAATAAATTGATACTCTAAATTCCTTTTATTTTATTGTAAAAAATCAATTTAAAATTTATTATTCCACATATCCTTCCTTAAATATAGCATATTTTGCTAAAGAAAATTTATCCTTTCTTTAATGATTGTGTTAGATTAGCTTCTTCAAAAGCAGATTTTGAAACTAAGACTTGAATGTGAGTAGTTCAAGATATGATTCTAATAATCATTGGTGGGATAATGGAAAAGTGAGACAGAAAAAGGAAGAGAATCAGTATAGGGTGTGCGAATGAGCCAATATCTACTGTAAACAACAGGGGTTTAATTCTGCTGGAGACTTAAAAATTGATAGTAAGATTAAAGTTCTAAAAGTACATAAAAGTACTGAAGGATTGCCATTTGGAACAACATAGATGGACCTAGAGGGCATTATGTTAAATGGAATAAGTCAGACATAGAAAGACAAATACTATATAGTTTTACTTATACATGGAATCTAAAACAAAGGAAAACAAAACAAATGAATAAACAAATAAAAAGTGGAACAGACCCATAAATACAGATAACAAACTAGTGGATGCCAGAAGGGAAGGGGGTAGGGGAATGGGCAAAATAGGTGAAGAAATACGCATCCAGTTATGGAATGAATAAGTCATGGGTAAAAGGCACAGCATAGGGAAATTAGTCAATGGTATTGTAAGATGCTTGTCTGGTCACAGATGGTAGCTACATTTGCTATAAACATAGCATGACATAGATTTGTGGAATCACTGAATCATTATGTTATATACCTGAAACTGTAATGTAACATTGTGTGTCAACTATACTCCAATTTAAATATATACATACTGAAGAGAATAACTGTAACATTCACTATAAAAATTGAGGATATTTTTTATTACTCAGTTTCTTTATTTTTTTTCTCAGTTTCCTTATTCTTTAACAATTAATAATTATCCAATACATCAGCTGATTTAGATACTTCAGTAAGGTTAATTCTCTAGTGAACACAGACCATAGTTTGAAAGTTTCTGTATTTTTAGGAATGTATATATTGGTGAAAAGGGGTTGTATGAATGCATTTTTTATTTTTTTTGTTTTCAGATATTTAGTCTCACTTTAGAAAGTGGCACAAACTGTTATTTCAGGGTTCTGATAACTTTGACTTTTGTTTTAAGAGCACTTTGGCTCTATTATACTTAGTATCCTAAACTTTTATTCAAAACCTGCTTTCATTTGCAATAAAATTGTGAACAAACATTGCCCTCTTATTTAATGTTCCATATGGAAGATTTTAGCATATGGTGAGATATACAACTTATCTCTTTAGTAATTAATATAGTTACTCCTTTCTATCATATTGCTTTATTTTGAGTCCTGACTTCCAGAATTCTCAGAGTTAAATTTTAGTTATAGCAACAATGCTAATCTTAGTGGCTGTGTATTTATTTCCTCCTCTTTTTTTCTGCTTTAGTTTTTTTAAAGGAAACTTTAATTGCTTTGTGTACTTTAACACAGTAATTTACCAATGTTTAAATAGAGTATTTTGTGACCTATGCTAGAAGAAATGTTTCTAAGCCAAATGTTTCTTCTGTGTAATGGAGGGAAAAAAAGACCATTTCCTACAAGTGAGCTCGTCTCAGTTTACTGAGAGTAGTGAGATAATGAATCTTTGGTAATTTTCCATTCAGCTTAGGACTAACGGTTAAAGGTAGAAATGGTAACCACAAAGAAGCAGGAGCCAACAGAGGATGAACACAGTTTACAGACTTAGTCTTCATGTGCCTCATGGAAGATTTACCCCATGACTCAGCAATCTGCATTCATTCTCCCAAGGAGTACATAATTGAAGGAAAAAAATAATTAGCATTCCCTTTTCACAGCAATTTTAGGGTTTTGTTATTGTTTATTCTGCTGGCAACCTCGTTGGTGAAATGAACTGTGTACCTTCTTCCCAAGCCATTATGGCAGTATTACTCAGAGCCAAGATATAGACCCAAGCAAAACCTACCAAACCACTCACTGAGCAATGAATGAAGTTAAGATTCAAGACCAACATTTGTGATTTCAACAGAGACAGAGAAATCAGGATATAAGAGAATGAAAAATACTACATACCTTAAATTGGTCAGAACACTGCTTGAAGGAGTGGTCCAGGCAACATGAGAAACATAGGAAGCCCTCCATTACTGGTCTTTTAGTGCCCTTAATTACACTTAACCTCATGTAAGAATTGTTTACATGTAAGTCTGATTCTTTCACTGGACTGTGAGCCCCTACTGGGCAGGCGCCACATCTTATTCAGCTGAATAACAACCATTAGGCATTTTGTCCTAAATATAGTAACTTGGTCTCTTGAGCATTTAACCCAATTGTGCTGAAGCAAAGGTCGTGAAAATTAGCCTTCACAGATGTAAGAGAAATATTGCCATTCAAATCACAGCTGCATACATGACTTCAATAAAACATGCTTACTTCTTCTAAAAGAAAGAATAAGAAAAGACTATTATGCTGTTACTGTAATTATTTCACCAGGAAATTGATAACTCAAAAGAGCCTGTTTATGGCTATGCTGAGGAGTTCTACATATCAAATTAAGTCATTTTTCAATGAGATCATTACTGTAGACAACTATAAGACTGTCGGCATGTAACTTAAGAGTTTCAAGTCCTTTGACATGTCAACTTAAATAGCAACAACAAAAAAATACACTGGAAGAACTTAAGCTGAATATTCACCATTACTTCCCACCCACATGGGTAAGAATCACAAACACTCTGATCTACACCATCTGCATCACATCTATGATTTCTCTTAAATAGTAGAGTTTTCCTGCATAAGCTCAAAGTAAAAACACTGTAGAGACATCTACCAGTAAAGAACTGTACCAGGTGTTTCTAAATGTTTTGAAGAGCTAAATATGACATAGTAGGGAATTCAAAGAATTACAGAATGAATAGAGGCTAAAATACAATCAATCATATATTATTGGTAATCTCATCAAATTTTTTTGCTAAATAAAAAGCTGAGGCTTTACCTGAATGCTTACATGACATAATAAATATTACATTCCTAGTACATGTTCCTTCCTTTGTAGAACAAGTAAGGTAAACTTGAATGACATTTTTTAATGTCTTAAAACCTGATATTCTAAGCTTTAAATTTATCCCACTGACATTAAGAATTAAATATTTTATGATTATATAATTATTACACTAAATTTTATATAATTTACTATACATTTTTTTTATTTTTTTTTATTTATTTATGATAGTCACAGAGAGATAGAGAGAGAGGCAGAGACACAGGCAGAGGGAGAAGCAGGCTCCATGCACCGGGAGCCCGACGTGGGATTCGATCCCGGGTCTCCAGGATCGCGCCCTGGGCCAAAGGCAGGCGCCAAACCGCTGCGCCACCCAGGGATCCCAATTTACTATACATTTATAGATAGTTATATAATTATAAATATTTATTAAGATTTATTATGTAAATCTCATATAATTATATACCATATGATTATAAAATAAATATATAATTATAGTGTGTGCTTGTTTTGAAGATGTTAAAATAACTTGGCTCAGAAAAACAACAAAAAACTAACTTGCTTAAAGGACATACATGCTTTTGTTTATTATTGAGGTACAATTCACTTGTAACATTATAGTAGTTTCTGGGATAAAACATAATAATTTGTTATTGTATATACTGCAAAATGATCACGACAATAAGTCTAGTTGCCATTATCACTATATGTAGTTACAAAGTTTTTTTCTCTTGTGCTGAAAACTTCCAATATATACTCTCCTAGCAACTTTCAAATATGCAATGCTGTATTATTAACTATTGTTGCCATGATGTATATTATACAAACTTTAAAACAGAGAAAAGGACCTGAAATTATTTTTGAAATGGAAAGAAGTATATTTCCACCTGACAAATTAGACTTTCCAATATCACAACCAGTCAATATTATGATGTTTAAGATTCAGCCTACTGACAAAAAGATAATTAAAGCTAAAATTAACTAAAGAATGCTATTTAAAATTAAAGTAAATACAAGGTCCCTCTTCTTGTGTCAGGCTAAACCTGCCACAGTGTTCTAAATCCCATCTTCCCCTCAAATCTCAAGGAATTGCTTTGTAAGTCATTCCTTTTGTCTTCTATCTCCTCTTTTCCACTGAATCATTTCCCCACTATCATCATGACCAAGCTTCCACCTTATCACCCCATCCATTAACCCTAGAAAAGAAAAATTAATTACACTTGCACCATGCCCTCTTGGGTTTACCATCTAATGGAGAAAATAAAAGTTAACCAAATAATCACAAAAATCAATATATAATTAAAATCTCCCTAATTGCCAAATCCATGGAATTATTTTCAGTGTGACTCTATCTTATCAGTAGCATTTGGGATAGTCCACCACCTTCTTCTTAAAATTCCCCCATTTTGTTACTTTCTGTGATAGTCCTTCATGTATCCTTAGCCTTTCTCTCTACCTTCTTTGTAATTGCATTCACTGGCCTTTGTTTATACCTTCAATGTAAGTGATTTTCCATGGTTATCCTTTTTTGTTCCCTATCTTGTATCACTTTCCAGTCCTTGTTAGCTTCACAATTGCTTCTTTTAAAGCTACATATACCTTTCCAAAAGATAGATCCATTAGTATATCCTAATTGACATATGCATCACTTGCTTTATTGATTGCTTCTCCCATACATTGTCCTTACTCCACCCACTTGTCCATTCTCAGTCTTTTGAAGTGCCATTGTCTTACAGTTCTTCCCTCATCATCCTGATCATTACTATTCAATTTCTCTTTCTCCATCTTTATTATTCCTTCTCTATCAATTCTCTTAAATTCCCAGGATTCTGTTTTCAGTATTTCTTTAATCTCACTTTATTTGTTCTTTCTAGATAATTCCTCTTTCCTATAGCTTTAGCTATAAGCTTATGAATTCCAAGTCTTTATACATAAATCAGGTAATCACTAAAACTATAGACAGCTATTTCCACTTGTGAACTAGATATTATATCACATCCCAAACATTTTTTTTCACATCTCAAACTTAATCCTACCAGAATAGAATCATGCCATGGCTTCATGGGGATGCTATTTTATAATTAAAATAATTACTTCACTGTGTTGAGATTACTGGTTTGCTGACTCTCCCAGTATAGACTATGAACTCTTTAAAGGCAAGGACTTTGTGTCTCTATCTTATTTAAAGTCTAATATATCACTTGGCTCTTAGTAAGTTCTCAAAAATATGTAATGATGTAATGAATAATGTAAATCCATTGAAGGCACAGCTTTATTTCTGACATATGAAACCATGTTGTACTGGAGATATAAATGAGGCATGAAGTAGAAAAATTAAATAGATCTACAGAGATGAAAATTAGAGATATTCTTTTATCCTTCCATTATTGTCAAGTTGACCCAAACGGGTTAAAGTATTCTAAAATTATTAGTTTCTTGTGTGGAAGAAGTATTCAATTCTCTTAGTTTTTAATAGAATGGAGCAAAATCCCTAAGGAAACATTACTGTCCTTTTTAATTACATTTTATGTAATTGGCCCTCTGGATGTGAGAAATGGGCATCCAGCCCTCCCTTTTCACCACAACATCCCAAGGATTTCTAAATTCAGATAGGGTGAAATGGAAAAATTTAAGTTCTATTTGAATTTAGATTCAAAAAGAAAAGCATCAACATCTTTTTTCTTGAAAAAAAATACATAAAAATAATTGTAGAGTTTTTGAGAAAAGATGTAGAATAAGTCAAGTGAGATCAAACTGTGAATATCTAAACCTCCATAACAACTGTTTAAGACTGGCTTTGATCTCTCTCTCTCTCTCTCTTCCTCTCATCAGTTCAATATAGAGATGATCAATATGGTTGCCTTTAATTTTACAAAAATATCTCAAAATGTTCGGAAAAATATATAGCTTCTAAAAAATATATAGCTTCATTCTTTTATAAACAATGAAGAAAACAACTACCCTAAAAATATTTAGCAAGAATTCATTAAGTATCTCAGGCTTCAAGCATGAAAAGTGTTCACATCTTCTTAATGAAAAGGAATAAAACAGTGGCGGGAAAGAATATAAGACTTAAAACTAAGGAAAGAAGAAAATAAATTACTTTAAAAATAGAAATGTATAAAATAATAACTGAGAATTATTTTTTAAATTAAAGCAGTTAATTTATTTACCTATGCTGAAGATTATTTTCATTCTCTTCCTTGCCTTTCTTGCTAACAGGACATAATTCTATTATACCCTAGCAACATCAATGCTACTTTCAGTTGACATAAAATCCATACCTATTGGAACTTTGTGAGCACCAGACACAAGTTTCTGTGGACAATATCTTGAAATATGTGTAGGAAATGATGACTCTCACACAAAGGAGTTGCTAGATTCTTTCAACAGGCATCGATCTCACAGGCAGTTTTCAATGTGGTATTTTAGGTGATTGAAATATTTATGTGTCCTGTTACAAATCATTTCCCAACTGGGGATATAACACTTTCTGATAAACTATTGTTCTATTTTTTCCAGTCTATGTTATCTTCAAAGAACTGTTGTTGAAATAGTTATTTTTTTTCAATATCAATCAAATCAGGATAAAGAGAAGCAATATTAGCTTAGGATAAAAATGCCTTGAAAAGACATATTTTCTCAAGCTGTGCAAAATCCTAAGACACAATCAACAGAAAGACAATGCTTTGCACTTATATATTGCTTTTTACCAAAGGCTTTCAGAACATTTTTAAAACACAATCATTAAGCCATATCTATAAATACAGAAACAAATACATATAAAAATTGTAAAGTAGTCAGGAGTTTGAAAATATCAGCAAATGCCAAAAAACAAAACAAAACAAAACAAAACAAAACACATCAGCCCTTATGACAATCAAAATCTCCTCAACTTCATCAATTATGGTAGAACCTTCACTCTAGACCTCTATACAAAATTTTCAAAGCTCTATTACTTCGATCCCACATGTTTATGTCTTGATTGCCTCAGGAAGCTCACAGTATAATTAAGGAGTGACAACTTCCTAAGCATATCAACAATGATGGGAAGAAAAAGAAGTAAGTATTGAGGTATGAACATGGCAAGCTTTAATAATGTAGAGCAGAAGAGTGAGCAGATGGCTATAGTTTGTGGACATCTGTTGAGAACTGTATACTTATTAGAAGGCAATGAATTATGGAATGGTTTAAAGTTTCAACCTGGAAGATTATTCTAGCAAACGTGCTTAGAATGACTTAGAATAGTTGCAGGTTAAATAAAAATATCGTCATCATCATCATCATCATCATCATCATCATTAGAGCATTTCATATGCAATGTCTCATTTCTTCCTTTCAACATCTCAATTTTGCTTGTCAAAAAATTAAAACAGTTTAATGTCCCATTCAAGTACAAATTAAGGTGTCAATGACAAGATTAGCTCAAATATCCTCTTCCTTAGACTTGTATTTTTTAAACTTCCAGAGCAGAGTCAAATTAGCTTAGAGTCAAAATCAACTTGAAGGCAAATAAAGAAATTATTTTGGAAGTATACATAAACTGGTTAGATGTTTGCTAAACTTACAGAAATGGTAGTACTTTTTGCATGTGTCAAATGAAACATCCAAACCAATATGCAAAGAATCCCAATGGACTACTCATACAGTTAGGCTAATTAATTTCAAGTTGCTTCCATAGGATTTTAATGTGCAGGATGTTGCCAATCTTATTATTCTTATTATTTTATATAAAAATATATAAGAAATATATAAGAAGATCCAAGTTTTAAACAGAACATGTTCTGTCCTTCAAAATTCTGCTCATGATTCACATCTCCTATCATATATCAGAAAATGGATGATAGACATAAATGCAATACCTAAAACTATAAAGCTCCTTAAAATAACCTAAGAAAATGTTTTTGTGATTTTTGTTTAGGCAAAATTTTCATTGAAAAGGACATAAAAATGCTAATAAAAAATAATAATGATAACTCATCAAAATTAAAATGTCTGCTCTTCCAAAGTTGCTGTTAAGAAATTAAAAGAAAAACCCTGATTAGAAGAAAGTATCTGCAAAATATATATGACAATGACTATGACTGAGAATATATAACAAACTCTCAAAATTCAAAAAAACACAATAAAACAACCCAATAAAAAATGGGTAAAAAACTTAAATAGAAACATTACCAAAAAAAGACAAATGAATTGTAATGAAGTACATAAAAAGATAATTGATATTCTTAGTTATTAAAACTAAGTGAGATACCACTGCATGCTGATTAGAATAGAGAAAAAAATATACTTGACAATGCCAAGTGCTGACAAAGAGTTGAAACTACTACATTTCTAGTGGGAATGTAACATAGTACAGTCTCTCTGGAAAATAGTTTGTCAGTTCTCATAAATTTAAATACACATTTACTGTGTGACTCAGTATTCTCACACCTAGGTCTTTACTCAAGAAAAATGAAATCATAGCGACCCCGCCCCCCCAAAAAAAAACTTTATGTGAATCCCTTCACCAGCTTTATTCATAACCACCAAAAACTGGAAACAACCAAAATTTCCATCAACTACTGAATGGATAAACATATTGTGGTACATTCATCCAATGAAATTACTGAGCAATGACAGGCACAATACAAACATTATGCTAAGCGAAACACCCCAGTTCCAAATATCTACAAACTGTATGACTCTATTTAAATGACATTCTGTAAAAGATAATCTAAAGGACAGAAATCAGATCACTAATTGTCCACTGATGAAGTGAGGAAAAGAGATTGACTCCAAAGGGATGCAAGTAATAGGACGATGGACAGCTTATATTTCTTCCTTGTGGTGGTGGTTACATGACTTTATATATTTGTCAGAACTGAGAACTGTTCATTTTAAGAAGATAGATTATAACTTTATAAATCTGATATTCAAAGTAGGCAAGTGGGATTTCAGGATTAGGTTGCTAAATATCCCCATGTCTAAAATGGCTTCCAAAGAACAATGACCGTGGTATTTATACCTTATGTATCCCTTCCCATTTTGAATCTGGGCTGCCTCTTAACAAAGAAAATGAGGCTATGCCAGACCAAGGGAGTGCTTAGGACTACATCCTCAGCTGTCATTAGGTAAAACAAAGAACTACCCAGTCAATCCACAATCATAAGACATAACAAATTGGTACTGCTTAAAGCTCACTTTCCCATTGAAATTTCCCAAACTAGCCATCCTTTCCATTTGGAATAGTATATCACTAGTGCTTGAATAAAATATATAGGTTATGCCAATGACAGCTAACATTTATTGAGTGCCAGGCACTGCTCCAATTCATTACATGTACTAACTCTCTTAACTCTCACAGTAATATTTGAGGTAGGGTTCATAACTAGCCTTCCAAACTGGTGTGACAAAGAGGCAAGATAGCATGGTGTTTAAGGCATGGGCTTAGTAACCATACTATTTGAATCTAAATCACATCTCTGCCACTTACTAGCCCTACGGCATTGAACAAGTCATCGCCTCAGGTTTATTATCCCTAAAATTGGGATAATTGAAGAATTGCCTCCTAGATTTGTTGTAAGGGTTAATTGATTTAATATATAAATATTACATAAGGGAAACATGCTAATTATTATTGCTATGGTATTTTTCCTATATTCAGTATGGTGTAACAAAAAATCACAAGGGGGATCCCTGGGTGGCTCAGTGGTTTAGCGCCTGCCTTCGGCCCAGGGCATGATCCTGGAGTCCCGGGATCGAGTCCCGCATCAGTCTCCTTGCATGGAGCCTGCTTCTCCCTCTGCCTGTGTCTCTGCCTCTCTCTGTCTCTGTATCTTTCATGAATAAATAAATAAAATCTTTTTAAAATAAATAAATAAGTAAATAAATAAAAAATCACAGAGCTTGGAATAAGAACATCTAAGTTTGAATTCTCATTTCAATATTTCTCATTTGTTACAGTTTGTGCAGTCACCAAAATTGTGCAGTTCTCAATGTTATCACCAGTAAAATGGGACTAAAGAAATACTAATACCATTTTGACATAATTGCTTTGGTGTGATAATTTTTTGAAAGAGCTGTATTAATTTTAGAGCCTTATAAACAATTAATGGACATTTCTATTTCATGTTTTTTTTCAACATTTACATATCATATACTACTATTAAATGTAGATTCCTTCCATATCAGGAACTATAACATTTACAGTTTTTACAGCACAGTGTTCTGCATACTGTCATCTGACTGTCATTAAATTTATTCTGTTTATTCTCACTCCAAGATTTATGAATAGGACCTGTTTAAGCACTGTCACTCTGAATAAGGCTGTTACAGAAAGCAATATAAATTGATAGAAGTAAATATCCTCATTGGTAAAGTGGAATGAAAATGCCTTCCCCAGCATAGCTGAAATGAGCATTACTGAAAATCTATATTTATGCCTAATACAATGCTTAGTATATGATAGATACTCAATAAAACATTAGTGCTTATCCTATCTTAGCTAAACTTTGAAATGATCTTTTTATCTCACAAAAGCAGATAAAATATAGTTTGTATCAGTTATTAACATTCCTCTAAAAATAATTTCCTTTGCCACATTTACCTGTTGTAATATTACTGTTTGTCATGTTGTAACTTTACTCTCAAAGATTATACTCACTACCAGCACAATCCTTTGGGAGTTTTTCTTGGCAGATGCATGGAAATAATATGTTTTCCTTCTGTTTTGCCACTCTATGTCCTCCCCTCCTATTCCACCATTACAATGAAAGGCTGAGAAGACCATTTCTATGCCAGGGATTTGCTGTACCCAAGGATCAGGTAAGCCACTGTTCAAGACAAATGACAGTTCTGATGGTGACTCACAGAACCATATTGTAATGGAAAGAGTTTACCCAGGGGTGTTTTATTGGACAACCATCATGAAAGCAAAATGCTGATAAATTGAAAGGTGTGTCCATGCAGGGAACAGTCCAGAAAATTGTGCTACACACCAGCATTATGGGTCCTGTTAAAATTCAGTTTCCCAGTTAATGATTTTCATGATCCTACATTTTATCTAGTAAGCATGTCAGAAGACTACCCCTCTCATATGTAATTCTACTGACTTTTCTTCTTATTGCATTATCTTGTCGTCAGGGATCTCACAAATATCAACATAAAAAGCTGCTATTTTAATAACATACAATGCATTTTGAATACAATAAGCCTGTGAAAATCACACTTTAGTCTGTAGTTTCATTGAAGCTTACAGTACATAATGCTACAGTAATTCTCCAAGGTACTTTTCAAAGATTGCCAAGAATAAATGCATTTTATCTATTGTTAACCATTCTACAAGCAGCAAGATCCTGGAGTGTGATACTGGTTTTCATTGTTGCTCAAACCAACAGTATCCCACATGCATATGATAAAACATCAGGAAAACAATAAGAAGTCTTTCAACAAATTATAACTAAACACAAATGTTACTGAGCCAGCTTTATGCATGAGGTGATTTGTTATTTTAACATAATAGAACCAAATGCGGAATTTTGACTAGATGAATACCAATAATGTTTATTTGAGGGAAAACGGTAAATTTTCTGGATTGCAAAGATAAAGTGGAATTCCCATTGTAGTTATCACTTCAGTTTCATTTATTCCTCTATGGATCCTAGCAAAAGTAGATACACATAGTCTTACCTTAAGAAAGCAGAAGACTTTTGAGAGGAGGGAGAAAAGACATATCATTTATATTAAATTATTTAATTAAAATTCCTATTGATGTGTTTAAATTTAAATAATTAGTACCAAAGAATTATCATGCAACTTTGTAAAGTCATTTACTGTACCTTAATACAATTTTTATAGTGCCTATACCTAAAATATTTTAACTGATAAAACTTGAGATTTTTGTCTGTTTATTTTGTCTTAAGAGTAAATAAATATCTGATTCCAAAGGTAGCATCCACTTTGCTAATTGTGCAGATATTTTTTGGAAGCAAAATCAACATCTAAAAGTGTCTACCATAGCAACAATGTAGCCACTACTCTGAAAAGTGATAAATAATTCTAGGTCTCTGAAAATCATGTTAATGTGGAGAAAGATTATGGTAATCCATATGGTATTATTGTCACTCCTACAGCTAGCTCAAAGATCATCAACACATGTTATATGAGATTTGTGGAACAATGCTGGCCAAATTCACGGATGAGCCACGTTTACAGATTGAATGGGCGTGAAAATCTGAAGTACAGTCAGGCAATGACATACATCATTTAGTCATTTGAAATATTCCTCGTTCAAAGTCAAAAGTGATCTAATGAAGCCAAAGAGTAAGGTACCATCTGGCTCTATAGTTGGAGTATCTTCTGGAAAGAATTTGAAAATTGAAATAAAGTGAGACACATAGAAAAAATATGGTCCAGAAGAATGAAACTTAAATGATGCATGTGATTAAATGATTATAAATAAAATATATTTAGTCAGCTTCTGTTTAAATCTCTTGGCTCTTGAAGTAGAATTCTATTTGAATAATCAATCAGGTGATTTGGATAAACCCACACTAACCTATGATATAATAATATTAATAGAATAAATAATATGAATGTGATATCAATACTTATTATTTAATATACATGTATTTCATATATATATATGTATTTATAGTATCTAGTGAAATATAAGACCAAGAAAAATAATGCTAAGAAATTTAGATCAAACTAAAAACACCATGCAGATAAGCAAATTTGTTTTCTTCTTTCCCCCCAATAAAGTTGTCTCTATAGTTCAAATACTCTATTAATAAATCTCAAAAAAAAATGCCAAATGTTTTGTACAATGTAATTTTGTTTCAAAGACTATTGTACCACAAATTGGAGCATGGTATTTTTTAATTGGGCAGAGTTGCCATGACAGCATACTTTGTGGTCACAGTTTGAACCATACTAACAAACTTCTCATCACTTTTTAATATTATTTTGAGGAAGTTATAAACAACAGGAAATGAAACATAACAAAATGCATTACCTGAATTAGAGTCGCACTATCACACAAATGGCAGTATTTTTGTTGCAAAACAGTGCAGGTGTTAATATAAAATATGTTTTTGCCTGTAAAACTATCTGCTCTATTTTGCCCTAATGAAACACAGCTACTTTGTACTACTTCTTTCGAATTTACCCTGAAGTGTGCAGATATATCATCTAACTTACAGAAGAAATGTTACAGCAGTACTGGGAAATCATAAAATATAATTGCTAATCTTCACTTCTTTTAAAAGAATCTTTTGCTTAATACTGATTGAAAGGAATTCTCAAAGGGTACTAAATTTCATCGAATATTGCAAAAGGTAACCATTTATTTTCATTCTGAATATAGTCAAGATTTCCAGTGAGTGGTGTTGTCATTTTGTAAAAGCTTACTTTAGATGGCTGTTTATTGCATTGTCAATTAAATTTCTGCCCTTCAATCCCTAAATCTCATTACCTCATTTATAGAAAGAAATAAAATCCAAACAAACAATTAGAGTTGGGAAGCAGATCAGTAGATTATTGCTGCATCAGAGGAATATACTCCCCCAAACAACAATCATTCATACTTCTGAGATTTGCTCGAGCACATATTCAAGATTGGCCTTTTCAATATTAATGGCACATTTGGGAAAACTTAGTTTTTATGGTAGCTTTCTTCCATTTCTTGGGAAAAAAAAGTTATATAGACAGGTAGATATAAATATAGATGTGTATGTGTGTATGTGTGTGTTTCTATACAGAAGGAAAGAAGAGAGAGCATGTACATAATATGAGCCCCACTGGGCCTTTTTAAGCAGAAATAGGTATTGAAATACTTTAGACTCTTAGGATATGATATATAATATCAAAACATTCACTTGTAATTGGGAGATCTAACCCTCATGGTATATTAAAAAGCACTAGTATGTACTTACTAAACAAGAAAATGATGAGAAATTATTATCTAGGGATAAACTAAGTACATTATAAGTATTATGAGCAGGAAGAAGAAAAAAGCATTGCAGAGAGCAGACTAGAAAATATGTAAAGCCTAAATATGGTTTGAAAACCTTGACTCTTCTAATAAAATAAATGAAGAGAGTTTGTATCTTTGGATTCCAAAAGCTGCCTCAGAGAAAGTAAATTCTGACTGGACAATTCTAAACAACTATGTCAAAACTATTTGCTGTGAAAACAGTTACTAACCCAGAGTGTTAAGACTAGATATACAAAAAAGAAAGACAAAATGTTAGGTTTTTCCCAAATGAACGTGGGAGAAATTAAAAACGACAGAGCCAGGCGGTAGGTTCGAGAATGCTTTAATGCAGAGCGCTCCCGGGCGAGGTTCCGTGACTTGGGGCTTGAGTCAGGGAAGTCGCACCCAGGCAAAGCGCAGGGGAGTCTATAAAGAGTTTTCAGTGGGTAGATGGGGGCAGGGTGGCATTCCAGTTGGGGCAAGGGTTACAGGTCTTTGTGTGCTAAGTTAGGGTAGGGTGGCAAGGTGGCCTTATTGGGAGGTTGCTGGCCTGGGGTCAGCCGTTTTGAGGTCCCCAGTCTCGCCAGCCCAACACAAAACTCTAGCAAAGTTGTGTCTGGAGATATTTACACATTACATGGTCTATGGAACACTTACATATTTTCACATCCATTAAAAACTGTTAGTTCATGATTGACATTTGAAAATACAGCTTCAAAAGAGAAATTTCCCAAAACTGGATTCACAACTTAGAGAAATTCCACTATCTCAACTACTGGCCAGAGGCTAACACCACATTGATTCATTAATTGCTATTTAATGAATATATTTGGGGCACATGCTATGCATTCTATTCTAACCATAGGAATCAAAATGATGTCTTCATTTTTTTTTAAAGATTTTATTTATTTATGCATGAGAGACACACACACACACACAGAGAGATAGAGAGAGTGTGAGAGAGAGAGAGAGAGAGAGAGAGGCAGAGACACAAGCAGAGGGAGCAGGCTCCATGTAGAGAGCCTAATGTGGGACTCGATCCCGGGTTTTCAGGATCACACCCTGGGCGGAAGGTGGTGCAAAACTGCTGAGCCACTGGGGTTGCCCTGGTGTCTTCATTCTGATGCATTCTCTGCCTTCAAAGACTTTGAAGTTTGGGGAAAATAGGTAAATCCATAAAATTCATTAGTGATGTTCTATAACAATTAGTCTCTGGAACCAATGCAAAGATAAGACAACATACTTTAGAGTCTGGTAAAGGTTATTGTGATTGTGATAAAAAGACTCTTAGGCTAAGATATGCAAAATGAGGAGGAAAGACAGGCAATATATCAATGGAAAAGAAGCATTGTAAATGTAGTCAGAGAGGTTATTCATAAATTATATTTTCTCTATCATTGAGAAGGTATGATAGCATTTTGAGAGGTCACATAATAAGAATTGACTTTGAATTTCAAGGTTACAGAGCTTTTTGAAGTTTTAGGAGATGAATTTTTCTGGCATTTACTTACCTGATACATAAAGAAAAAGATGAAATCCAATGCTACATATTATGTTAGATAACCTCATAAATACATTTGGTATGTCTTCCCATATTCATCTCTATTTTTTCTTTTGGTGATTTACCACAATTCTATTCTTGTCAGAGGCATTTAAGGAAAAACAAATTTGCAACCTAAACCTTAACTTTGTAATAGTGTATGTGGTAATAAATCTCAAAATTGCAGTTTTGCTATATTTCCCTGGGAGAATATTAGGCTTACTGGTTAAAATAAGCTACTGAGCATTTTACAAAACTGTATTGTACAAAACAGTTTTGCTATATTTCCCTGGGAGAATATTAGGCTTACTGGTTAAAATAAGCTACTGAGCATTTTACAAAACTGTAAGGTATATGCATTAAAGTATAAACATCATAAAAATATAGATTAATTCATTTTCATTAACACACTAATGTAATTACCACTCAGATCAGGAAATAGAATATTCCCAGCATCATAGAAACCCTTCATAAATCCTTCCATCCATTACTCACCTGGTCCTCTCCAAAGAAACCAAATAAGTTGAGATGCATTCCAGTTGCTCCACCTTCTCACCAGCTCTTGTAATCGTCAATCATTTAATTCTAACAATCTGGTAAGTATGTGATGGTATCTTATATTCATTTGTGCTTGTATTCTTCTTATCTATTAAGTTGTTTATCTTTTTGTGCAGATTTATTCATATTCTGAGATTAGCAAGTTTATATGTGAGGTACATATTAATATATTATGGCTTAAATTTACCATCTTATAATTTGCTTTGTATTTGTCCTAGCTAATTCTAGGAATTAAAAGAATTTCTAATTCTTTCTTTTCCTTCCTTTCCTTCCTTTCCTCTCCTTCCTTCCTCCCTTCCTTCCTTCCTCCCTTCTTTCCTTCCTTCTTATTTCTTTCCTTCCTTCCTTTTTGATGGGGCACAGGTAGGGGAGTGATGGATCATGTATTTTCTCTCCCTAATCCTTGTGTCCCTGATCTCTTACACTATTTTGTATTCTTCATTATTATCCCTCTACATAATTCATTCAGAATGTTTTCTAATAACCCTAAATTCCAATTTATTAACTCTCTCTTAAATCTTCTAGCTACTGAATGCTGAATTTGAATTATGTTTTCATATCTATAGTGTATGACCTTGGGTAAATAAAGGTACCTTTAAGAGTATACACAAAACTAAGTATATGGTGAGTTGGATACGGAAAAAAGAACCTCAAAGTCTATGTGGTTTCAGTTCACTGTTACCTTCAGATTATAGAAAACTAGAATTCCTCCACCTTATATGCAGATCTTTCTGAAGCTTACTAATTTGATTATATAGTCAAAAAATGTAAACACTTTTTATAGTGGACACTATAAATGTTTATCCAACATTCAAACATTCATTCCTCATAATTTGGTTAGAGCCTACATTTTGTTTAAGAATGCACTCTTCCCTCTTGTGATGGCAATTCTAGAAAGCTGATTGCAATCCTAAATACTGGGTGATGGGTTAAAACATTTCAAGCAGAGGATCCCTGGGTGGCTCAGTGGTTTAGCTCCTGCCTTTGGCCCAGGGCATGATCCTGGATTCCTGGGATCGAGTTCCATATCGGGCTCTCTGCATGGAGCCTGCTTCTCCCTCTGCCTGTGTTTCTGCGTCTCTCTCTGTGAGTCTCTCATGAATAAATAAATAAATAAAATCTTAAAAAAAAAACATTCAAACATGATCATGGCGTTTTCCTAATTGTTATTGAAATGAAATCATGAACATGACCTAAATTACTCAAAAGGAAAGGAACAGTTATTACTCAGGAATAAGTGAAAGATTTTCTCTTCTCTTTAGGCATGAAGAAGGAAGAACATAACACCATCTACCACCATACTTAGGAACTTGAAAGAGGAAAGTACAAGAAGGCTGAAACAAAGAGAATAATAAACGTGAGAATAGCAGAAAAAATCAAATTATATTATTCCAGTTCAAAAGCCTGTCCATCTCTGAATTTTCTGTTATTAAATAATGTATTTCCTAATTGTTTTAGCAGCTTTGATATCAAGTTTTCAATTACTGGCAGTGGAAAATATCTTAAGAGATACTCCATTCTAGCAACTACTAGAGTATATCTAAATACTGACAGGTAGTATGTGCATTAAGCTCTCTCTACAAATCCATTATATATATATATAATATATATTTATTATTATTATTTATTATATATTTATTATTTATATTAATAAATAAATGATATATTTATTATATATGATAATATACTAGAAATATATACCTTTTCTGAAAGTGTTTTAAAAATTACCATAAAGTTTTCATAGTAGCATGAGCTGTTTTATTCAAGAGGCATTTAATTCTCAAATCCAATAACTGTCATGGCTTTTATGAAATAATTTATCAAAAAAAGTGATTTCTACTCCCTAAAACTTGTTAACTCAATTTTAGCTTTCAGAATAAAAAATTAACTTTGAAAACAATCAATGTAGATTCCATTGATTCAGCTAACAGTTTAGAGTATCTGCTTTATGTGGTTTCCTACCTAGTAGAGATAAATGAGATACAGCTTTGCTCTCAAAGATCTCAAAGTCTAGTAAGAAATACAACTATGTAAACAGGCAATGTCAAAACTGTATTACAAGCATATTACAAACTTAGAAGTGCTGACATGTGAAGAAATTTGTAGATTCTTTTTTGAATTTCAGGAAGTTTGTCACAGAGAATAAGATTTTTCGTTTGTTTCTCAAAGTATTATTTTTGCTAGGTGTATGTGACGGTAGAAAGTTTTAGGCAAAATAAACATCTATTAAAGTGTAGAATTTTACAACAAAAAAAATAGCTAAAAGCCTAAATAGAAGAGATATTCTGATGATAAAACTGAAAGGACTTAGTGACACACTGAATTCATGTCCTATTTCTTGAATCTATAAAATACAAAAATTATGACGTCCATTTCCCCAAACACAGACCTAAGCATTTTTCCTAAATTGTCAGTCAGTACTTAATATCTCAAATTCTTGCTATGTCAAATTCAATCCAAATCTGCACAAAAATGGTGGGAAGAATGAAGTAAAATATCTTATAATATTTTACCTTTTAAAATTTAATCAACCAGGATCCCTGGGTGGCTCAGAGGTTTAGTGCCTGCCTTCTGCTCAGGGCATGATCCTGGAGTCCCAGGATCGAGTCCCACATCAGGCTCCCTGCAGGAGCCTGCTTCTCCCTCTGCCTGTGCCTCTGCCTCTCTCTCTCTCTCTCTCTCTCTCTCTCTGTCTCTCATAAATAAATAAATAAAGTATTAAATAAATACATAAAATTTTATCAACCAATAATTTCTCTTTGAAGCTAAATTTATCCTTTTACCTGTGAAAAGTTCAAGGAACATGTGATATTTTATTTTATCAAAATCTAATTGCCAATTTAGGATTAGAAAAAGAAGATTAAAGAAGAACTCTTATTGCAGAATCTGCTTCTCAGTTGCCCTGCATTTATTCAATTGTCCTTTCATGGTGTGTATCCAAATGCTGCCTCCCCAGGAGGTACATAGTAATTTGGCTTGCCCCATACTATACTGGATGCATTCTCTTTAAATTTTTATTACTTTCTTCACCCTGGCATACTTGTCCCAACTTCCTTAATGATCTTCCTGTAAATTTCCCTTATTCCATGAATAAAATTGATGTTTTGAAGAGATGATTATTTCCTAGGATTCAGAATCACAAGCCCTGTAATTGTAGTTATTGGTAATTGTATTTCTGTATTTTATATGGCTATCATATTATACTCATTTAAATGTGTTTAAAGAAATATGCTTAGAAGTTCAGATCCCAGCTGTGGAGGAATTTGTCCTGATTGCTTCTTTACAGTTTAAAAAGTATTACAGGGACGTCTGGGTGGCTCAGTGGTTGAGCATCCGCCTTCGTCTCAGGGCATGATCCCGGGATCCGGAATCAAGTCCCACATCGGGCTCCCTGCAAGGAGCTTGCTTTTCTCTCTGCCTGTGTCTCTGTCTCTCTTTCTCTGTGTCTTTCATGAATAAATAAACAAATCTTTAAAAAAAAGAAAAGTGTTACATATTTTAATGAAGTAAAATCATTGCCATCGAAAGTAAACAAGGAAATACAAATATTTGAACAAACATAACCTTTCTTGTTGACAAGATTTTCCCTTCCAGGAAAAAGTTAAGTTTGTAGAATGCTAAAAAAGCATATAAGGGGAGAGGACAGAAACAACTTGAAAGGTTTTCATAAGGACTTTGAGATTCTATTACATAAGATGTTATTACATATCACCATCTGATAGAGGTGCCTTGAATCAACTATAAGAATCTGATCTTGAGAAAAGAAAATGAATAGGAGGAATAAAGTAATCAAGTTTTGTTTTGTTTTGTTTTCATTTTGGAGAGAAAAGATTAGTTACACCAGGAAAACTATTGGGAAGATATTGTTCAGCATATTTATAAAAGTTTGTTTGAGAGAAATTTATAGGTATGAGAGTGATGAGCATTACTTCTACTGGCAGCAGTACAAGGCAGTGGCCTGGAACAAGCCCAAGGTCCTCTTGAAACCAACCCTCCACCTGTATACCCAGCTCCCAATTGTAGGCATTTGACAACCTTTGCTCCACATTTTCCAGGGTCTGAAGGGCCATTCCAAGGCTTAAGCACTTCATGACAGAAATTCTATAGTAAGAGTAGAAAAATATAAAACATATGAATAAGATAATTTTTATTCCCAAACCTGGTATTCAAAAGCTCTAAATTTCTAACTAAATTAAGATGTTAGATGTGTTTCCTTCTACTCTTAAAGCAATTCAATGAAATCAAAAGAGTAGCTTCATTCTTAGGCTTGGTAAAAGGAATAAAAAGGCAAAAGGTATGGGATTTATATTAAAATTTTAAAAGCCCGACTATGAATATCATGAGGCTGGAAGTTGTATCTCTTGCTCACTGAGTTATCCCAAGAGAGCCTGGCACAAGGTGGATGTGCTATAAATATTTGTTGGATGAATGGAACATTAATATTTTCTTTAAGTAGGCAAAATCCTATTTAAATAGTTCTGCTCAATTCAAAGCAAATATTTCTAATTTTAGTGGAACTTATAATACTTATTTTTGTTTTATTTTAATATACCTTAGAATAATAAGGTACAGTGTTCAACGGACCTGATAAATGCTGTGTTGTGTCCACCCCTTATTTCAGCCCAATTCTGTTAAGTAGATATTTTGACATTTTAGAACAGGCAGACAGACATAAAGAGCAGAGAGGAAAAGTTAATGTGCCCACAGTGAGACAACTAGAAATTTACAAAGTCATAATTTGAACATGTCTCTCTGACATCTAAATTTAGAGTGTCAATGCCTGTGGTAGATGGATAGGAATACCAGATAAAATATTGACTGACTAGAAACCAACCTGGATATATAGCCTTTTGTTTTAAAAAGGACAAAACCATGGTGTGTGGTTGTCTAGTACTGCATTTATTAGAGATTAAATTAAAACACTGATAAATTTCTCTTCATTGTATTTTTTCCTTCCTTTTCTACAGTAGAGTGTTGGAATTATTAGGTGAGGTTTCCTCATCAACTGTTTGGAAGTATTTAAAGAATATGTAGTGACAGGTAAGACAGGATGATGTCACAGTTTAAGAACTCCAATTTACAAAAAAAAAAAAAAGAACTCCAATTTATCTGGTAATAGAGAAAGGAGAATTGTGCGCATTTCTATTAATATTTCTCACAGAAAATGATGATAATCTGTGAAGCAAGGAATGCAGTATATATTTCATAATTCAAGGTGAGAAAGGATTTACTTTTTTGGATCTTGCCTCTGACCAAAGTCCTTCTAGTTGCAATGACTTCATTAGTCTGTGTGGAAGACGTATAGTTTTCTCTCTTTGCATTCAGAAGCTCTGCTTGTCAGCTTTTCTTCACTAGTTCACAAACAATAATGCTTGATAATAAAGGCATAAGAAGTGTTTGTTTTCTGGCATTTCTGAAATGAGTACCTTGGATAATACCTTTTTTCTCATACTCAGAATAAACCAAAATACAGAAATAAGCTGCCCCAAGAGGTAGCAGCATTTCAAAAGGCCTTTTTAGGATTGAGTAACCTGTGGTTGATGAAATGGAAGTATACTTTCAATGCCACCATTTATTTCTTAAAAGGATTCTGTTAAGAGTCAACAAAAGTGAGGCTGAATAACTTCATTTTAAATTATAACCACTGTTCCTTCATCAAAAAAAGAAACTCACTGCCCAAAGGGGAGTGAGAAAATCTAGCTATTATGGGAAAGAAAATGTAACAATTGTTACCCAAAACTTATTTGGTCAGGTTAAAGGACTAATTCAAAACAAAAGTGTTCTTGTAGCATGTGGAGTTCGGTTCCTTTGACAAGGCTATGGATTGCAGGCCATCACTGCCAGAGGAGAAGCAAAGTGAGATCCTGGCAGTTTCTGTACAAGTTAGACTAATTTGAAATCTGAGGGTCTGAGTCGTTTGAGGAAGAACCACTTTTCTCTGTGAACAAGTGGTAATGCCTATCATGTCTTTTCTCTCTGGTGCTTGTTCTCTCTCTCTCTCTCTCTCTCTCTCTCTCTCTCTCTCCCTTCTCTGCTCCCTCCTTTCCTCCCTCTTTCACCCCTACTCAGCAGTGCCTAGCCTTCTTCCCACCCAGGTTCCACACAGGAGTGCAGAATTTTCTAGGAAAAAGAAAGGGAGTCTGAGGCTCAAGGAAGGTGCCAACCTCAGGAACCCTGCCACCTGCAGGGTTTTTTTTTTTTATTCTTCAGTGAAGTGAGAACCTGCTTTTGATTTTACCTACTAGCTGGAGAGCAAAAATGGCCCACATATCACTCATGCAAGACTGAGCTCATTTCACTTTAGTATCTTTTCCTGGAAGTTTTTTTTTGTTTTGTTTTGTTTTGTTTTTTTCTTCTGGAGTTCAGGTGAATGGACACAATGCCATCCCAATTGCCAACATTTTGACCACTTCTTACTTTACTACTAAAGCTAGGAATTGCATCCTGGCCACCTCACCTATGTTCCATTTCACAGAGGGCAAGCACAAATGTATTTGGGGATCTGAAATTTACATTACATGAGTAAAACAGATGGATATAAGAATTAGGGAATGGGAAGCTCTAGTCACTTGGACAGTGCATGTTCCATGAACAAATTGTCCAATACAATTTTTACAGAACAGAGAAATATTCATGCTCTGCAGCAATTTAAAAATCCTGCTTTATATCTAAGTTTAAGCTGTAAATACTTATTTGATCAATATTTCTTTCTCTCTCTCTCTCTTTTTTTAAGGAGGTTCCATGCTGGGCATGGAGCCCAATGCAGGGCTTGAACTCATGACCTGACCTCAAGACCTGAGCTGAGATCGAATTGGATTCTTAACCAACAGAGCCATCCGAGCACCCCAACCAATATTTCTTAATTCGAATTACTTAGAAAACAAACTAATTGGTCAATATTGCATTATGACAAGGAAGCCCTTGAGGCATTCTTATGCCTTGTGCCTGTTCTTGCCCAGTCAATTAGCACAGAAGCATTAGGGTTACGTGCTACTTAAAATACTAACTTAATCACTATACATCATTGATTAAGGAATATTTCTTCCAACAGGGCTATGAGAGAGTCAAGCATTCTAACAGTTGACCTTTCTAGTAGAATGGCATTTCCTATGGGTATCACATTTAATTTTCACATTATTATTATAAAATGGATATTATTATAATCTCCATTTTCAAGAATAGAAAAATCTAGCTTGGAGAGGTTAGGAAACTCCCAAAGATTATTGATCGAGTAAATGTAGAGCCAGGATTTCATCCAGACCAGTCTGAAAGCAGAAGAAAGAGGCTGTTGACAGAAAACCAGGTCTCCTGGAAAGAGCTGCATTGTCAGAGGGTCTGGATTATCTTTAGAGCTCAAGGGATATTCAACACAGTCTTCAATTCCAATACTCACCAACTTTATATTTTCTTTGTTCAATTCTGGTTCAAGATTTTTTTTTTTAAATTCTAAACGCATTACTAAAATAATCCTTTCTAAAATCAAGGGATAAAAGCTTACAACAAAAACTGGTTATTTTCTTATCTGTCTACATAATTTCCATGAATATGTATCACTAGCTTTAGAGCAATCCAATTCCTCCTTCATAATAGTTGTGCATACCAAATTTTGTTTTGACCAAAGAATAAAATCTATCACATCTCTACTTCTAATCAAAGTTGCTCATTTCTAACATGCTGACTAGTGATATTCTCTTTGAAATAAGGGTCTTAACTGACAGGAAATGTAATTTTTTTCTTAATGACAACAATACACATTTTTAATATGTACTTTTGCTTTCACTTATACAGGTTAGTTGATCCAGTTCTAGCAGTACAAATTTTATGTACAAGTCTTATACATTTTTTACCTGCTTAATCTCATCAGCCAAAGTTCATTCTTATTCTCTCCCCCCTCTCTGTTTAAATATGATCTCAAACCCCTAGAGCAGCATTTTGCACTGGGAGATACAAAAACTCCTGGTAGCAAAAATATAGGAATTTGATGTGATAACAAAACGCTTTAGGGAGGCATGTGGTATTAAAATCCAATCCAGCTTCATTGTTTATTTATGAGAATGGGATGGTGGTTTTACAACAAGTTCTCAAAGGATATGCAGAGCATTATTTTTTCTATAATAATAATTTAGTGGGCACAATTAAATAAAATATCTTAAAATATTGTAATCAAGTTTTTGTGCAAAAATTTTTTTTTAATCTAGATGGGGCTGTATGTTAATGATCTACTGTTATGTAACAAATTATCACAAACTTAAAAGATTAAAGCAATACACATTCATTATCTAGAAGTTTCTCTGGGTCAAGAATCCAGGACTTGGTTAGTGGATCCTTTGCTTAGGGTCTCACAATGGTGCAATAAAGGTGCCTACTGTGCTCTGTTCTTAGCTGGAAGTTCTAACTAGAAAAGTGCCAGCTTTCAAGATCACTTAGATGTGTAGCAGAATGTATTATTTTGTGGATGAAGAGCCTAGACTTCTTGTTAGCAGTCACCTACAAGTTGTCCTCTATTCTTTGCCATGTGGTCCTGCCAACATGTCTGTTTACTTCTTCTAATGAAGTAAGTGTGTGTTGAGTGAGTCAGCTAACAAAAAATATTTTCTCAGAATTTTTAACATAATAGTAACCCAGTGATTTCCCTAAACTTCGAATTTTCTTTGGAGTACCAACAATAGCAGCAACAATATAATACGTTTTCAAAACACATTAACAAACTAAAGATATTTCCAGCACTCTAAAATTTATTTTTTTAAGATTTTATTTATTTATTCATTAGGGATATACAGAGTGAGAGACAGAGACATAGGAGGAGAAAGAAGCAGTTTTTCCACAGGGAAAATTATGTAGGACTCAATCCCAGGACACTGGATCATGACCTGAGCCAAAGGCAGATGCTCAACCACTGAGCCACTCAGGTGCCCCACTAGCACTCTAAATCTTAGAAATTTGGGAAACTTCTCTTTTAGTCATTAATTTACTGCATTAAAAACCACAGGTTATATTCATAATCTGGATACCAAAAATAAGTACTTTAGAATGTTAAAGGGATCATTGTTAGCATACAAAGAAATGTTTCAAAGAATAAGGTAAGGAAAAAGAAGTTTAAGAATTTCACCAGGCAATATCCTCGTGAAAAGAAAAGCCAGCACCAGGGAGAATCAAAGATTTTTCTACATCAAAAGAGGCCAAACAAGGTGTCTTCCTTTTTATTAAACCATGTGATAATATGTAACATGAAGTTCATAATTATGTCAACCACTGACCTTTTTTCTTCTAACACCAAGCTTACAAATGCTTTAAAGAATACTTTTACCCTTAAAGGTGAATCCAATTGATTATTACTATTTCAAAGGAACTGCTTCAAGCAATCTTTTAGCTTCACAACTTTAAAAAAGTCAAAGATCTTTGACTACTTTCCTGATTTAAGTATCATTTTCACTATATAATTTTATCCATCCTTTAAAATTTTTTTTATTTTATGATAACTAAGTCAAAAAAGTGACAGATACTCCCCACCCCCTGCAAATTTAAAATTTCCTATCAGACTCATCTGATCATTTCAAGGATCATCCTTTATTTTTTTTAAAGATTTTATTTATTTATTCGAGACACAGAGAGAAGGGCAAAGACATAGGCAGAAGGAGAAGGAGGCTCCCTGCAGGGAGCCCTATGCGAAACTCGATCCCAGGACCCTGGGATCATGCCTTGAGCTGAGGGCAGAGGCTCAACTGCTGAGCCACCCAGGTGTCCCTCAAGGGTCATCCTTTAAAATATTTCCCATTTCCTTTCTAGTTCCCAGAATGTCTATTTACAGACATTACAAGATAAAAAGCTAAATGTCTTTGAAATAATAATTTTTAAAATTAAGCTCTCTCAGATTTGAATATGTAAACAGAGCTTATATACATCAGTTTCATTACAGAGACTTGCGCTGTGTTGGAAAAAGGGGTATACTACATATTTCAAAACATCCAATATAGATTAGTAGACTTGGAAGTGGACACATCTTTGGAAATTAGGTCAAGATGTAGAAGGGACAGGAAGAGAGAATTGAGGATGAGATAAACCAGCTTAGCTTTCATCCCAGTTCTTAGATTGCAGTGAAATCTTCATTTATTAAAGTATTCAGTTATGTCCAGGACAGCAAAGCAAGGGAAATGCTCTGTGACTATCAGTGCAGCTATTAAAGATGACTGGGGGGCATCTGAGGGGCTCAGTGGTTGAGAATCTGCTTTCGGCTTGTCATGATCTCTAAATACTGGGATAGAGTCCCACATCAGATTCCCTGAGGGGAGCCTGCTTCTCCCTCTGCCTATGCCTCTGCCTCTCTCTCTCTGTGTCTCTCATGAATAAATAAATAAAATCTTAAAAAGAGAGAGAGAGAAAAAAAAAGAATGATTGGGATATTCTCCTCATGATAATAACCAAAGTAGGAATTATCATTGTTCTTTTTTAATTTAGATTCAGTTGAACAGATTTATTAATCACAGTGAGAATTATTTTAGCTACTGTCTAGTTTTTCTATATCTAACATGTACCCATACATGTTATTTTACTATATACAACCTATTCAAACCTATAGTGAAGCATCTATATAGCAGTAAGTGATATGTTGGTCACTTGGTTAAGTTAATGTTTTAACTTTTGTTAGAACAATAAAAGTACCTGGGTGATGAGCTTCACTGGCTCACTTATTTGGGACAGTTGTTTTCAAACATTTCGGTTTCAAATCTATTACTATGAAAGACAATAAAGAGATATTTGTTTAAATGTGGGTCATCACTTTAGATATTTATCAAATTAGAAGTTAAGGGATAATTTTGGATTTATTTGTTTAAATGTGGGTCATCACTTTAGATATTTATCAAATTAGAAGTTAAGGGATAATTTTGGATTTATTTATTTATTTTAATCACCAATAGTAAACTTTACATAGTAGCATAAATAATATAGTTGGAGCCCTTAGGGAGAATAATGTTATTATTTTACATTTTTGCAAATATCTTTAATATTCAGTATAACAGAAGGTATCTGAATTCTGTTTCTGCACTCAAACTAATGCAATTATCATACTTCATGTAGCCTTTAAAAACTTCACTGTATATTCATGAAAGAATGATAGTAAAGAAGCCAGATGATATCTTAGTGCTATTTATAACCTCAAAGACCTCTTAAAAGGCTCTAGGGCCCACCAGAGATTTCTATCCCACACTTTGAAAACTTCTGTTCTAGAATGATAAAGGTAAAACATAACTTTTGTTCAGAGGAGGAATAGGTAAGACATTACATAAGCATCTCAACAATAGTAGACATGCCCCAACTCTGCCCCCACAACACATACATACATACATAAAGCCACAGATTAAACACCAACCACACTCTTTATATCATGTATTTTAATGAATACAAAAGTATGGAAAGAAAGAATAGTTTCCAATTATATCTTATAAGGAAAACAAAAACATTTGTGTAAGATTTTTGAAGGAGATAACTCTATTTCTTTTTTAAAGATTGTATTTATTTATTCATGAGAGACACAGAGAAGCAGAGGGAGAAGCAGGCTCCCTGCAGGGAGCTCAATGTGCAATTCAATAGGGACTTGATCTGGGACCTTGAGATCAAGACCTGAGCCAAAGGCAGACACTGACCACTAACCCACCCAGGTGCCCCTCTTTCTATCTTTAAATTTAATAAATTCCTTTACTAAACAAAACCAAATAGCTTATTGCACTAGGAAATAGGTATTTAATTTTTCACATGAGAAAGTAGAAAATACATTAATTGTAGAAATATTAAAATGTTATGAATGATTTTCAAAATAGTTGAAAATAGTTCTTTGTATTAAAATTATCATAATAATTGTTAGTGGGAGGTCCATTTTGATGTGACAAACCATTTTACTTAAATTTCTTACTAATCTAGTTTTTTTTCCAATTTAAGAACTAATTTAGGGGAACAGGACTGTTGACTATAGTCAAAATCATCCCATTTCCATTTGCCAGAGCACCCTTTGGCAAGAGCAACAAAAGGTAACAAAGGTTGCCTATATTTAAGAAGGAAACAGATAAGAAACAATGACAAAGATATCTGTTTTTTCTTAACATAAAGAAGTAATTATATTTTTTTGTTGGTGGTCATACATAAAAGATACAATCCTTAACAGATTGGTGTACAAATGCTCTCTAATTGAGTTTCATTTCACTTCAAGAAATATAGAGTTCAATGATAGAAAAAGATATGATAGGCATACAAATTGAAAAAGAGTTAAAATATTTACTTAGCCTTAATATTCCAGAACGTCAAAGGCTAAAATTATGATTACCAGCACATAAGAGTATCAGGTTTAAAAAAGCTATTTTTTCACAAATATTGATTAATCTCAATGTAGAGAGAGGTCCCCATCTCTTATTCTCCTGAAAGTATCTTTATAACATTTTATTATAGTATTATTTAATTGCAATCACTTATTTACATATCTGGAAGTTCAAACAGATCTGGGGCTATTTTTATTCATTTTTGCAATACAACAATCTAGAAGAGTGATTGATGTGGAATTAATTATCAATAACTATTTTATAAATAAATGAATAAGTACATTCACATTTTGCTGAAGAGAAAGTACTTTCCCTAAACTCATCCACCTAGCAGGTAATGAAAATAAAATTTTCAACCTCTGTAACAGGATCCTTTGTTGCTTTGTCTCTATCAGACTCTAGCAACAACCAGACATTTATTTTTGGAAAAGTCACTGTCCATTTTGGCTATTTATTTTTCATCTTTAAAACCATGTGATAGATAGCCAATAGACACATGCAAAGATTCTCACCACTAATCATTAGGGAAATGCAAATAAAAACCATGATAAGATAACACCTCACACCAGTCAGAATGACTAGTATCAAAAAGACAATAACAAACGTTGTCAAGAATGTGAGGAAGAGGGAACCCTCGTGCACTGTTGGTGGGAATGTAAATTAGTGCAACCACCAGAAAACAGTATGGAGATTCCTCAAAATATTAAAACTAGAAATACCATAGAATCCAGTAATTCCACTTCTGGGTATTTATCTGAAGAAAATGAAAACACTAATTTGACAAGCTATATGTACCCAATATGTTTATTATAGCATTTTACAATGGTGGAGATATGGAAAAAATTGAAGTGTCATTGACAGATGAACCAATAAAGAAGATGTGGTATGAATATACAATGAAATACTATAGGCTTAAAAACTAATGAAGTCATGCAATTTGCAACAGTATAGATAGACCTAGGGGGTATTATGCGAAGTTAAATAGGTCAGATAGAGAAAAATAAATACCAGATTTCACTTATATGCAGCAATCAAAAAAAAAAAAAAAACAGAAACAGATTTATAAACAGGAGGGAACAAACTGGTGTTTGCCAAAGGGGAGGAGAGTAGGGGGATAGGAGAAGAAATAGGTGAAGGAGATTAAAAGGTACAAATTTCCAATTATAAAATAAGTCACAAGGAGGAAGAGAACAGCATAAGAAATGCAGTCAAGAATATTGTAATAATGTTGTATGGTGACTACCTTTATCATGGTAAGCATTTCATAATGTATATAATTGTCAGATTACAAGGTTGTACACCTGAAACTAATATAATATTTATCTCAACTACCCTTCAACTAGAAAAATAGAAACTATAAAAATAACATAGTAAGTGGTAAACTGTCTGGTTTGTAAGTCCTCTTCTAGTTCTAACATTTTGATTTTAATATTTATCTTGTTCTCAATTGGATGTATAGTACTGTATCTGTTACAAGAGGTCATGGAAAGTGGTGGTTTTAGCCATGTAGGATTTTCACCAAATTTATAATATATATCATTATGGAAACAACAACAATAACAATAAAGATAAAAATACAAAATAATCTGACTACAAATGGGTAGTTATTTAAGTGATAATTAGTATCAGAATGTCCCATTTTATCCAAAGGCTTGATTACTGTCACTTACTGGTGATTAACATTCAGGTTATATAAAAACTAAAATTCTTGAAATTTTAGATTAACCAACAATGTCATATAGTAACACTATATTTCTCTCCTTTCCTGCTTCGTTTGGGTTGTCCTCTATATATTCTGAAGCTATTTACCCAGGCAATTATCTCCTCTAAACATTTCCTCTGTTTGTAGAGCATTGAAACATTTCCACAATTTCAAAAAATCAATTCAATAAGCATTTTCTTGCTATTCAAAATGTGCACTATTCCATATGAAAAAGGATAGGTATTCATAAAATTAAGCAGGGAAATCGCTACTAACACAAGCAGTCATGTGGTCTGGTATTCATTCCTTTTAAAAGCAATGCTTTAGGTTTCAAGGAAGAGAGGAAATCAGTCATGCTTGGACAAAACACATGGAATTCCAAAACTCATGGAATTTCCATTACTTCAGAGACTTTTTATTGATCTATTTTAGGAAAATATCTTGAAAAAACTGTTTAGAGGAGTGGTTGAGAACTTGGGTTGTGGAACCAGACAGCCTGAGCTCAAGTCTCAGCTCTGCCATTACTAGCCTGGTTTTTAGTTATTTACTTGATTTTCCCCCACTATAGTTTCTCCGTATTTAAAATGGGGTTTAATAATATTACCTATTGCACAGTCTTGTTTTAAGAATTAACATAAATAATAGTATAGGGTTTATACAAGGTCTAGGGGTATAGTTGGCACAATCTGAATGCTTGATTCATAAGTAAATCTGATTATAATGGCTTTCTATTAATAATATGGGTATATCACAAAAAAATTTCATTCTTTAACAGAAACTAAAGAGATTATGTAAAGTAGAGAGTATGATGGCCAAGCAGCCAAGCCAATGGGGGATGATGAAATCTACACAGGAAAAAACAATGAGGCAAAAAAAGGAAGATGGGGAAAATGAACCATTTTTGTACCCCTTATACAGTTAATATCCAAAACATGTAAGCAAATCATCTGGCTTTCTATAATACATAACAGCAGCAATGGATGTTTGCAACTTGTTTTAAATTATAAAATTTTAAACTGCTCTAAGAAGATCTAAAGGATTCTTTTTGAAAAGGAAAAGAAATGAGCTTTTCTATGTTCCAAATGAAATATCAAATAAAATGTTGAAAAGGTTTCCTATCAAAGAAGTGCTTTGTGCCGCATTTTATACCTGGGCAAGAAAATAAAGAAGCATCTTCATGGTTGGAGCACTAAGAAATTAAGGTTTGCATTGAGATAGGATAATTTTATAACAAAGTACAAAACGGCAAGCTCAGCCAGTTTGCTACCTACTATAATTACTTTTAGAAGAACCCACTAAAAGAACATTTTGATAAACACAGTTCTAGCAAAAGACCATAAACATAGACAAAGTATTTAAAAAGAAAACAGAGGGGGTGATACTGAACAAGGAAGAATAATCATGGGTTCTATAAGCAAGTGAGGTAGAAAATGGATCAAAGAGGGAGAAGATAAGTCCTGGGAAGTCTGAGAAAAAGAAAGGTTTCAGATTCTGAAAGAAAAATAAAGGAAAGAAGGGTTAAAAGGACATTAAGATATCAAAGCTTACCATATATAGCAGGGAGAAGTTGGGAGAAGGGAGTTATATATATATCACAGAGATGAGATATGTATGCACAATTAGAAAGATATAATAAGTGACAAGAAGATATGCCCGGGGTATAAGTTCACACTAATTTTTAGGCATAGGTTTGAATTATTATTAAGGGATAACAGTATACTGGCAAAAATTAAAAATAGAATCTTAAACCCAAAAGAAATTTAAGTATTGTCCAATACAATCTTATCATTTTAGAACTTAAGTAAATAAAGCTCAGAAAAATGTGATGACTTGCTTAAAGTCACAGACCTCATAAATAGCAGAATCAGAGAATCTGAATCTTGGTTTTGGCTGAGGTCATGATTTTAGTGTCCTGGGATTGAGCCTGAAGCCTGCTTGAAATTCTCTTTCCCAGGGGGTCCCTGGGTGGCTCAGCAGTTCAGCGTCTGCCTTTGGCCCAGGGCTGGTCCTGGAGTCCCGGGATTGAGTCCCACATAGGGCTCCTGGCATGGAGCCTGCTTCTGCCCCTCCCTCTCTCTCTCTCTCTCTCTCTCTCTCTCTCTCTATTATAAATAAATAAATAAATAAAATCTTAAAAAAAATAAATTCTCTTTCCCTCTCCCTCTGCCCCTCCCACTTATGTGTGCACACATTCTCTGTCTCTCTCTCTTTCTCTGTCTAAAATAAATAATCTTTTAAAAACTATTTTCATTAGAAATGCACACAGTGCTAATACAATCTCATGTCCTTACCTTCCTGTTTCATCTGCACCCAATGGTTTGACATATATCCTTTTGAATTTGGAAAATATCTTAAAGGTTCTGAGTGAAATGCTGGAACAGCAGATTCCTAATAGAAAAAATAGAACACAGATCTAGTTGTGGTAAGATCTAATTGCTATAAGTCTATGAGAATTTCTACAGCAAATAAAGTCAAGGTAGTAGTGAAATTGTATCAAGACAAATTGGAAAAATGGAAGATTTTTGTTACAAATGTCCACGATTTTTTAAAAAAAGGATCCTGACCACATGATCCAAATTTTTATTGAAATTATTTCTATGGCTTTTCCCAAAGATATCCTGTTCAAGCCCCCATTCATTTCAACATCTAAATGAACAAAAATAAAGAATTATTTCATCAATTTGGTACTGAAAAATGTGATAAGCAGGACTTTGGTTTTTAAGAATAAGAATCTTAAAGTTATATTTTGAGGGAGGAAAAAATTTCTTCAGTTTAGTGTGCATTGAAAATTAGGGAAAAGTGCCCCCATGCTTCTAGAAAAAGGCTGTCACTCATTAAAGCAGAACTGGCAGATAAAGTTTTAATCCTGTTTAATCAATCAATATAGTTCTATAACCCAGAACTGGTATTTAACCCATGTAATCAATCAAGGACAGCTAGCTTTAGTGAACATGCCTCTGTAAGCCTACAATCAGTATTGGCCTCATGCTTTGAAGGTCAGCCAATAGGTGGCAGATTCACTCCAGTGAACACTCTTAAGGCTGTGTTAACCCACTCTATCTGCTGTAAACAATATAACTTTTAAAATATACTTCCTAAAAAGCCCATGTAAAATAAGTTATTTTGTTCAGAGACTCAGTCTGACTAACATAGTTCTTTATTACTTAGGTAATAAATTCAGCTGTTGTCCAGATATGCCGTTGTCTCATCTTTCTACAGGGTTGGCTGAAAGTCATTTTTTGTTATACTATCAAAATTCAAATACATTAATATTTTATGAGAATATAGTAGTCACAATCCAAAACTATTAGGACCCTATGCATCTCAAACTCTTCAAATTAGGAGAGGTAATATGGTACATACACCATATATTCTAATATCCTCAGTGAAGTCTGTTAGTACTTGGTAACCAAATGCATTTCTATGGTAAAACAATGGTACAAATAAAGACTATTAATAGCCTCTCATCAGTTCAAATATTCAGATAAGATTTTGCTGACAAAGAAGTTCACATCAAGTTCTGCCACCATGCAAGTAAGAAAAAAAAAAACTTTTGATTTTAATAGCTCTCTCGTGTAATTTTTCAACATTGAAATCACAGATGAAGGACTATGGAGTTTTATATACCTATCAGCATAGGGATATAGGAATTGTGAAAACATATCTATTCTCTGGATGGTCTCATATTTATTAAAAGACAGCATAAATAAAAGAATGATTTAAAATATATTTCCTAAGTGTTAAAGAGAAATCCATGAGAATGATAAAAGTGCTCCAAGCAGGACCAGGGATCTAAAAGTTGTCAGGGATGGCTTTCCAGTAATGCTGAGTTGAGTCCAGAGGAATAAGTAACAATTAAACAACTGAATACAAAAGGGAAGAATATCCTAGGCAAAGTAAAGAGAATATACTAAGATAGGAGGGACAGATAATTTGGCTGCCTTGAGCATTTCATATAAGTCTGTTAAGTTGATGAATAAAGGAGTGGCAGGAAAGAGGCTGGAGAAATAAACAAAAACCAGCACAGAAAAATCTTTATATCCCATGCATTTAGAAAAATAGGATATGAACTATGAAAATACGGTAACAAAAAACCACCAGTGTTATATTATTAGATGGTAACTCAAAGTACAAAATAAATATCCATGAATCCATACTATATAAATAAATATTTGAACTTTTTTAAATGAGGGAGAATAAGCAATTTACTGTGCAGAAGAATTTCAAATAATTTATATGATACTGCCCCCTGAGAGAAGTAGAGCATTAGCCCTCACCCCTTAAATGTGAGCTATACACAGTGATTTTTTTCCCAAAGAGTAAAAAAAGGAAGAAAAAGGAGAGGAAGAAAAAGAATAACTTTATAGTGGAGAAACCTGACAAACACTACCTCAGCAAGGTGATCAAGGTTAACACCAACACTGATATCATTTTGATAGTAGGTACCCCTGATATGATATGATGAAAAGAACACTTTACCTCTGTGGACTTCCTCCCAAAACCTATAACCCTGGTCTAATTTTGAGGAAAACATCCTCAAATCCCAACAGAGGTGAGTTCTACAAAATTTCTGACCAGTACTTCTCGAAACCCTCAAAGTCATCAAAATATGGAATGTCTGAGAAACTGTTAGAGGTAAGAGGAGTATAAGGGGTCACAATGACTAAACATAATGTAGTATCCTGAGTGGTATCCTTGAGAGAAAATGGACATTAGATCAAAAACTAAGAAAACCTGAATAAAATATAGACTTCTTTTAATAATGTTGAATCATTATTGGTTAATAAGATGTGGCAAATGTGCCATTCAAATATAAGATGTTACCAATGGGAGAAACTGGACATAGAGTATATAGGGACTCTTTGCATCATCTTTGCAACTTTTCTTTACCTTACTATATCACAGTATTTCCTCAGTCCCTTTCATATAAAAATATCTACCTCAAATCAGGTTGCCCAAGATTTGGAAATATTCTGTCTGAACTTCCCCTTTGGAGATGCTACTATGGTTCTGTCAATATAGGATCTTCCCTTTCTGCAGTTAAGCAATTAATTTATCTTTGCTTGAGCATTGGGTTAAATGGTGATTTCTTCTGTAAGTCTGTAGTCAACATTATGGAAAACTCATGTTAAGTAATAATTTTGACCTATAACTTTTCTGGTGTAGGAGGATCTAATACATTTTGGTAAATGGGATTATATAACCCCACCAGATACTTTCCCCCATTCTGATTAGTAATGTAGGTATCATCAGAGATTTTAATCATATAAACCAGTCATGGTTCTTTCCTGAACTTTAATATAAAACCTTACTCTTTATTGCTCCCAGGCCATGATATCCCTGAAATTATGCAAATAAGAAGAAAAAAATGCAAGGGTTTTATGGATTATATTCCTAGGATGAAAGACAATCATGACAGTTAAATTATAGTGGCCATTAACTACTCTATTATTTAGTTCTTTAAAAATGATATAGTATATTGTGAGGGAACACACAAATATGAAAGAGCAAGGAAGCAGAAGGCAAAAAGAAGACACTTTAAATTACTATTCATCTAGAAGTGAAAATGGGAAAATCATAACTAATTATTAAATCAAATCATGTTAAATCAGCACTAGATATTAGTAACTGCTTAGTAATTTGATAGCCTAGCAAAGCAGCCATTACCTGATGATGACAGCTATTTACCCAGATGGAAAGTCACAGGAAATTGGAATGACTGCCACACCACACAGCATTAATCAGAATAGCCATCAGTAATGGCCCCTTCAGAACACCAAATCAGTCATGATTAGTAGAGGTGGTTCAAGTTCAAAGAGTTGAGAAGTTAGACAGCATGCCTCTTGGTCCCAGAACCAGGACTCTTCTGTTCACCAATCTGTTTGCCTCAGTTTTATGAGCTGCTAAGAACATGGCTCAAAAGATACAAAGTTCTATATGGGCATGTGACTTGTCCTAACTCAGCCATCTTAAGTCATAGAAGAAAAATTTTAAATGGCTATTTTCAAAGTAAGCTAATCCAAAATTTCTGTTTTCAAAATATAAACACCACCCCTCACTCTTGCCTCACCCTTTACCCAAGTCCTAACATTCAACTCATTCCTGCATCACAAGCCTTTTTTGATTATTATTCCACCCTCAAACATGATATCAACTATGAATATAATGCATTCCTCTTTTTAAGATTTATTTATTTATTTGAGAGAGAAACCAAGTGAGCAGAGGAAGGGGCAGATGGAGACAAGCAGACTCCTCTCTGAGCAAGGAACCCGACATGGGGCTCTATCTCAGGAAGCTGAGATTATGACCTGAACCAAAACCAAAAGTCAGACACTTAACAGACTGAGTCACACAGGTGGTCCTATAATGTATTTCTTATTTCACCTTTCCTTTTCTTGAATCTCATACTGAGAAATAAACTGTTACACACACTAAAATATTGTAGGGATAAAAATGTTAAAGTCTAAAAATTTATTTTTAAGTTCATGTGAAATATGAAATATGAAATATTTCCTGAATGCAAATATTCTAGGCCATCAAAATGGTTAAGTAAAGTGACTCAAGAAACGATGTGCCCATAAGTATAATAAAACCATTGTTTATAAAGGATCAAGTGAAATATAGAATAGTTTAACACAAAACACAGAATATTGTTTCTATTTTTGGTGCTTCCAAATGAATTTATTCTATGAAAGATACCCTCCTTTTTTTAATTAGAAAGGACATGAACAGGTCTTTAAATGGGTTGCTATGACTACAAAAGTGATGCAGTGGTCTGTGGATAGGCAGAAAGGGTAAATCACTATTCATAATCTTTTATCCAGATGACTTGGAGTACCCACTGAGAGAAAAGGGAAAATGTGTAAAACAAGACAGTTAGGAATGGCTCACTGATGCTTTACAATGAGAGGAAATCTCAGCAGTTAGAGGAACTTTTGAAGATACAGGTAAGAGGAAACAACTATTGTCCAAAACAAAAGTTTTAGAAGAGCTGTTTCCAAATAACAAATATTCCATAGCTACTGATGGTCTAGATACAAGTAAGGAAGCAAAGAACCAAAAGAACTTCAAGCATATTAGTTCACATACAGAAATCAAGAAAGCTTTAAGCATTCTTTTATTGTAGTTTTTCTCCAGAAAACTGTGAATTTTTACAAATATAATTTATACTCAATACAGAAAGACTGGAACATTAACATATGAAAAAAATAAGTATGTAAAAATCTCCCAGGGACATCTGGGTGGCTCAATCTGTTAAGCGTCCCACTCTTGATTTAGGCTCAGGTCATGATTTCAGGGTTGTGAGATGAAGCCTCAAGTTGGGTTCTGTGCTCAGCAGGGAGTCTCCTGGAGATTCTTTTTCTCTCTTCCTCTCCCTCTAACCCTCTTCTGCTCTCAATCTCTCTCTCTCTCTCAAATAAATAGATGATAGATAGATAGATAATAGATAGATGATAGATAGATAGATGATAGATAGATGATAGATAGATAGATAGATAGATAGATAGATAGATAGATAGATGATAGATAGATAGATAGATCTTTAAAGATCTCCCATAATCTAATTATTAGAAATAAATATTTTTGGAACCTGCTTTAGTATCAATGACTACACATAATTACTATTTATTTAAAAATCAAAAATAAGACTTTCATTTCAGGCATAGAGGGACTCTCACTATAGAACAACTAAATAATAAATAGAACGAAATAGAACTCATTATCTGATTATAGGTGGTAATCATGATTTTTTCAGCTTTATTGAGATATATTTGGCAATTTAAAATTATATATATTTAAGGTATACAACTGATGACAATGAGAAGTATTTACCAAAACTAAGGTACTTAATATATTCATCAATGCACATAATTACATTTTATTTTATTTTAAATTTTTAAAATTTTTTTTAAATTTTATTTTTGGTGAGGACACTTAAGACCCTCTTAGCGAATATCAACAGCCCTGAAATCATGACCCTAGCCGAAATCAAGAGTCAGGCATTTAACTGGCTGAGCCACATAGTTTCCCTTAACTGAAACTTTATACCCTCAGACCAACACCTCTCCATTTCTACCTGCCATTAGCTTCTGATAACCACCATTCTCCCTATGCTTCTAGGAGTGTGACTATTTTTATATTCCACACATAAGTATAATGATGCAGTATTAGTCTTCCTGCTTCTGGCTTATTTCACTTAAATAATGTTTTCCGGTTTCATCCATTTTATTGCAAATGGCAAAATTTTCCTACATTTTCTAAGGCTGAATAATATTCCATTGTATGTATAAATGTGTATATACATATTTTTTCCTTTATATATTCATCCATCAAAAGACGTGGGTTGTTTACATATTTTGGCTATTATGAATAATGCTCCAATTAACATGGGAGTCCAGGTACCTCTTAGATATACTGATTTCATTTGCTTGAATACATAGCCAGAAGTGGGATTGCTAGATCATAATATAACTCTAATTTTAATTTTTTTTAGGGACCTCTATACTGTCTTCCATAACACCCAGTGCTCATCACATCATGTGCCCTTCTTAATGCCTATTACCTAATTACCCCATATTCCCACCCATCTCCCCTCCAGCAACCCTCAGTTTGTTTAGAATTCTATATTTAAGTCTTTGATGGTTTGCCTTTCCCTCTGATTACTATATATATTCTTTTGAGAAGCATTTATTCAGATCCTCTGCTCATTTTCTAATTGGGTTATTTGATTGTTTTCAATTGAGTTGCATGACTTCCTTATATTTTGCATATTAATCCCTCATCACATACATGGTTTGCAATTTTTTTCCCCTTTTTACTTTTGATCATTGCCTTCTCACTGTGTTGATTAGTTCCTTTGCTGTGTAGAAACTTTTTGCTGGACACAATCCCATTTATCTATTATCTGTTTTTGTTGCCTGTTTTTTTGGTGTCATATCCAAAAATATCATTACTCAGACCAATGTCAAGAACCATTTCCCCTATGTTTCCTTCTGATAGCTTCATGGTTTTGGATCTTATTTTTAACTCCTTAATCCATTTTGAGTTATTTTTGTATATGATACAAGATGAGGGTCCAATTTGAATTGTATTTCTCAAACTATCCAAAAAGGAAATTAAGAAAATAATTTCATTCACAATAGCAACAACAAAAGAATAAAACACTTAGAAATAACCAAAACCAAGGAATAAACTTATCCAATAAATTTAACAAAAGTGAAAGACTTATACACTAAAAATTATAAAATATTAATGAAGAAAACACAAGTAAATGCAAAGACATTCCATGTTCATGATTTGGGGAAAAATAATATTGTTAAAATATCCATAATACACAAAGTAATCTACAGATTCAGTACAAATCCTCTCAAAATCCCAATGACATCCTTGACTGAAATAGAAAAAATAATCTTAAAATTCATATGGAACCACAAAAGAGCTTGAATAACCAAAGCAACTTTGAGTAAAGAACAAAACTGAAGGGATCACACTTTCTGATTTCAAAATATATTATCAAGCTACAGTAATCAAAACATTATGGTATTGGCTTTAAAACAGACATATAGACCAAAAGAACAAAACAGAGATCCCAGAAATCAATCCACACATGGACAGTCAACTGATCTTTGACAAGTATGCAACAACACTCAAGGGATAAATATAATCTCTTTGGTAAAGGGCTTTGGAAAAACTGGGTAGTCATGGTTTTTAGTAAACAGGTGCATACAAAGTGCCCTGTGGCTAGATTTCTAAAAACAGCACTATATTAAGGAACAGAATATTGAGCTAGCATCAAAGTGTTGCTTTAACTATAACTCTTTATTTAAGCCAGGACGTTCAATGATGGGTGAAATTGTCCCAGGTCAGAGGTAAATCCTGGATCTCAGTGGAAGTAGACAAAAATCACCTCCCAAGAAGAATCCTCTAACTTAAGTCCAGATGGTTTGTACAGATGAAAGTCAAGAATTGATCCCACAACCACAAGGAATCTAGCACATTAGGAGGCAGGTCAGCAGATTGAAATAAGAAAACAATAACAACAATATTAGAAATGTAGAGTCCAAATACAGCTGTTTAACACTGAATATAAATTATTGTCCATGCTATTTAAATTAAATAAATTAAAATTAAATAAAGTGCAAAATTTAGTTCTTTAGTCATACTAGCTATATTTCAAGTGTTTAATAGCCATATGTAGCTAGTGGCTATCATATTAGGGAACACAGATATAAAGCTTTATTATTATGACAGAAAGTTCTATTGAACACTGCTGGCTTGGGATGTTTATATCTATAAAGAACCAAAAAGATGACCAAACAATAAAAGATTGTCAGTAATTAGTAAATTTTGGTCCACTGATTATTAAGGATATATTTTAATGTGATTTGACAAATATATGTTATGTTACTAAATAAAAATCAATACATAAAATATTTCTATCTCTCTACAAGTACCTTGTGCCTGTTCAAAGTTTGTCTCTTAACCCACAACCCCATGGTAACAATTGATCTGCTTCTGTTACAATAATTTTGTGGGTTTTTTCCTACCAGAAATTCACATTAATGGAATCGTATTGTAAAGAGTCCTTTGTTTCTGACTGTTTTTATCTGCATGATGCTTTTGAGATGCTTCTCTGTTGCCTCATATATCAGTACTTCATTTTGTTTTATTTCTGAATTGTATTCCATTGTACAAAAATACCGTAATTTGCTTATTCATTCACTAATTGATGGAAATTTGAGTTATTTACAGCTCAAGGGAATTACTAATAAATCTGCAATGAATATTCACATATATATCTTTGTGTGTCATATGTCACTTCTCTTGTGTATATACATAGAACTGGAACAGCTAGCTGAAAAGGAAAATGTATGTATAACTTGATAAGAAACTGCCAAGCTACTTTCCAGAGTGGCTGTATCATTATGCACTCCCACAAGCACCAGCAATATACGACATTTTGAGTTACTTCACACCATTGACAGCACTTGATATTGTCTGTCTTCTTCATTTTAGCCATTCTAGTGGCTGTGCGGTGGCAACTTGCTGTGGTATTAGTTTGCATTTCTTTAATGAATAATGAATGATATTGAGCATCTTCCCCCGTGCTTATTTGCCACTCACATACCTTCTTTGGAGATGTTTCTGTTCACAGTTGTTGCCAGTTTCAAAAAAAAAAAAATGAGCTGTTCATTTTCATCTTATTCAGTTGTAGGAGTTATTAATATGGTCTGGATACAGGTCCTTTAATCAGATTTATGTTCTGAAAGTATTTTTGTCCATAAATCCTTGTCATTTTTGTTTCTTACCTGTAGCTTTCATAAAACAGAGATTTTAATTACACTTAATTTCAATTTATCAACTTTCCTTCTGTGAGTCATGCTTTTACTGTCTTTTCTAAGAAATTTTCAATTAATCAAAAGTAGTAAAAATATTTTTCTTATATTTTCTTCAAGAAGTTCTATAGTTTCAACCCCTCTGTTTACGTATATGACAAATTTTGAGTTAATTTTTATATATGCTGTGAGGTGAAGATAAAGGATAATTTTCCCATAGATAGTAATTGTTCCAGCAATATCAAAAACATTTTCTTCCCCATTCAGTTATCATAGTAAATTTTTAAAAAATCAATTCCATGTATTTGTGAGCTGATTTCTAAATCACCTTGTGTTATGCATTGAACTATGTATTTACTCCCCTACCCCAGATTGTTTTGATTACTGAGACTATATGACAACGTTTAAAATATGATAGTATAAGTCCTTCAACTTCTATTTCAAAATTTTTACTTTTTTTAAGTCCTTTACATGTTCATAGAGTTTTAGAATAAACTTGTAAATTGTACATCAACAAAAATAAGTCTTCTAGGATTTTAAAAGAAGTTATGTTGGATTTATAGACCAATTTGGGGAGAAGTACTAACTTAATGAAATTAAGTCTTTTATTCAATGAACTATGACTTATCAGTATATTTATTTGGTATTCTTACGTTTATTTCAGCAACAATTTATAGGTTTCAGTGCACAGTTTTTGTTAAGGGTATCCCTAATTACAATCTCAGTTACCATGGAGCTGTGAAAAGGTAGGATATGCTTCCTATTTGCATGAATTTCAGTGAAGATGACACCATACAAATGACTGCCTGTATTTCATATGCTTTTATGTTATTGTAAAAGGTATTTTTTATTTCAATTTCTAGCTTCTTTTGCTTTATATAAAAATTCACTTGATTTCTTATACTGACCTTATATCCTACAGCCAAAATAAATTGACTCACTAGTTTAGTTACTTTTTTGTATATTCCTTTGAGTTCTCTGCGTACATGGTATATTTTCTGTGAATAAAAATAGTTTTACTTGTGTATATTCAACCTTATGCCTTCTGTTTCTTTTTCTTCCCTTCTTCCTCTAGCTGGAACATCCAGTAGAATTTTGTAGATAAGTTATTAGAAGAGATATCCTTGCCTAATTTCCAATAGTAGGGGAAAATTCCATTTTTATTATTAAGTAATGTTAGCTATAAGCTTTTCTTATTGTATTTTTGCCAGATTGAGGAAATTCCCTTCAATTTTTAGTTTGCCAAAGCTATGCTGAGATCTCAATATCTCATTGTTTTCATGTGCTTCTATTTTCTGTTTTCTTTTCTTATTTTCTTTTGGATTATTTGAATACTTTTTATAATTCCATTTCAATTTTATCTATATTTAGCCACATATTTTTTCTTCAATTATCTTTTAGGAAGACTAAAAATTAGGAAAAAAATTATCTATGTTATTCACATACACCATTCCTAGCACTTCTCATTCTTGCTTTTTCTCTTGCTCTCTCTCTCACTTTCTTCAGCTCCCTTCTTTCTGTCACTCACACACAGTCCAAGTTTCAAATTCCAGACTCCTTAGCCTCTCAGAATTTTGATCTTTGTTCTTTCAATTAATCAGTTTTGTGTTGCTTCCTCTCCTTGCATTGTATTCTGGAAATCACCTCCAGCTCATGTCACTGGTTTCTCTTTTCTCAGAGATCACAGTCCTGCCCTTGCTCCTACAGTCCATTGTCTGAAAACAATTATTTCACTTATTTTTCCATTTATTTGTCCACTTACTTGCAGTGGACAGCAATTACCATGGCAATTAATCCTTGGCAGAAGCTGATACTCATTTATTGCTTTTAGGCTTCTACTTTGATATTAAGATCATGAACATTGTGCTCTCACTTTGTCTTAGATAGTTCTCTGGTACACAGTCTAGAATTGCCCTTTTCTTTGTGATCCATTCTGAAGTTGTCATTTAATAGATATATTGAGACAATTTTCATTGTTAAAATGTTAAAATAAAACACATTTGATTTTAGCAGTTTGGTTTTATTTGTTTTGTTTCCTTGTTTTTTTTTTAAATCTTTTTCATGTTTGGTCTGTTTCTTTGTTCTTGATACTTGTGCATGTGCATAATTTTTATATTTATGAAGTGTCATTGGTATTGTTCTATTATGACTAGCTTTACAATTTTACATGGTGTGTTTAGTCTCAATGTATAGAATGTTAATTATTTATTGTGAGCAACATTAAAATTAACTTATTTTGTCTCCCTTTTATCCCCTACACTTGATTCTTCACCATTGTATATTAGTCAGTAAGACTTTCTTTCTAACTTAATATCTTTGCAATGATAAAGATGCTTCTATTTGATTTGTTAGTTTGAATAATATACTTTGAATTCTAGCTATTAGAAATGAGACAATCTAAGAAACTACTTATTTCTCTACTTTGCTTACCCCTGTTAAATTAATTATACAAGGAGGTCACTAGACTGAGGTGGCTCTACTATTGTGGCAGGCTTTGTAAACAAAATCCAAGCCTATAAATACCTCAAAGTTATGACATCAAAATCTAAAGACAATAGCTCACAAACAACTAAGCTCTAGTTATATAGCCAAACAAATAATTTTCTATCTTTAATTCCACATTTTCTCTGTATATCTTTCCTCTAGCTTCTGTCAGCAGAGCACTGCTAATGAGTTCTTGCTTGGCACTGCCCCATTCTAATCCATTTTGCTTAAATAAACTCAAAACTTTTAATATGCCTCAGCTTATCTTTTTATACCTCACTCCCTACCAAATATGGTTAGTATGCCATTTCTATTTTGCCACAACATACATTTACATTCTATTTTATTCTTCTAATCTACCCATTATAGATATAATTCTACAGTTAGATATTTTCAAATCTTGTTACCAGGCCTTTAGTCATGGTATCCCCAGTCATCTATTAGCCATACGAAGTTTGTCCTTTAGCAACTTCTGAAGGAAGGCTCATATAAAAACATTTTCCTAAGTTCTGCATGTTCAGTGTAGCATAACTATGACCTTTATAGCAGACGAGCAATTTCACATGTTTATACTCTTCAGAACATACTTTTTTCTTTCTGTGTACATGTTTCTTCATTGTCTGCTGATGTCGAATGTTGGTGAAAAGAAATGTGAAGCCAATCTGACATTTTGCCCTTACAAGAGATTTGGTATTTCTCCTTAAAAGCTCAAAGTTTTCTCTTATCCTGGTGTCCATAATTTTCTGAGGCTGTGTCATGCTGCTAACCTAGGTCAATTTTTCCTGGCACATACTCTTTCTCAAAGTGTAAATTTAGCTCTTGTATTTCAGGAAAGTCTTTTCTTGAACAATGTATTTACTATTTGTTCTGTTTCTTTATTTTGCAATTCTTCCTTGAGGTATTCTCCAGGATACATTTGTCCAACCCCTTAGATATAATTTTGTTTTGACTTACTACCTTGGATAGAGGTTACTTAGTTCCGGGCCTAAGTAAAACTTGGCCTCTCACACTATGATAGCTCTTACCACACAACACCGAGACCCAATGTGGAATCTGCACCAACTACCAATGTATGTGTTTCCCAATTATATATTCAGGTACCAGGGAAACTATCAAAGAATAAGTCTGCAATAACCCCACTGTGAACTGGATCATGGCCAGGACTCTATCGATTATCTAGCTCCCACATGCTCCCATTTTAACAAGGAGACCATAACTATTTGGATTTCAGAGTATGAATATCAACATGAACAAGAGTCCTCAAAACTTCCCTTTTCCCAAGTGTTTAATTACTCGAGTGAATAATTATAGGTTCCTTTGTGGAAGAACATGAAGATTTATGATCATGTACATGTGGTATTGCATAGGTATTTCTTTGGGGATATAGTCTTTCCTTCAATTTAGAGATTACAGGTCTGAAATTGGTTAAAGTCTGGAAACTGGGCAAGGATTATGGCTTTTTATTGGGACAACTGCCTTTACCCTCCTGATCATCAATCCTTTAATTTTTCTGATAGTCCAAGTCGATTGGTATTCTTTCTGGTTATCCATCTATTATTCCCCCAGTGACACCATTCTGTCGGGATGAGTCCTTCTTGGCTGTCATTTGGACCTTGCCTTCCATTATAATCATTACAGCTATTGCACTTTGGACAGTTAAGCTTCATCTATCATCCCACAAGTTCTGTCTGGATCCTACTGTCTTCATTGCTGTCAGTGAGTCTAGTTAGGTAATGGATTCTCCTACAGTAATACCTGAGCAACAGAGGAAAACAGTCATTGAACTTCTTAATGATTTTGATGCCAGTGTTAGCCTTATGACATAAATGGTAAATGGTGTATATCCCCGGCACATTCCCATTGAACACAGTATCTGGTAGGTCTTCCAACATTATATGCCATATTCACTTCAGCATGCACACTTTTGAGTTTTTAAAAACTTCTTCCATTGCCCAACTAGGAAATTTTAGCATTTTAACCTCACTTAAGATAGCCACAGCATGTTTGCCCATATCTCTTGTGATCTTTGGCAGAATGTGAAATCCTGCACTCCAAAAGAGTGCACCCAAATCAATAAACTTCCCCTTATTTGATTTGTGTCCTGATCCCTTTGATAAAACACCTTCAGGATTCAGCCCATATGCATCCCCTAATTCCTGAGGCTAGGACTTGTATTCCTTTGTGGTAGAGACACTTTCCTTCCTTTTTTTTTAATACTTGGCTCTGATTTAGTTATGGTATGAATTAGTCCTGGTTATAATAATAGGGGAAGTAGGAATATATACCAAAAATGGCACATATGTCTTGTGGAGGAAAATCTGCATGACTTTTTTAATAAAGCTGTTGTACTACTGAGAATTCTCTCAACAATTTGGGTTCACCACTGTATGGCTTATGCCCTATTAATGCTACTTTTGAATACCTTTACAGATAAAGAATTTTGTCTGTTTATTTTTCATTCTTCTTTTTGCAGTCAATATTTTCCATGGAGAGAAATCGAAGACTCTGGTTTATGCAAACATATTCAACTGAAAGTTCAACATACTTTTAATATAATAACTTGGTTTCAGGCAATTCAGTAGAATTTTAAAAACATGCATTTTTATGAATATTTGTGTATGTCAATGTATTGCCTATGATTATTGATATCAGGACCTTTTTTTTAAGATTTGGAAATTAAAAAAAAAAGATTTGGAAATTATAGCTGAATCATCTGGAATTCATAATAAAACAGCAGGAAGCCCAGCAGTATCTAGACAATATTTGCAAATTTAAAGGAAGATAAATATTTTATTTTACAATCTTTTTGGAAGATAATCCCTCATTATCTTTTAAAATTAGAGGTACACAAAGCCTTTGATCTAGTAATTCCCCTTTTGGGACTCTACCATACACAAAAATATATTGGCACAAAGTATTTACTAAAGCATTTTTATGATGGCAAAAATCTGGAATCAACTATAATATCAATAAATAAGAGAATAGTTTAATAAATGACTATATATCCATGAGAAATAACTTGGAGCTTTTAATAGGAGATAGTTTTATATCCCTAAATTGGAAGGATGATCATATATCATTAATGAAAAATACAAGTTATAGAGTAGTATGTAGTATAATTCCATTTTTGTAAATATATGTACAAATAATTGGTTACAACATGAAGAAAAGAATAAAGAGAAGCACATCAGGTTACATTATAAAATGGTATTGAGGTTTAAATGGATAAAATAAATGGATAATATTACTCATTTATTCTTTATTCATTTTTAACTAGTTTACTTGTTGCAACAAGCATTGCATTATTTATCCAACTAGAAAACAATAAAGAAAATGTAAAAGATTTAAAAAAAAGAAGTGTGAGAATTATTCTCAGAATATTTGAGGAATATTCCAGTACCAAATTCTAGGAGTTTAACAAGTTACTAATGATATTAGAGGAAAAAACAGTAAGTTGGCTTTAAATCTCAACCCACTTTATCTATATTTTCTATTTTCCTATTATTGTCTGCACCTATCAATAGCCATCAATTAACTTATTCAGCAATCTATCATGATTATTTGGAATGGCACAAAACCAAAGGATGAGACTGGTACACTTGATGTTATGACTAGGCTGGTATATTTGAGTTATTTGTCTCTTGTTCTTATAGGACATTTAAGCAAGGAACATGTTAATTCAGTCATTGTTTGGTTGTAAATGAAGTTTTCCTCTCTTTTGATCTTTGAGGACATCCCAATTCTAATATCCTCTCTTTGATATGGCATCGTTGTATACAATTTATACAACCAATCCTCTCTTTACCCCTCAAGTTTTATGTGCTATAAACAGAGGACATCAACAACAAAAAGTCTCCTTCTTATGGAGTGTATGTTCTAGTGGAGAAATAAACAAATAAATATAGAGTATAAATGTCAGGAAAAGATGAGTGCAATGACAGAAAATAGACCAAAGTAAGAGGATAGAGAATAAAACAGGTATATTCTTTGACAGGGTTATCAGGAAAGATCTCCCTCCAAGGAATTCACATTTGAGAAGAGCCCTAAAGGAAAAATTATAGCAATTCATAGGACTATGTGTGGGAATAACTTTTGGAGAAAAGTTAGCATCAAGTGCAAAGGCCCTTATAATAAGAATGGATGAACCACTATAATGTAATGGAAACTTTAGACTTCATAGGCCTGAAGAGATGGCAGGAATTAGCATGCCAAAAGTACAACTGCCAAACTGATCAAAATGGTGGCCAGAGCAGGATACAAGGCAAAATCAAAGCTGGTCAGGATATTGACACAAAGCAGCTTCTCTCAAGGTTAGCCCCAGCTCAGAAGTCAAGTAAGGCTTGTGTTCTAATTCAACCAGCACCACCATTCTAGGAAATATATTTAAAGTTTCCTACCTGTAAAATAGAAATAATAATACCAGTATTCTGACTACTCCATAGACATATTTAAAAGAGTCAGAACAAAGCACTTAGAAGTCAATGGAGTACATTCAACATTGGAGCTCCTAAATATATAAAGCAAACGTTAGTAGAACTATAAGAAGAAATAAACAGCAATACAATAATAGTTGAAAACTTAAATCCCCATTCTCCACAGTGGATATATCATCCACACAGGGTATCAATAAGGAAACAGTGTATTTGAAATACCACTATAAACCAAGTGGACCTAGTGGACATATACAGAAGACTCCATCTAATAACAATTGAATACACATTATTTGCAAACACACACAGAACATTCCCTAGGATAGGTAATATGTCAGTCCATAAAACAAGTCTCAACAAATTTGAGAAGATATAAATTATATTAAGTGCTTTTGCCAAATACTGTGGTATAAAACTAGAAATCAACAACAGGTGGAAAGCTGAGAAAGTCACAAATATGTGAAAATTAAATATACGCTTGAACAATCATGAGTCAAAGAAGAAATTAAAAGAGAAATCAGAAAGTATCTTGAGACAAATGAAATGGAAACACAACATACCAAAACTCATGGGATGTAACAAAAGCAGTCTAAGAGGGAAACTTATAGCAATACATGGTTCCATGAACAACAACAACAAAATCTATACACTAAAAATTATAAGACATTGATGAAAGAAATTGAAGAAGACACACACAAAGAAACCCCTGTCAGACACAAATTCCTTTATACTTTCCCAGGTTCTGTGACTCCAAATAGTTCCTCTCCATTTCAGAAGAAAGAAAAAGAAAAAAAGAAAAAACCTCCAACTTAGGCACTGGCTTTAAAAAAAAAAAAATGGAGGGAGAGACACCTGGGTGGCTCAGTGGTTGAGCGTCTGCCTTTGGCTCAGGGTATGATCCCAGAGTGCCAGGATCAAGTCCCGCATCTGGCTCTCTGCATGGAGCCTGCTTCTCCCTCTTCCTATGTCTCTGCCTCTCTCTGTGTGTCTATCATGAATAAATAAATAAATTCTTTTAAAAAAATGGAGGGAGTTCCTCAATTTACAACAATTTCCATAATGGACCTGTTAGTACCACCCATCCTTCTCTTGGAAAATTATCCTCTTCTTTTTATCTATCTAAATGATACTGATGGAGACTGCCAATATCAGTATTTACTACTTCTAAAAAGATGGGGATATGACCCCTGATGGAGCAAATCTTAATATCTCTATGGTATTTTTCCAAACCAGAAGAAAAAGAAGAAATGGTTCTTGTATTTCAGTTTCTGAGTCTGTAATTCCATGAGCTCCAAAATTTTCCTGGTCAAGGTTTTAGCCTAATAGAAATAGTTAGTTTGAGACTCTGAAGTTGACACATATACAGAAGCAGGAGACAGGAGAAAGAGAATAAAATCTTGATGAAATTGAGTCACTGCTTGTATCTTCATCCCAACTTTTCCCATTTTGTTAGTTTGGTTACAACCAAAAGTTCCTAAGTAGGCATGTAAGCTTAAGCTACATCAAGTGTAACTTGCTTCTAAGCAACAGAATATGCATGGTAAATATGTTTTAATAATCACTACTATGATTGAATTATAAAACAAAGTTCAAAGGGTTTTACAGATGCAATTAAGGTTCCTGATCAATTTATTTTAAGTTAATCAATGAAGAGATTATCCTGAATGGGCTTAACCTAGTCAGAGAAGCCCTTTGAAGAGGGTTAAGAGGAAGGAAAGAAGGAAAGAAAGAAGAAAAAGAAAGAAGGAAAGAAAGAAAGAAAGAAGAAAGGAAGGAAGAAAGAAAGAAAGAAAGAAAGAAAGAAAGAAAGAAAGAAAGAAAGAAAGAAGAAAGAAAGAAAGAAAGGAAGAAAGGAAGAAAAAGGAAGAAAGGAAGAAAGAAAGAAAGAAAGAAAGAAAGAAAGAAAGAAAGAAAGAAAGAAAGAAAGAAAAGAATTCTTTCTTGCCAGCCTTGAGGAAGCAAGGCACCATAAGTTCTACAGTTACAGGGAACTGAATTCTGCCAATAACCACATAAACTTGGAAGAGTATCCTGAGCTCCAGCAAGGAACTCAGTCTGGCTGACATCTTAAGTGCAGCCTTGTGAACTCTGAATGAAGGAGCCAGGTAAACCGTGCCTGCATTCCTGACCCATGGAAACAGCAAAATAAGAAATATTTGTTATTGTTGTTTTTAAGCTGCCAAGCCTGTGGTAATTTCTTACTCAACAATAGAAAACTAATACCATATGTTATTATACATTGAGTATGAAAGTGAATATTAAGTAAGAATATTTATCAAAAGAAAGTTTGTGGTTGTGTTTCAAAAGAAGTTATGGAATTTGGAGATTCTAAATTAGGAAGATGCCCCTTTTTTCTCTCTACCTCCTGCAGACAAGGAAGCAATCATAATCACAAAGAACCATGGCTAACAGGAGGCAGTATAAATCTACTAAGTAGTGTTGAGAGCCATTAGCATCAGTGGCATTTTTACTTCCTCAAGATTTCTTGAAGAATTGAACTTGGCCTCCAGAATGTAAATCTCTGATTCTTAAAAATGAAAACTAAAGCAGAGTTCTTGGCTTTGAGACTCCATTTTTCATGTCACAGTAATAAAAGTCCCTACTTCTAATGCAATGTTATCCAGACACAAACTGTTAGTTCTTAAAACTAATGCCAGCTACATTGTGGGAACAATTACTCAATAAGCCGAAGAGCCTCCTGAGAAACTTAAAGTTGATCATTCCTCAGCACAAACTCAAGAAAACAGCACATTAAATAACTTGTCCTTGGGTGGGCTTGGGTTATTCACAGATCATTAAAGCCCTGAGGCTGCAGCATAGAATAAAATAGCTTCATCATTCGTAAGGGAAACAAGTACTTACTAAGTGTTCAATATGTACCAGTCTCTATGCTTTCACAAATTCTTTCTTTCCTCACCAGACTTTGCGAGGAACATATTACCAGCTCTATTTTAAACACACAGAGAATGAATTCTCTTCAGGTCATGCACTGTGACTTGACAGAATGAGGACGGAAAGACAAACTTGTTGTACTTCTTGTAGTGTCTTCAATACTGTGTCAGATAGGATGCAAGAATGTAGTAAGTGGTACTCATAAACCATGCTGAGAAAAATATGAAACCCAGGTGAGCTTTTACATGAATGCTGAGTTAAATTTCCTTCTCTGAAGAAACTTTTTAAAGCTGGAGAAACCATATTACATTTCTCTCCATTATGATAATCACCCAGGTAATGTTATTGGAGAACATCTGGTAAAGATATGATACAGCCACCTAAAGAAATATACATTCATTCTTTAAAGAGGAATGGAGTGGTAACCTTTAGAGAAGAAACTGAGATGTATGACATTAAAAATCACTGCCCAAAACATTCATAACCAAGAAAGCATCTAACGTTAAAAGTTACTATCCACTCACTGTGTTTTCCTTTAAGCTCCTCAAAACGTCCATGTGTCTACCTGGAGAATTTAGTGAAAGATCCTTCAGAATTATTTGCCCTTCACTTTAGGAGAGTTTTTGAAGAACTTCTTCCCACTCTCAATTTCAAACCTGTTCTCAATCAGTAAATCAATTGCTAAGTCATTCGGCTTATGAATGTAGGCACTTTCAATTCAGGTTAAGCTGTTTAGACTGAAGACATGACCTCTAGGTAAATGATTTGTAATCTGCACCTTCAGTTCCAACTATCTCCAAGATCTAGTACAACATAACTAACAGTTTTCCAGGCATTGTCTTCTCAATGTGCCATTAATATTAGGTACCCGACTGAGGCCTCTCATCTCTCTCTGATGTATTTCCTTCAGAATGCTTTCCATTGGATTACAATTCAAGCTTGAAAACTCAGAAATTTTTACTCCCTCATGTCAACAGTCTATAATTTCATTACTTAGGATGAAATTCATATTCATCTCTTTCTCTATTTCCAGTCACTTTTTCAACATAAACCTTTATTAATGGATCACCTTTAATAGTTTTCAAGTAGGTATTCTAGCTCCTAGCATTCGTTCACGTATAATCATCTTGTATTTTACTGCTAGATTAATTTCCCAAGCAACATTTTGATCACAACACATTCTTTAGGGTTTAAAACTTTGTACTATTTTCTGAATGGCATTTCAAGACCAGAAAGTTTCCTTACCATTCACAATCTATCCTGAAACTATCATTTAGTTTTCTACCACTTTATTACTCATATGTTAAGTTTCATGAAAATTAAAGTATCCTGTAAACTATCACTATCCTTCAAACATACTTTTTTATATAAAAAATTTTCCAGGATCTCTTTTTAATGTGTTTAGTAATAAATTGACAGAAACTGACTTTTCTCCTCTTCTAGCATGAGGTAAGACACCCAAACATCAACTTCCACCAGTAGGAAGGAATGTAAAATCCCACAGACTCCCACGTCTCAAGTTTGTACAATAGCTTTCCCAGTACTCACAAAAATAGCTGGCATCTAATCTCAGACTCTGATGGCTGAGTTCTAAATATTTATTTTCCTATTCATAAGTTTATTCTCATGCTTGCACTAGGTGGGATACATATACCACCCTGGGACATTTTTCCCACCAATATCTGATTTCTTGGCACATATGTGTTAAAATACACTTTGCCTTCACACCCTCTCCAGACACACCTACTTTGCTTCCATTGTGTCCTTAAGCCTAGGGCATCCCGGTGGCTCAGTGAGTTAAGTGTCTAGACTCTTGGTTTCGGCCCTAATCATGATCTCAGGGGTCTGAGATCAAGCCTTGAGTTGCTCAGCACAGAGTCTACTTGAGATTCTCTCTCCCTCTCCTTCTCCCTCCCCCTATGCCTCTCCTCTTGTTCACATACTCTCTCTGAAGTAAATTAATAAATAAAATCATATAGTGTCCTTAAGCCTATGTGGCTCTTCCATACCTTAGTAAAATTCTTCCTTATCTTACTCTATTCTCAAGTTACTAACTCCATGTTTTATTTCCTTTGTTTTTTAAGCAGAAAAAAGTTTTTCTTTTTGAATTCCAATGTATTAAGCATTTACTCTACTACACTGCCTATTATTATTACTATAATAATTATTATTATCATAATTATGGTCGTAGCATTATTTATTACCAGATTCAGAAACACTGGTAAGAACTTACTGTCTTCCCTAAATTTGTACCTATCACACCACCTTTTATCACAGGAGTTTAAGTAGAGTTTATTCTCAATATCACATCACCTTCTATCACAGGAACTTAAGTAGAGTTTATTCTCAACATTACAAATGATAACTAAAGAAAATTACAGAAATAATTTATTCCCTGAAAGAATTAAATTGACATGTATTAGTCCAAAATGTCTGGGCTAGCACTGGTTGTTCCACAAAAAAAAATTGACTGATGGCTTTTTATAACCTGACTTAATCCAGATGCTTTAGTTCTGCCTGGGATGGTCAAGAAGATAAAACAGTAATTTAATATAAATACCACTTTTATGCTTGTGAGAACAAAGGCCCATTTTATCAAATGCTCAATTAATTGTAATATTCTTATTATTCTTAAACCCTTAGGGTATTTAGGATTAAATTTTATAAATTTCAAGTCTAAATATATAAGGAAATATTGACTGAGATTCAAAAATATGATAAAGCAAATATAGCGACATTATTTTTATGATTCTGTTCATTTACATAAATATATAAACAGGTTTCCAATGCCTTTGATTATTTTAATAGAATAAGATGAATCTTATCCCATCTGGTTCTACACATACAGGAATCAACACAAAATCCAAAAGCTGACCGATTTTACAGACAGAAGAGCATAAAAGGCAGTTTCTTATGATCTTTCAGGAGGAAATGCACTTGAAATACTGTGAGAAAGTCAGTCTTGTGATATTTTCTCATTATAAAAGGTCACTGCTCTACTCATTTATCACTATTTTATGGAAGAAGCAGAGTGGATTGTGTCTAGGTGGGAGCAATGTTGCTGAGAAGAGTTTAAAAAATTACCTGGTGTTAAGAGGGATGGAGAAATTACTTGGTATATTGCAAAGCAGAGCTTGGAAATATATTGCTAGTGCTAAAAATCAGAAATACTGCAAGGTGTGAGAGGAGAAAGAGAAATCTACACTAAAGAGACTATTCTCTTATTAATATTCTTCTTTCCATGAAGTAAACTATTCATGAGTTGCTATTGCTGTCCTTAAGTGTATCCTCTATGAATTTAGATTTCAATTCTCCATTAGAGATCACTAGGGAATAATCACGTGTCATAATGGACACTAATAAAGAAATAACATACATAGAAGCATTTCAACCTTTCAGGTAAAGTAAAATCAATGTTTTTGGAGTTTTTTACAGTACATAAATATTGACATGTCTAATGTTAAATAATCTTATGTTGTTGCATCGTGGAGAAGTCCATAATACATAGAATCATGCATAATTCTATGGCATGCCTTCTATATAGTACGTACCTCTCTAAAACCTCTACAGAAAATCTCACTTTGTCCTTTAATCCTCTTAGCAAATCCATGTGGAGAGTACTGACATTAGCTCCATTCAGTAGATAAGAAAGCCTAGGTAGTTGCTTATGAGTGCATAATTAATAAGTGATGAAATCAGAAGTATGAAAACCTAGGTAGTGAGAACTATATAACTATGCTCTGTTTTCTTACTTAGAAACTCTTCTTTAAATAAATAAATAAATAAATATAAATAAATAAATAAATAAATAAATAAATAAATAAATAATAAATCACTAGAAAAATAACTTTAGGCAGGATATAAACTGGAAATCAATTTTACCAAAAACTGAATTCCATTTAAGACATTATGTTATTGTCAACCTTGTAAAAATTCACTTAGAAAAATTGTAGCCTGAAAAATTTTTTTTTTTAAAAATTGAGCCTGAATTTTTTTGAGAAGAGTAGGTTGATTTTCTTTCACTTAGACAAAGTTTCTAAATTTAAATAAGCATTTTAGAAGAATACACTTTTATTAAAAGGCTGGATTCTATTATTATGAAAAGAAAAAGAAAGAGCCTTGACAATGTTCACATTGAGGACACCTGGCAAGGGTGCCACACATTTAACTTCTGAGTTTTCTAAGGTAATACTATTCATGACCAGGACTTTTATTGGATAACAAAAATAGACATAATGAATTTTCCTTCTTTCATAGCTAGGAAGTAAAACAGAAAAATTGCAATAAAATTTTATTTTTTATATATTTTATTCATATAATCCTACTATTGTAATTTGAAATTTTTACCATAGTGTATATGTGTATTCTACATATTAATGATTCAATTATTAGGGAGTTTATGGAGCAAAAATAAGCTTATATTCTTTCCTTTAAGTCTTAAATTTTCTTATTTAAGTATAGATTCTTTTTCCCACTAACATACCTATCTCTTTTCACTAGTCAACTCTGCTCAGCTCACTTAAATTTCTGTTAATTCTGAGTGCAAATCAGTAAATTTAGTATATGACATTTCCCTAAGATATTCCAAAACCAAGTATATTTCCCCAGTTTTCGTCATCTTTTTTTTTTTTATGATAGTCACACAGAGAGAGAGAGAGAGAGAGGCAGAGACACAGGCAGAGGGAGAAGCAGGCTCCATCCACCTGGAGCCCGACGTGGGATTCTATCCCGGGTCTCCAGGATCGTGCCCTGGGCCAAAGGCAGGCGCCAAACCGCTGCACCACCCAGGGATCCCAGATTTCATCATCTTAATGTTTTTGCATCAAGTATAGTCCTATAGACCAACAGAGCCATAAAATAACTATAAATTTGATCAAAAGAGAAAAGAAACAACTTTCTGAAAACACTAGAGGGTGACTAAAAACAGGAAGATTCTGGAGGGAATTTTTAACTAAGGAGGAATAGCACTGGGTGCAACTTTCTAAAGAAATTACTTTTAAAAATTTCAGCCTGTATTTGATGATGTCAGCCCCATGTACAACAGCTAATTATTATTATTATTATTTTTTTTTTTTTTAGAAAACCTGTAGTCTACTATTTCGAAGAATCAGAGGAGGCAAATCTATGAAAGGAGAGAGTCATAAAGGTTAAGCTCATTCTACACATAAACTGCCCAAATGATAACTTCCTAAACTACACATGCATAAAGCAGGCCCCAAGCAGCACAGGTAAGGCTCAAAAACAACTGAGATTTAATGTTCTTCCCAATGCAAGACATACAATACTTCCACTTTGAGTCTAGAGAAGTTAAATTGCAGTTTTAAAGAAAAAAATAAATCAAAATTCTCAAAGGAATATAACAGAATCTAGATTCTCTACAATAAGCCATTCACAATGTCTAGGACACAATTTAAAGCAAACTAGTACATGAAAAATACAGAAAAATGTGGTCCTTTCTCAAGAGAAATATGGTTAACAGAAGAAAACCTCAAGACAATCCAGATGTTGGGATTAGCAAATAAGGATTTTAAAGCAGCTGTAATAACTATGCTTAGGGAAATAAAAGAAAAGGAAAAGGAAAATAGGCTTAAAATGAATAAACAAATATGAAATATCACTAGAGATATACAAGCTATAAAAAAGATAAACTAAGTGGAAACCTGGATAGAGAAAATTCTTTGTAGATAATTCTTTGTATATAACCTTGTATATGATCTGGAAAAAGAAAGGCTTAACAGAAAAATAAAAAGGACAGAGAATCCAAAACTTTGGAGTAAATGAATATAAACTATTCAATATGAAGGTACAGTGAGGAAAAAATTGAAAAAAATAATTACCACCTAGTGCCCACATCTTTTTATCTACATACTATTCTCCAATAAAAGTATTAACATCTTCTTGAAGAAACGGATGATTCTAGAGCTGAAGTAAGAAAAATATAAGATGGGTTGGAGCATCTTACAATATTAAAAAGTAAGAAAATGGTCAAAAAACAAACAGATGGGGGCATGTCAAAGTGGCACATGAACCAAACTGAAAATACTCCCAATCGTCAGTGTTGGAACAGGTTGAGCTACAAAATAATGTAGCATTGGATTTTAACACAAAGTACATACTAAATATATATAAACCCATACTCATACACATAAATGATTGAATAAATAAATGGGAAAGAATAGAAAAATATTTCTTACAGAAGAATTCCAAGTAATATACAAAACTATTCCCCATCCAAGAGATGAAGTTTAATCTCCAACCCCTGAGAGTGAGCTAGACTTGGAGATTCACTTCCAAAGGTAAAGGAAAAATTGGAACTTTCCTGTGTGGAGACTGGGAAACATTCCTTTGTCCAATTGATGAAGTTAACCATCATTAGGAATATCATCTGAATATCATATACCTTCTAATATGATCTGATTAGAAGGTCATATTACCTCTGTGTCTCTCATGAATGAATAAATAAAATCTTTAAAACAAAATAAAACACCCATGAAATACAAATAAAGTCTGCAATTTATTTAACTGTAATGTATGATATTTTATATCTATAGAAAGGAATGGGCCATTACAAATTACATGAATAAGTATAAGATATTATATTTTTCTCTTAATTTCTTTAAAATATATGTGGTAGTTGAAAGCAAACATTCTAACATAGTGTACAGTTTTATCATGGGCAGATATATATGATGATAGCAAAAGGGATAGCGATGAAAGTAGATAAACATATATAATCGCAAAGCTTCTACATCTTAGGTGAATTGATAAAATAACTTTAAATAGACTGTGAAAAGACCTATATACTATCTTCTCTAGAGTAAACATAAGTAAACAATATAATAAAACAAGTAGATATATATAAATAGCCACAAAGTAAAATGGATTTATAAAACATATTTGATTAATCCAAAAGAAAGCAGAAAAGTAAAGAGAAAAAAATTGTGGGGGAAAATGGAAAATAAATAAAAGGGTAGATATAAGTTCCAATTATAAAAATAATTACAGTAAATGTTAGTGAAACACTCCAACTAAAAGGCAGATATTCTCATTCTCTCTCCCTCTCTCCCTGCCTCTGCCTGGTTCTCCCTCCTTGTCTTCTTCCCTCACTACCTCCCCAACCTCCACTGACAGATAAGTCCGAGCTGTTGCCTCCACTTTATTTTTTACTTAGATTTCTCAGAGAGCACTCACTCCTTAATCCTCAAGACTCCTTTCCTCACCACTTTATTGGAATTTATATTTTAAAACATAGCAGCTTCCTTCCATTCAGTTGTAAATTCTCAGGCTCAATTTCATTTACCTGTAATATGAATCACTATTGATCATCTTCTTGATTCATTCCTGTGTTCTCTCTTCTCTAAATGTCCATGATGATTGATTCTTCTACTCCTTAGCTCTCTCTTTATATTTCTGCTAGCTCATTCTAACCCCTAAATAGATGTTTTCCAAGATTGTTGTCTTTTTCCCCCCTTGGTTGCCCTTCATTTTCCTCTTCATTTTCCTCTTATTTGGCCATCACTTCCTCTGCCCAGACTCAATTATTTCTTCAACTTTGTGACTTAAATTGAAATCTCTAGACTGGTTCTTTATTCAGTATATTTTTATGTCGAATAAAAAGCATGGATTATATAATATAATTATGCATTACATATATAATATAATTATATAATTATATAATGCATGTTTGTTAGAAATATGAATAATCAAAAAGTCATATTTTCATCTACCAGATTAATACTCCCAGATTAATACTCATCTTTTTAATATGTTCTTCCTTCACTTAAAAATCTGTGAAGGTCAATGGACATCAAACAAAGCCCAATATGTTTAGTGTCTCTAAGATATCTTTAAGAGATATGACAGTTGGGCTAACTCAATGCTTCTCCAACAACTTTTGGTGTGATTTCCTTTCAGACTTCAGAAAAGAAAGATAACATGCCTCAAATTTTCTTGCAGCTGAGGCTTCACTGCATATGACTTAGCTTTGAAAAACAAACATCCTTGCAGGACTTGGAAAGAGAAAGAGAAAATGGGAAGAGCAAAGGTAGGCATGTGGGTCTTTGGTAAGTGTGGAGATTGCTACATGTTGCAGCTATCTAAGAATCTCTACTGTCTGGTCAATTCCTATTTTGGGATACTGAACTAAAGTGGCAGCTTAGTTCAATATATGCAATTTCCATAAATTGAAAAGCTCCCAATGCTACAAAACTTAAATATTACCACTTCTATAAAACTTTACTAAAATCTCCATCTAGACAGTACCCTCTTTTCTATTTTCCATAGCATTTACTTTTATATTAGTTAACCCTCTCTTTTAGGAATTTGTCTTACCTACACTTAACTATAAATATTTAAAAGGCAGTAAAATCTAATTCCTGCTTGTGTTATTATTATTTTTTATCATCGAGCAAACCACACCACTGGTTTTACCAAGTAGTATTCCAAATGGCCCCTGTCAATCCAAATCTTTTCCTCCAGGCTAAGTTCCGATGATAAACTGTGTCCTTCCTTCTTCATTTAATAGCAGTTCAAAGAGTCATTGTAGCATTATTTGAACCACCTCATGAATAATTATCTTGAATTATTTTGGACAACAGCCTTGCAACTCTACATAAACTACAAAGTTGTACTAATAAAAAAAAGTCATCGGTATCATAGAAGTTGGAGGTCAAAGATACTTCAGCTCTCCATCCATATTTAGTTCTTTCTGGTTATTAGATGCCATATCTTTTGATAATCATGCAGCAAATGTCACAATGGGAGTTTAATTGGAACATTGACAATGTGCAGAAATCTGAATTCATTTTTGCTGCAGGATATGGTTTTTCTGGATAATAAATATCTTTTTACTTAGGCAATATATTCTCTTGTTTAAGTGACAGATGGTTAGGCTTGTTACTTTTGCTTCCAGAGAAAAAGAACCCACAGAATGTTCTGTAGGGTCAAACGCTAAGATTTAGACCCAATATTGAATCTATTCCATGACTAGAAATACAGTAAATTGTGTTGAATTAGATTTCAGTAAATATTTGAATGCATGAGTAAATTTTTTTAAATGAAGATTTTCCAAGGATGAAACAGACCAGTGAAGGAGATTTTAGGAAGCAAATGTACCATGCAAAGCAGGGCATTAAAGAAACTATTTTATCTATTGGACATTGAGTTGACCCTTTATCAGGATCATTCAATGCAAAAAGGCACATTTTGATGATTTTTATTCTGGACTAGTTTTGAAGTATAGAAACAAAATAGATCAAATGAGAGAATCAAAGGACCTGAGGTCTGTGAGAGCACATTGAACATTATTGAACACAATACAAATGTAAGAAGTCTATGATTGATATTAAAGTAAGCTAGAAATGTCAGAAAGCAGTTCCCAATTGGTTTCATTGTGTCACTAGCCAATATGATCCAGCATTAAGTACAATTATATGGCAAGTCTTAACTTCTTTGGGAGTCTAGATTCGGTCCAATAATTTGATGTTTTTTCATACACATTGGTAGAAAGCTTTCTCCATTAATTTGTACTTTTAAGAAGCTCTCCTATATCTAAGTAAACTTTTTTGTTCATTTGAAAATTTCTTTTTTGAAAAAAGTTGGTACAGATAGCAAAAGTAGTGACACTTTCTTTTTCTACAAAAGTAGTAGTGATACCTGGGGCAGTATATGTTATGCAAAGTATTCGTTTTACCAGCCAAAATGAGAATCCTCATTTTAATATAGTTTCCAGAGGCTTAGACCATGGATTGAACTGTAATCACCTGCAGGGGGAAATTTAAAGATCAAAAATGTCCATTTGCTTCCTTAACCAAAATCTAGTATTTTCTCTGCTGGAAACTGCTTTGATTTTTCCCAAAAAAGTTTTGTTACAGTGTATTGCTTAGAATTGCCAAGGAAAGTAAGATAATTTAAAATGTTACAGACCATGCAATTTTACCTAAACAGTAGTTTATATATAGGTGAACTTAAAATTCTTATAAATTAATGAATATTTTAAGTCGTATTTTTTGGAATTCTTATTAAAATGTTTTACTGGAAAATATGATTTCAAGTGATTTTATGATGTATACAATAGTAAGGCTGAGAGATTCTAAGCCGCTAGCTTTGGTGTGCGATAGCGTTTTATACTTACTTATTTTAGGAGTGTACCTAAATTAGTTTCATCTAATATGTAGCTCAATAGATAAAATATTCACATTTGAGCATATGATATTACCGAATGCATAATCTTGGTTGCTATAAGCCATTTAACAGAAAAGTGACTTCTTCTAATTCTGATTCTTATTCCACTATTGAATAAACTTCATCTCTAACCAAAACTGAGATTGAGATAATAGGATGATGGAAATTAAATAAATCCTTCTTGAAAAACATTACTCTTCTTGATTAAACATGTCTTGCTTCTCCACTTATCTTGGTCTCCTTGGTCTTTGCTGGGTTAATCTTTTTCTCTTTATAAATCCTTCAGTTAGCTCTCTAACCTAATATTAAAAAGTCTAGATGTAAGATACTAGGAGCAATATAGCATTAATATTTATATGTTTCATTTGTAGCTTTTTCATACTAAGTCTTTGCAAAATCTTTTGGTTCTAAAATAATTTTTGTAATATTAAAAAAATTACATTATTAAAGTTTGATTTTAGATCTCTAAGTCATTTAACTAATAAAAAAAGGCCTTTGGTGTGTGTGTGTGTGTGTGTGTGTGTATGTGTGTGTGTATACACACTATGTAGAATGTCAATCAATTACATAGAAATTTATAGTAATATAGTTGGTAAATTATTAGAAAGTGTAAAATAATGATGAATTAAATTGGTAATAAAATAAGTAACTATGATATAGTTGTAATTGTATTTTACTAAGAGATAGATAACAGTCTGAAGGGAGAAACTTAATACCAAAAAATAATAATAAAATTATGTAAATGGTGAAAACAAAGAACTAGATTGATTTTTTAATTACTGATATCTACCAGATACAACAAAAAGTATCAGATTCTTTACAGGAATGCATAACATTTTTTGCATATCTTACTGTCAGGAGTGCTAAAGTGATATTTTGAGACACCAAAATATTCACCATATTTGATCATCAAAAGATTTATAAGTACAGGCTTCAAATGGTTTCAAATAGTTGGCATTATAAGACTACCTAAAGTGAGGAACCCAGATGAAGTTCATAGAGAAAATAATGAAAAAAAGAGTCTTTGAATTTGAATATGCATTTGTCAATCTAAGAATGTTCCTTTGAGAATATCTGGTGTGGAGCAGCATGTAGTTTTCCTGCTGACACAAACAGTGTTATAGTAAATGAAAAAAAAATGTAGATCCAACTTCCGCCTCCTATTTTAATTGCCAATCAATATCTCTGCTTGGAGAAAATGCACCAGGAAAAGGCTAAGGCTTGGGTCCAGACCCAACCAGGCAACATGCAGTTTAGAAGCCCTCCTTACCTTACCATTGCCAGGAGGGGGCCTATAACCTAGGGGTAAAACCGGAGTTACCAGCAACCCAATCTAAATTTTACATACATAAAATCTGGGAGATATCTTAAAAGCCATCCCTTTCTAACTATGGGCAAAAAAAGTTTGAAATTGAACAAATTAGAAAATTACCTCCAGTATTAAGAAATACCAAAAAGCTCTTTTTTTCCCCTAATGAATATTTTAAAGCTCAAGTCCACTTGGTAATAGTGTGGAATAACAGAAATATTTTAAATGCAGCATCTTTCACTCAAAAGTCATTATCTTACAGGGGCGTCTGGGTGGTTCAGTCAGTTAAGTATCTGACTCTTGATTTTGACTCAGGTCATGATCTAATGAGTCATGAGATGGAGCCCCACATTAAGGCTCCACACTCAGCAGAGAGTCTTCTTCAGAGTCTCTCCCTCTTCCCCTTACTCCATTCATGCATACTGTCTCTGTCTCTGTATCTCCTTCTCTCTCAAATAAATAAGTAAAAATTTTAAGTCATTATCTTACAGAAAGAAAGAACAACTAGGATATGGCAAGGCATAGAGCTATGATAAATGACTATATTTGATAAATTAACTACAAACTGATCATTCTTGTGTGTTAGCTTTACCAACATTAGTAATCTGTAGTATACTAGGAAAAATGATTGCAGAAGGAAAATAATGAATGAGGGGAGGGAAAAGTCTATTAGGAGTCAAGACCAAAAGATGGTAGAAGAAATGTAGAACAGAAATTGATGGGGTAGGATTCAAGCACTATTTTGGAAGTAGAATGATGTAAAGTGGTGGCCATTGGATGTGATGAGTAAGCCTAAGGGGTATTCGAAAGAAGATTCCAAAAGTTGCTAGTTTGGTGACATGATCAATACTGATGCAATCAACAATATAGGAAAAGCACAAGAATGAACCAGTTTTGAGGTTGGAAGGAAGATAAAAAAATTCCATTTCAGGAAATTCATTTGGGGAACCTAATTGTGAAGAGTGAAGACATTGTAAGTCATTGATATTAGGATAAAGAAGAATTGAAATTACTAAACAGAGATTATTGGAAGAGATGAGAGGAAGGAAAATACCAAGGATGATTAATGGGTGAGATGCTAACAGAGGAAAACAGTCCAGGAAAAAAATGTTCGACAATGCATGATTCTAAGTAATTGCATGCGATGACATTTGAGAGGCAGTTAGATTTCCAGTTTGGAAGTTATTGGCAGTAACTTAAAAAAAAAAAAAAACACAACATGTTCTGTTGGTTGTGTATGCTGTTAGTTATGGTAAATAAGAAGCAAATTAGTGGTTAAAGAGGTGAGACAGATCTTGTGAACTGTTCCTTCAAGATACTGGAAGAAATAAGAAGGAAAAAAGTGAAGCCTTTGGGGTGGTCAGGACCAAAAAAGATAAAAGTCTGTTTTTCTTTGATTATTTCCTTGTGCTTTTCTTGTTTAGGTATAGTTTGAGGTGTTGTTTAAACACACACACACACACACACACACACAGACACACAACAAAGAGGAAATTACAAATTTAGCAAAGAAGGGATCACAATATTGTGTGAGGAAAAAAAAACACAAAAAAGGTCTTATTTTCAAAAAAAAATAATATTCATTTGTTTTCTGGAAAGGGGAAGGATAGGAAACGCTTGGTAAATATAGAGGTAAGTTTTTAGAGGGCATCTCAGCTTTGGTTCCTCCTGAAGGAAGCCCTAAGGAAGAATTTAGCTACAGAAAACATAAGTGAGGCATGGGGACATAAATCCACAATGGGGAAAAAGACAAGAAAGGATGTGTGTATGATCATGCTACAGGGTTTAACCCTCTGAGCACACTAAGAAATCATGTAAATCACCCTCAGAATTGCTTCAACCAGGTGGAATATGGGGCAGTGAGCCACCAAGTTCTGTCTTGCATTGGCTGAGAGTTGACTTCAGAATTAAATACCTCTCTCCCCTAGCCAGTTTCTGGCTGAATCTGAATCTGGGCTGAGGAAGCTCCCCTGACCCCTAAGAAGCCCACAGGCAGAGGGTGCCTGAAATGAAAGTTGTCACTTCCTTTCAGAATGGTCTTCTGCAGCAGCAGGTAAACTGAGAGTTGGGTGGAGCAGATTTGGTGCAGGGCATCAAGTCTTCTCCTTGCGGATGGAAAGGGAGATGCTTTTCTTTCTGACAACTCTAGTGTGTGACTACAGGTACCCTAGATTCCAATAGAATGAGGGAGCCCTTCACCAAACATGTCCCATGTGCTATAAATCCTCAAGAATCTCTTCCCTTCTGCTCTGCCAAAGAATTCTCCACCACCGGTCACTCATTCAAGGGGATCAGGAAGGGTGTCCTCCCCCTGCTTCCCTGTCCATGTCACACACACTTCCCAAGGCCTTTTATTGCTTCCCTCCCAGTGGAGAGACCTTACTAACATAAGCCAAACAATAATAAAGACTTTATTCCCATAACAGCACACTTGAGTTATGGTTTGAAAGGTCAGTAATAGGCAAGAGAAAAGTTCATTGATGTTTGAGGATGTTTTATTCTGGAGGAGTGGAAAGGTTTAAAGCCTCCTTAGGATAAAGGCAGGGCAGAAGTATATGATGTGTCTCTCCTTCCATTGTAAAGGGGAGTACTGGAGGGAGAAGAGATCAGGGAATCTAAGGGAAAGGGAGAGAAAGATCTTGGAGTGTGAAGGAATCTCCTGGATGCTTATCTGAGATGGATTCTCTATGACTACGGGGCACTCTCATGGGAGGGAAGGATCCATTTTGCAGCTGACGACACTGTGTGCACCAATTACTGATTAGGAGATCATTCCTCCTCACTTTCCTAGACATTATAGACACACAGAATGGGTTAAAATTAGTTACCAGTACTAATTTTATATAATGAATGTCCTATGTGCCAGGCGCTATGTGGTATGCTGGGACATCCAGCCCTCATGTCATTTATTGTCAAAAAAATTTAGGGGGTACCCTGTCTGTAATTCTTTTTCCTGCTTGTCACATCAGTCGTACTTGCTTCTCAAATCATCTTTTATATCTTGCTTTACAAGTACTCATGAGCATGCCTGGCCTCACCTAACAGATTAAGAGCTCCCTAAGGGCAGAGACTGTTTCTTGTCACACAGATCTACTCACTGACTGATGGCCTAAAGGCAGCAGGGATGAGTGAGTGTGGATCTCATTTGAAGTGTGCTGTAGAAGTCTAGATCTATAGTGTGTTTGACCCAATCTGTTCAGCTACATCCAGAACTGTGGGAGAGGTTCTTTGCCCACAGGAGTTCTCTCCTCTTCCTATCTTCAAAGCGACATATTTAATGATCAAAGCCTTATCTGTTCCACTTTCTCTGGGAACCACATTAAATGTTGAGCTTTAAAAATGATGAGTGAAAGTTAATCTTTAGGCAGCTGCTTCTAAGTTTGTGGGAATGAATATTCAACGGGACATTCTTAGCAGAGCATTTCCAACTTTCTGTAACTGTGTGATTCCACAAGCAGTTATAAAATTAGGGAGTAACTTAGGGCCTGAAGCAGAGTAGAATGATGAAAAAAAGACAAGTCTTTGGGCTCAGAGCGCTGTTATGTATTCACCGTATGAATTTGAACAAGTTAATCGATCTGGGCCTCAGTTTCATCTTTAAAATGGGGACTGTAATACCTCTTCCAGAGATCCCTAAGGATGGAGATAACTCATGTAGAGTATTTTATATACTCTAGCACACTGTTATCATAAATAATCCCTACAATTAGTCTTGTTGGGAGATGTGACAAATATTTGCCAAATATCCTTGCTTAAACTTATGACCAATTAGGTAATGGAACTTCTCTGAAAAACTAACCTTTTAAAGGAATTGCAAAACTAAATAATAATAGACATAGCAAAGAAACATGCATGATAATGGAGAAAAGGAAAGCATGATTAAAATATTGTTCTACCTGAGGAATAAAGAGGTCAATATGTTTATGAGAAAATGCCACATTTTAATTAGGATCCGTGGGAAAGGCTTAAAAATAAAAACAAAAACTTTCAACTTTCAAAATTTCCTTGAGAAAGAAAAAGAGTTAACCAAAATGGTACTAGTTCTATGAGAGAAATTAATCCATGTAGAATATCTATAAAATAGTAAACATATAACTTCTTCCAAGCTCCTCTTGAAAGAAACCAGAAAAATTAGCATACTAATTTTTCCTCCCTAAAATCAATCAAACCATATTTCTTACTAGATGCATGGGTTTTCAGAGCAAGCCAGAAACAAATCAATTCCAGTGTAGTGTATGGGAAGTATCAATGCATACCATACAGAATTGGTACCTGTAAATCCAGACATGCATGTATCTATCTACTCAAAAATTACAAAATGAATATGCTAGGATGTTACAAAATGGAAACACAAACACACATGCTTTTAAGTTTTCATAGTACTTTGCAACCCTCATTACAAAATGCATTATATTTCAATCAAGCATGCAGTTTTTCATCTCCCTTTTAGGCTACACACTACTTGAAAATAAAGACTGTGCTTTCCTCAATTTTTCACTGCTGCATTTCCTGTTATGCCAACATCAGAAATCAGTACCTTGTACAGCTCAAGAAAATGTTTTAAAAATCAATTTTGAGGGTGTTTAATATGTGCCAGACACTAAGCTTGGAGTTTCTTACAGAATATCTCATTAAGTATGTTATTGAATTCAATATTTTGAAGTGATGTGAATATCTTTGTCTTCTTATAAAAGTTAAGATGATTTCCTTTCTGCTTTACCCATGCCAAAGCAAAAGCTTCTTCACAGACTACAGGTTATTGCAGAGAAGTAGTTTAATACACAGCTGGTAATGGCATAATTCCATATTCTCCCAAGTAAAGTCTGAACTATAGATCAATTCATGAGTGAAAATATTCATTCTAATTAAAGAAGCTTCTTTTCTAAGTTACAAAGCAGAATATTTAGCATAAAAGAAATGTCTAAAAAATCAATCTCATTAAAATAATGAGTCTATAAGTGTCATCATGTGTCAGCTACCAGATATTGTTTTCCTTTCTAACCCACATGTTATGTGTGATTTTGAAAAAGTAACTGGTGCAATCCTTCGAAATAATAAGGAAATAAAATTGAAATTAGACCCTTACAAAAGTGCGAAAGTATAATATAATCCACAAATAAAATGCAGACTCCTCTCTTTCTTCCTCCTCCAAAGATAATAACAATTAATAATAAAAAAAAAGTCCTTTGAATAAGCTGCACTGAAGTACCTGCCTCATATATTTGCAAATGTATGAGAAACAATTTTTAAAGGAGTCAGAAAATCTTTTTTGTAATCTTATTCATGGTCTCAGAAGGTGAAAAAGTGGTTTCACTTCTATTCAGAATTGACTCACATGTGATAAACTGAAATTGGAAGGACAAAATCGACACTGGGAAAGGAAAAGTTAAATGCAGGATTCTGAGTTCTGTTCAAATTGGAGAACACCAATGGGGAGACTAAAGCTCTCTCTTTACTGAAGCAGCAGTTTGAAGTACTCTTGTGTAGTATAATAGAATAATTGACCCAATTAGGACCCTATTCATCAGAAATTAGATTTCTGCAGGTGCCAAGCACAAAGGCTTTTAAGGGCCTTCTCAGCTTCTCACTAGCAACATTGGGAAATTGCAGGCACAACAAAACTGCAAAATCTGCAATTTAATATCTTTCCTCAAGGTATCTGCTGAACCTCACTTTAATTTTAAAGACAGATGAAAAGGACACAGCTTAGGGTCTGTTCCCTTGCCAAGACAGCCCTTTCCCTGTAAGCCTATGGCAAGTCATCCTCTAACCCAGCTTTAAAGAAACACATTCAAAAGCAACAACTGTAGCCTGTGATTGAATATTCACCTTTCACAGAGCATCTCATTCCAAAGTCTGTCCAATTCAGGTTATCTTTTTTAGAGACTAATATTGTATTCATCATTTAAGATTGTAGGACCCAGAAAGGCCTCAACCAATTCCTTAAGATTTTATTCCTTCAGATGCAATTCATATTACATAGTTAAAGATTTTTTTAAAAAAAATTGGGTCTGAGATTCTCAAAAGAAGCACTAATAGTACTTTACATTTTCCTGTGAGTATGGGATAGGAAAGAGAGAGGGAGGGGAAATTAAAAAAAAAAAAAAAACTGTTCTCTGAAGATCAAGGGATTGTTGAATGAATTTCAACCCTTTAGTTTTTTTCTAATAAAATGTTCCCTTTCACTGACATGATGTGAAGAAATTCACTCCCCTAACCTCCTTATCTTTTCCACCTAGAATATGAACACAAAATCACTCTAATTGTTGATTCTTCCTAATTTCCTTTCTAGCACTATTATTTGAATTATATTTAGATGTGTGTGTGTTTACTTATGCTGATTTCTGTATCATCCATTAAAATGCATGTTCTAAGGCAATAAAGATATTGTCTTGCTTATTTACTGATGTGTCCCCTATTTCTATGTCTAGAAAAGTACAAGGCACAGAGTGGAGTCTCAGTACATGTTTCTTGAAAGAATGAATAAAAGAAATCTAAAATCAACACATAAAAGGTGTACTGATATTGAAGGAACCAACACCACTGACCTGCTTTGTGGGTTTAAAAGAAATATTTCAGGGACACCTGGGTGGCTCAGTAGGTTGTGACTGCTTTCAGCCTAGGTCATGATCCCAGGGTCCTGGGATGAGCCTCTTATTGGGCTCCCTGCTCGGCGGGGAGTCTACTTCTCCCTCTCCTTCTGCCTCTCCCCACTGCTTGTACTCACTCAATCGTTCTCTCAAAAATAAATAAAATCTTAAAAAATATATATTTTAGATCCGGTAACTATAAAATATAGGGTTGAGTTTTGCATCAAGCCAGATTATGATTAAGTTTATCATTTCTCTCATTCTGAAACTCTTTTTTGGGCTTTCACCTGACTCTTACAACTAGTCTGTATTTCTGATGGTTGATATTTGGTTTACATATTCAGCTACTTTTATGCCACCTCCCCTTTAAATGTTGACATGCTCCAGGATTTGTTCTTCCTACCCTTCTGTCCTTATTTTTCTACCCTTTCTACCCTTTTCTACCCTTCCTACCCTTCTCCTTATTTTTCAAGTCACTTTCTCAGCACCGGTTCCATTTCCAGGATGAACATGGTCACAATATGGCAGAAGCAGTTTCAATCTATTCACATCTACCTAGAAAGTGAAATACCTTTTAATCTTTTTTTTTAAGATTTTATTTATTTTATGAGAGAGAGAGAGAGAGAGAGAGAGAGGCAGACACAGGCAGAGGGAGAAGCAGACTCCATGTAGGGAGCCTGACGTGGGACTTGATCCAGGGTCTCCAGGATCAGACCCAGGGCTGAAGGCGGCGCCAAACCGCTGAGCCACCCACAGCTGCCCAACACCTTTTAATCTTATGGTAAAAAAAAAAAACAAAGTCTAGGAAATTTTATCCTATTGGCTCTCTTTCATCTAGCTTGTGTTATATGCCTTCCCTAAATCAATTTCTATTACCAGGAGGCTAGCATGTGTTGTTGGTTTGGTTTGGTCATGAGCTTCACTCTTACTGCTAGGATAGAGACAGTCTTACCCAACACACACTAGTAGTGGAGAAGTCAAGGTCAAGTTTCCCTAAAACAAAATCTGAGTGCTAATGCTACAAAGGAGAAGTGAGGCCAGAAGGAAAACTTAAAATGCCAATTATTACCCCTGAACTCAAAATCAGTGGGCATCTTCTAGTTGTTACTTTAATCAAGCTCTCTGAAGCATAAACCAAAATTTATCATCTCTCTCATTCTGAAACTCTTTTTTGGGCTTTCACCTGACTCTTACAACTAGTCCGTATTTCTGATGGTTGATATTTGGTTTACATATTCAGCTACTTTTATGCCACCTCCCCTTTAAATGTTGACATGCTCCAGGATTTGTTCTTCCTACCCTTCTGTCCTTATTCTATACACTCATTCACACACAGAGCATCAAGCAGATAAAAATGCTAATGACTTCTAACTCTTCATCTCCACTACTGACCTTCTCTGATGTTACACATGCTATAGATCAAAATGTCTACTAGACTTCACCACAACTGAAAGGAATTCTATCCTAAGATAAATATTATATCCTCCCCTTTCTTCTAGCTATACTCTGATTACAATCTAATTTCTCCCTCTATGTTGGATACACTTAAATGGACCCAGCAGAGATTAAAAACCTACCTCAACTTCAAACCCTCCATTTGAAAGATACCAAATCCTGCCAGTTACTTCTTAAATATGTCTACAGTATATCTAAAATTTCATCTCCATCCACATCATTATTACTACTGTCTTAGACCAAACCTTTTTTTCTTTTTTTTTTTTGCTTACTTAGATAATGGGGAGAATCTAATAACTGGCCTCCTTCATCACTCTGCCTTTTTTCCTCCCAACCATCTTCCACATTTTTATTCAAAATATTTTTAAAAAATTAAACCTTATTGCATGCCTTCAAAAATTCCCACTACCTATGCAATACATTATAAAATTCCCAGTAGAGCATAAAGGACTGTTCGATGGTCTTGCCTGTTTCTCGGCCTCATGTCTTGCTGCTCCCCATAGGCACTCTGTTACCTTCACATTTCCCTTGTTCTTTGGTCATTCATTCAATTCTAATAGTAATGCTCTTCCCTCTCCCTGGTCCTCATCCACTAGGCGAGTCCCACTTATCCTCAGGTCTCAGCTTAAGTGCCAGCAGACTTCTCTTAGGATAGACTTTGGTACTTGGGGAGATAAGAGTAGTCCATGTGTTCTGTTCAGTATCATCTTCTGCAAACTTCTCAAATGCCATTTATCAACTATTGCAAGTATTTGTGCATTTTCTCTCTCCCACCAATATGAGAACTCTGAAAGCAAGTGTTAGCCTTATTTGTTTTTGTGTCCTAAACCTGGGAGATGGCATAGTACAGAGCATAGACATATTTATGGAATGAATAGTAGAATGATGTCTTCTTTTTTTTAAAAAAAGATTTTATTTATTTATTTATTTATTTATTTATTTATTTATTTATTTATTCATGAGAGACACAGAGAGAGAGAGAGAGAGGCAGAGACACAGGCAGAGGGAGAAGCAGGCTCCATGCAGGGAGCCTGATGTGGGACTCGATCCCGGGACTCCAGGATCACATCCTGGGCTGAAGGCAGTGCTAAACCGCTGAGCCACCCAGGCTGCCCAGAATGATGTCTTCTTACCACATGTCAGTTTCCTTTTCACAATCAGCAGAAGAATCTCTCTGAACTCAAGGAAGGCTCAGACCCTCTTTTAAAGGACTCATCTAGTTAGGTCAGACCCACCCAGGAAAATAATCTCTCTTTTGTTTAACTCAAAAATCCACTGATTATAAACCTTAATTATATCTGCAAAAATCCCTTCGCATTTGCTATGCAATATAACATAATCACGAGAGCTAAACCTCATTATATTCACAAGTTCCATGCACACTCAAGGACAAGGCATTATACAAGGGCATGGGTTATTGAGGGTCACTTTAGAATTCTGTCTACCATAGTTAGGCACTTCTATACTAGCTAATGCTTTTCAGTTCTCAACTCATATCACTGGAGTGATATCAGGAATTTACAACCAAGCTGAAATGGAAGAAATCAAGCCAAATGAACTCAGGAGTCTGGGGTTTATTGTGTTAATTATTTTTTAACTCTATGGATGGATGGTTAGGTAATTTATTTACAAGGAAATGTCATTTTTTTAAATAAGTAGTGTATTTTTTTTCCATTTTCAACATGCTTATGTCTTTGTACCTATATTGATAGCTACAATGTGAACCTTATGAAGGCAATAAGAGTATTATATATTCACTTTTATATTCCAAGTGCCTAGATCTCAATATTTAATTAAGACCCACCCAAGTAAACTGTTCTTTCCAATTCTGCTTAATTTAAGACCTTTGCCTTGTTTGACCTTTGGATTATCTGTCCCTTAAGAGATAGAAAGATGAAAAGGATATTTGATGTACACTGAAGATACTGTCCAGATGTATATGTAATTTGATCCTTAGTCTTTCTAGCAAGAATATTATAGCTCTTTGGCCAACAAAAAAGGAAAATATATGTAGGCTTCAGTTCTGACAAACTCAAAAATGTCTAGGAGCCATTGTTTCTTCAAAATCAGCTGAAGTGTGTGATATCACAGAGCTATTCCTGAGGATTTTTGCTATTTCAGCTGAATCAGGCTGACTAAGGCTTATGAAATAGTGCTCACTTTCCACTATGGTAACAGCTGGACTCAGTTCTGTGTGTGCTGGGGTTTTGCATTCTTTTGAGTAAGCAGAGGCAACCTAACTTTCGAATTTCCCAAAGAACATTCCCTGTTGGTGCAGGTACTATGTCCAAGAGAAGAGAAAAATAAAAGCAGAGAACTAACATGACACTTAAGACACTATCAGCGCCCCGAGTCTACATAGGCAGGCTTCCATAATGAACTCATTCAGTCTTCAGTGACACATGAAGGAAAAACAGGGACACACAAAGAGAAACTCACAGATAGCCTCAGATTCCTGTACAGTAGAAAGGCAGCCGGCGATTGATTAGGGTCACATTTTTGTCATTTGAAGCCAGCTTCATATTAGAGAAACATTTTTGCAGTTCAAGGACTAAAGCATGTGGATTGCTTCAATATCCAAAAAGCCCTAGAAGTGACAGGGAGAAAGTCTTGCCAGTAGTGCATGTAACATTAGTGTTATTTGAGATCTTCTCTACCCTTAGAGGCTAAGGAATTTATACTCCAACTCCAAATCCAGGGTCTGGACACCAATACGTCCCCTCACCCTGTGTATTGCCTTATTTGTGCTTCTTTCTATTCGACCTGAAATCAGCGCAGCCTACTTTGTGCTGTCCCATCTTTGGAACAGAAGTGAAGCTCTGCCCCTCTCACTTGCCTCCATGAGAAATACCTCCCAATTACATCAAACATAGCATAAGTGCTATAGATGTACTATAATTTGTGAAGTCATGAAGCAACAGCTCATAAAATTTCCTGGATTTGACTTACATCCTTTTATTTTGCAGTTAATATCCATACATTTTGACTTTTCCATATCTGTGTTTATCACATGGGCTTCTCCTTGTCCTATAAAGATACCTGGGAAATATCTCATCCAATCCCTACTTTCCTATAGGGCCCTTCTAAAATCATATACCTTCCTCAGTTCTCTTGAACTTTTGGAAAATAAATATGTCTGTGAGTCTTTTCTCCCTCCCAAGAAAGTGAAAAGCTTTCACCCCATTTAACTAGGATCCATGATCCAAAATGAGTAAGAATCATTGCTTAAAGTTTATTTCCATTGGGAAAGTATATAGAAGTCACATTTCATTGTCAAGAAAGATGAATAATACATCACACAAGAGCCTTTGGTAAAAACAGAGTGTTCCCTCTGCACCCTATAAGCAGTAAGCTCTGACTATAGGTTCTGTCCAAAGCCAGGTGACTCTGCACTTCACATCCCTAATCACCTAATCACCATCTTACTACTGTGCCACCTCCTTGCCTTTTCCCATTTCTCCTCGACCCTGTCCAGTGTGCCTTCTGTATTCTCCAAACATTATTATTATTATTGTTTCCAAATCCATGCTCTATTATTTACTAGTTCAATGAGTTTGGGCAACTTCTTTTATCATCTATAAATTAGGATAACAATAGTATTCATTCACTCACAAAGTATCATGGAGGTTAAGTGAGTAAATACATGAAGGAAACTTAGAACACAATAAGTCTTCAGAAAGAGTTAACATTCTTCTTTATCATTATTACATGTCATTCATCATCATCAACTAGTTCTACCTGAAGGATCTACCATGAAAAGATACCACTTCTCATGAAGCCTTTTCTAAGAAAGTCTCTCATCTCCCACAACCAAAAGTCTGGGCAAAGAAACTAGCAGAATGCCAACTCATCAGCACATTTCTACATTCACGTAAATGGCCAACCCAAACCACTACATGGAAGATGGTTCATTTTTACTCTTTACTATTTTAAAAAGAAAGATGAAGTTTGATAGGTTGATCTTACAGGAATAAGCATTTAACTGAAACCAGAAAGTACTTTACATTATTAAGACCTGGCCAAGAACAAAATGTTATTTGAGGAGTTATCAGAATCCCTGTCCCTGACACATTAATATGAGTTGTATGTCCCCTTTTTCTGATGTTATAAGGATTCCTGTCAGACAAGGGAGCTTGGACTTAATTTCAAAAATTCTTTTCTGATCTAAAATCCTGTGTATCCTGAGAGTGTGGAATTTGTTCATATATATATGTGTGTGTGTGTGTGTGTATACATATATATGTATATATACATATAGTGTACATTTCATATGTAAATGATAGAATGTTATATGTAAGTAATAGTATAAATAGAGTGGATCCCTGGGTGGCTCAGAGGTTTGGCGCATGCCATTGGCCCAGGACGTAATCCTGGAGACCCGGGATCAAGTCCCACATCAGGCTCCCTGCATGGAGCCTGCTTCTCGCTCTGCCTGTGTCTCTGCCTCTCTCTCTCTCTCTCTCTCTCTCCCTCATGAATAAATAAATAAAATCTTTAAAAAAATAGTATAAATAGAGACCACATCTAAAAAGAATTGAATAGGTGAAATTTAGCTGTTTTAACTCTCATTTAAAGACATCACCAGTTTTCAAGAGGTAATATAAAATTAATATGCAAATAATACTGTGAAAATGGAAAAGCAGGTTTTGACTATGATGAACTTCTAGCATTTAAAGAGACTCCAGAATGGGTATCAAATATCTCAAAATACAATGGAGTTGGGAACAGCTAGATTCATAAACAAAGACAAAATGTCCAGATGAAGTATTCAAGGAGATCTGTTAGAAGTAAAGTTTTTCCTTTTTTTTTTTCTTAACTGGAAATAAAATTCTGAAACTTAACTTAAAACCCAGTAAAAGAAAGTTAAACTAAACAGTCACTAATATAAGTAGAAATAATAAGATGCAGATGAAAGCAAGCAATAACAAGAAATAATATGATACTGATGAAAACAAGTAATTACAGGATGCTCATCATTTTCCATGATAAAATTGATATTTCTTAAATGTTATCATCATAATGTACTTACCACTAGTCAAGACTTTATTAAAATACTCAATCTTGTTTAGGGTGAACAAATCAAGTTATCCATGGGATTATAAAGAAAGCTCTGAAAAAGTTAGAAATATCTACTACTAACAAACTAGAATGTGTCTTAAGACATAGCATCTACAGGATATTCTCTCATTTGACTAGATGACCACTATGGCGTTAACATCTGTAATGCCATAGCACTAAATTAAAGATAAATCCTAAGAGGAAAGCATAGATATGCAGTATCATTGATGCATGTGATACTCTAATAGAAAAGAGTAAACATGGGCTTTCACAGTTATTGGAATCTCTCCTAAAACATAACCTCAGGCAAGAGGAAAGTAACTCCTCTTCTGTTCCTAGGTCCTGCATTCCCTTCATTAACCAATGTCTTGCAAGAGTGGTTTGCACTCTGTCTGTACTTCCTTAGCTGCTGTGAATGCCTTAGCCTTCTGTAATCTGGTGTTTTCCTTTATCATTCAACTAAAAAGTCTTCACTTCAAATTACAAATGGTCTTCCAGTGGCAAATTCAATGGGCACTTGTAAATCATAACTCGATCTTGTTCCAACATTTGAACACAATTTGATTAGATGTGATTTTTTATAATTCTATTCTCTTCTGGTTCAATTTTTAACCTTCTGGGTATTATTTCCACCATTCTGACTGATTTCTCTTTTGCTATTTGCCTCTTAAGGTTAGTGTGCCTGCCCCAAAGTTCCATACATGGCCCTTATTTTCTCTCTCTGTGCTTACTCTTACCAGGCAAACGCCTCTAGTCTTGTGCTTTCAGCTATCATCCATATCACAAATCCCTCAATCCTGTGTCCAGACTTGGTTGTCCATCTGCCTTCCCATCCCCCTTTTCAACTACCTAAATGATATTTTTTCACTTGGATAATCCAAAAGCAGCCAAAATTCAGAATGTCTACAATAACTCACTTGATAATCTTCCTACTTATTTTTATCCATGCTTTCACTAGATGCCTCGATTAGGAACTTTAAATCTATCTCAAGTTTTCCATCTATTTTGTCCTTTATTTCCCACACGCAGTGGATTACTACACACTCCTGATCTTCCCAAATAATGTTTCTACAATTATTTCCTCTATCCATCTCCTCTTGCCTTACTTGCTTCAGCTGTTCTTGCCCCAAGTCTTACTTTCTCTGTCTTACCACTGTTAGCTAAAATGATCTTTTAAAATATTTTTAAAAATCTTTGATCTTTTAACTAAAAATACTCATGATCTCCCTATGACATGCAGGATATAATACAACTTCTTAACCATGGCATACCAGTGTACTCCAAATTTTTACTACAGTCTCTTCCCTATCCTACCCACATACAGCACGTACAACCTATTTTGCTTCCTTGGGCATTTCCCATTTATTATTCCCATTCTCTTTTGCATTTTAAATGTCTCTTTAACAGCTCCTCTCATCAGCATAGATAGATACATGCTTATCATAATGCTTTAAATTAAAAATGTATATCCTGTATTTCCTCCATCTCTATGCCCTTCTCTACTAGCTCTTTCACACTTTCTCTTCTATTTAACTCTGCCACCAACTTATGTTAAACAATGTTCTTCTAGTGAAGAAATTCAGTTGGTATTGGTTAGTCTTTATATTTTATGAATATTCAGCAGGATTGGGAATCCCTGGGTGGCTCAGCGGTTTAGCGCCTGCCTTTGGCCCAGGGCGCATCCTGGAGTCCCGGGATCGAGTCCCACATCGGGCTCCCGCCATGGAGCCTGCCTCTCCCTCCTCCTGTGTCTCTGCCTTTCTGTCTCTCTCTCTATGTCTATCATACATAAATAAATCTTTAAAAAATATATATGTTCAGCAGGATTTTATATGGTTGGACTTTTTTCTCTTTAAACAACGCCATCCCAAAGAGAACCCTTATACATTGTTAATGGGAATGTAAATCAGCCCAACCAGCATGAAAAACAACATGAATGTATCTAAAAAAAAATAAGAATAGGTCTACTATGCAATCCAACAATTTCATTTCTGGGTATATGTTCAAAAGAACTAAAAACAGGATTTTGATGAGATATCTGCACTCTCATGTGTATTTCAGCATTATTCACAATAGCCAAAATATGGAAACATTCCAAATGCCTATCAGTGAGTGAATGTATGAAAAAGATGTACACACACACAATGGAATATTATTCAGCCATGAGAAAGATATCCTACCATTTGTGACAGCATGGATGCCCTTGAATACAGTATGCTAACAGAAATGTCAGACAGAGAAAGGCAAGTACTGCATGATATCACTTATATGTGGAATCTAAAAATGTTAAACCTATGCAAAACAGAATAGAATAGTGGTTACCAGGGGTTGGGGTGAGGAGTGAGAGTGTGATGGTGTTTAAAGACAAAAACTTGTAAGGAATAGTAAATAACCCATAGAAATCTAATACACAGTATCATAAGTATAGGTAATAATATATACTATTAAAAAAAAAAAAAAACTCCACCTCCTTAACTTTCATTATGTGGCTCTCCGTGTTCTCTCATTTTGAGAGGAGGAGGGTTTCTTTCTGCATACGCCTTTTAAGTGATCAAAGTACTCAAGATCCTTAACAAGAACACTCCTTGTCTACATACTAGTTCTTTTTTTTAAAGATTTTATTTATTTATTTATTTATTTATTTATTTATTTGTGAGAGACACACAGAGAGAGAGAGAGGCAGAGACACAGGCAGAGGGAGAAGCAGTCTCCATGCAGGAAGCCGGACCTGGGTCTCCAGGATCACGCCCCGTGCTGAAGGTGGCACTAAACCACTAAACTGCTAAGCCACCGGGGCTGCCCTGAATCTACATACTAGTTCTGAATGGATTCATCTACACCTATGTCTTTGTCAATCCCCTTTTTTGTTCTAATTCTCAAATTGAGATCAGTAGTTTAGTTTTTTCCTTTCTAAGTTACTAACTTAAATCCATATAAATTACTTTCTGGACTTTTCTACCTGATTAATACTCTACCTCACAAATACCCCAAATTTAGTATATCTACAAATTCTCAGCCACAGTTCTCATGAACTACATAAGATAGAAAATGAGGACAAACACAGAGTAAATAAACAATTAAGTTTGTAAAATAAAGGGTACATCCATTTATTTATATATATCATAATTTTAGACCTGAAAAGATTTTGATATGACCCTAAGTTCTCCAACAAATGGAGCAAGAACTAAAAGATTGTTCTGGCAAGAAAAAAAAAACAATAAATAAAGATCAAAGTATATTCTTTGCATTCTGCTTACAAATTTTTTTTTTTTTTTTTGGTATGGACAAAGGAAATTCTGAGCCAGAAGAAGTTATATTGAAAATACTATTACACATGTAGCCCAGATTGAAAATAGAGGAGGAAAAGCAACATGATGGGGCATCATTAATCTTAGACCTCTAATGAAAATCTACCCTTGTGGATTGGGCTTTTTCCAAGATGAGTTGAGCTGAAAACTTCTATTAATGTTTGTCTACTGGAAGATTGGTGCTATGGACTGAATGTTCTGAAATTCATATTTTGAAAATCTAATCTCCACTATGATGACATTTGGATATGAGGACTTTGGGAATAATGATGTCAAATGAATGCTGAGATTTGCTGAGATTTGTGCCCTCAGGAAAGTTAAGGAAACACCAGAATTAACTCTGTTTCTCTCTCTCTCTCTCTCCCTCTCTCTCTCTCTCCCTCTCTCACTGCTATGTGAGGATACAGCAAGAAGGCCAAACGCAAGCCTCTCAACATAAACTGAACTGGCCAGCACTTCCATCTTGGCCAGTCTCCAGAACTGTAAGAAATAAATTTCTCTTGTTAAGGCATCTAGTTTGTGGTATTTTGTTACAGTAGCCTGAACTGACTAAGACAACCACTTTATCCAATTGTGGACAGCCAAGAGCTGGTAACATGTTATGAAGGCAATCTAGTTTTTGTTAATACCTTGTTTGTTTTGTCTCTAGAGGAAAACACTGGCAAACAAAATAAACATTTGGCAGTGGGCCATATTTGCAATTCTTTTGTGGCTATCTAGATTCAATATGCAATTTATTTACTTTTCAGGTCCAAAAATCTTACATGAATTTTTATTTCTCTATACTGAGCCAACACACACAATATTTTTGCTCATTTTTTAAAAAATAAAACAATCTGCTAATTGTTGTGTCCCTTTGTTGAAAGGCAATGACTAATTATATAGTTAGAATTAATTTCAGGTGAAGTAAAAGATAATATAACTAAAAGTAGATAAAGAAAATAAGAAATCTATAAGTAGGCATTGATTTAGCAACTCAGTTATATCAAAGCCAGTATCTCTGAATATCTGTGGTTACAAAGTTACTGCTAGAGCTCATCATTGGGTCTAAATCCAGGTAGGAAGAAGGAAGAAAGATGTCTGCTCTATCTGTCCACTTTAACAGGAAAGGGAAAATTTTCCCAGAAACATTCAAAGAGACTTTTTCTTTATACCATTAACCAGAACTGAATAACTTCACCAATCATAGTGTGGCGACCATAAGAACAAGTATGTGGTTTTTCCAGCCCTTAGAACAGAGGGAAGAACAAAAGAAGGGGATTGAAAAAAGATTTGGGGTTAATCTACTAGTACTGTTACTCCAATTATCTACCAATTGATCCAGATTTTTATTAACAAAAAAGCTAAGCATATTTATAAAATGCAACTATCAGACTGCAATATTTAAAATTTCATTTCATGGAAAGAGATTCTTTTTATCTTAAAATGTTTTTCCCAGTATTAGCCCATATCATTGGGCCCTGTCTCCTTAATAAATCAAAAAACAGCAAAGCAAGCAGATTCATAAGTCTTTGTAGACATCTTGGACCTATGAATTTTTTAAAAGGTTACTATATTTGAACATCAACCCAGGTTTCCTGCATGTCTTTAGGAGGAATTAATTCATCTTTGGAATCCAGTGCTGGTTTCCTGTAATAAAGCCAACAAGAGACCAACTCAGGAACAATGAGGTATGGTGGTTAAGATAGCAGCTGTGTCAAGTAGAAATAAGTTCAATTCCTAGTTGTACACCATGGTACCTGCATGACTGCAGGCAAGTTATTTAACCCATCTAAACCTCTGTTTCCTCATCTGCAAGATGTGAATTTTAACATCTACCTGGCAAGATACGGATAAAAAATACATGCAAATTTGGCCCTGAGAACGATTCAGGGTCGTTGAGTCGACTACTAATTTTTTGTCCAACAGATATTTTCCCCATATATGTAGTTATGGGGAAACCCTTGCATATGAAGGTGACCAAGTGATTAGATTCTTATCAATGATATATTAGCATTGGGTTTCTGAGAAAATATCTTTTAAAAATGGTGCAAAATAGGGATGCATGGGTGGCTCAGCAATTAAGTATCTGCCTTCATCCTAGGGCATGATCTTGGAGTCCCAGGATCAAGTCCCCCATTGGGCTCCCTGCCTGGAGCCTTCTTCTTCTTCTGCCTGTGTCTCTGCTTCTCTCTTTTTGTGTCTCTAATGGACAAATAAATAAAATCTTTTTAAAAACTGGTGCTAAATAGCTGGCACATTCTGCCTCTTGCCCTTTCTATTTTCCTGACTGATCCTGACATCCTAGCCATGAACTCCTGACCAGGACAGGTAAAATGCCAAAGGATAGTCTAAAGTTTCATGAAATGGCTTGTGATTTTTTAAAAAGATGTTTAGTGTATTGCTGTATTTTAGAGTACAATAGAAAATTATGTACTCATTTTGGAGGTCATGAGTTTAGTGTCACATAGATTGTCAGCAAAGAATAAATTCAAATATAGGGCAGCTGGGGTGGCTCAGGGGTTTAGCGCTGCCTTCTGCTCAGGGCCTGATCCTGGGGTCCCAGGATGGAGTCCCACATCGGGCTCCCTGCATAGAGCCTGCTTCTCCCTCTGCCTATGTCTCTGCCTCCCTCTCTCTCTCTGTGTGTGTGTGTCTCTCATGAATAAATAAATAAATAAAATCTTTAAAAAAAAAGAATAGATTCAAATATGGAGGAGCATGGCAAATCTTTAAAAGGAGCTCACTATATTTATTATCCAAAGAAGGAAAAACAACAAAAACAAAACACCTCACTGTCCATTTAAATGACACCAAAAATAAGGGAAGGGTCTCATCCATTTCTTTTGTTCTTTTTTTTAAATATTTTATTTTATTATTTATTCATGAGAGACACGGAAAAAGAGAGGCAGAGACACAGGTAGAGGGAGAAGCAGGCTCCATGCAGGGAGCCTGACATGAAACTTGATCCTGGGTCTCCAGGATCACGCCCTGGACGGAAGGTGGCGCTAAACCGCTGAGCCACCAGGGCTGCCCTATTTCTTTTGTTCTAATGAGAATTTGTCTTATAACCATGTAATAAGTCAAGAAAGACATGAAGACTATATTTCTTCCTCATATCTGCTATAATTATTTTTTCATTGAAAATTACATGATTTGTTGGACCCTGGCTCACGGGTGCCAACGTGTCCCGGTGGACGCCCCAGAGACTCAGACCCCAGACAGGCAGATGCAATTAGCAAGAGGGTTTATTGAACCTTTGCGCAAACGGGCTCTCCGCCTCCGAGGAGGAAGAGAGCCCCCATTAGCAATTACAGGTATCTTTTAAAGGTAAAAGAAAAAAAACCGCTTAAAGACAAAAGAACCGCGGGAGTCGCATAGCATTCAGGTTACGGATTTCTCAGGTCAACATGAACCTATTCAGGAACATTCCAATCAAGGTGTGGGGGGAAATGGTTTTCTTATCACAAACAGAATGCTTTTAGTTGCTAAAACTTCAGGAAGCCACCTGGATGGGCTCCCTCTGGATTAGGGCTGATCCTACTTATAGGGGGGGGGTTTCTTCATTCCCTCCTCTTTGTTTGGGCTGATTTTAACCTTAAAATCTTAGGGAACATTTATTTTTTCAGTTTGGAGGGCCCGACATTGTTGAGTTAATACCAGAGCTTGGGTAATAGACAATTTTTCTCGGACGAACTGGAGCAGCCGGTTGAGGATGCAGGGGCCAAAAGTTAGCAGCAGGAGCAGGATAACTAGAGGGCCCATAATGGTAGAGATTAGGGTGGTCATCCAGGGAGACTGGTTAAACCAGCCTTCAAACCAGCCCTGCTGGGCCTCCCGGTCCCTTTGTCTTTTATTTAGCCTATCCCTGAGTTTGGCCATGGAGTCCCTGATGACTCCAGAATGGTCTGCATAGAAACAGCATTCCTCTCCCAGGGCCGCACACAGTCCTCCCTCTTTCAAGAGTAGTAAATCCAAGCCTCTCCTGTTTTGAAGTGCTACTCCTGAAAGTGAGGTGAGGGACTGTTCTAACTTAGAAACGGACTGCTCTAGTGCCCGTAGATCCTCATCTACAGCTGCCTGGAGTTCTATATGATGTCGTGAGCCCTGGATCAGAGCAGCTGCGCCAGTACCCACCCCAGTAGCGACCCTTAGTCCCAGCATAACGACTAGGGTTAGGGAGACAGGTTCGCGCCAAAAACGGGTGAGATGTTCATCATACTGATTTTCTAGAGTTTCAGCAGGGTGATAGAACACCCTGGGTATGATCTGCACCATGACACAGAAGTCGTTTGAGCTATTTAGAACCTTAGCTGACACACAGGGGGTGAGGCCTTTGTTGCATGCCCACCAAGTTCCCGGCTGGGGCACCAGGTAAGAGTCAGTCCCTAAAATCGGGGCGGTAGTATTGCAGAGTTCCTGGTAACCCCGGGTGAGTATAGTTAGCCTTGACAGTGATGTAATCCCAGGAGGAGGAGGGCCTCTCATCCTGTATCTCCCTAGTCTCGCACCCCCAAATTTTTACAATAGAAGTGTTCCCCCCCCTCCACAGGGGCTTTCTTGGTTGGGGGCCCTAGAGGTGTCGAAGTATCCCTCTAGGTCCCATGGGCTGGGGGCCCCTATGGTTAACTTACATAAGTCAGGATATAGGTTAGGCCACCAGGTTCCCACGGGAGCAGTCTTAGTTATGGACCAGACCTCATCACCCCCAGACGTTAGTACCTGCCAGGTTAACCTTTTGGGGGCATGAGGGTCACCTTTGGCGGAGGTGAAGAGCGCTAGGAGAGGTAGGAATATAACAACTCTCATTGAACAATTTTTGAAAGTCTTATCTTGAGCGGGTTTTGGGTGCGGTGCAGCTTCCATTGGAGTGGCTCGCCCGGTCCGTCCTGGCTGGCGTCAGTGGTGCTCGTTGATGGGGTGTGCTTGATGTGTGAGGCGTGGACCCAAGCAGCAATACCGTCTACTTTTAGGGCGGTTGGGATGGTTAGTAGTACAGAGTATGGGCCCTTCCAGTGGGGCTCAAGGGTCCTGGACTGATGTCTCCTGACGTAGACAGAGTCACGGATCTGGAACAGGTTGTCTCCAGGGCGGTAGACAGCTGCAAGGGGTTTCCAGATCTGGTGCTGGATAATCTGGAGCGCCTTTAGCCTGTCCTGTAAACCAGGAGTGTTAGCAAGAGGGTCAATAGCAGAATCTAGTAAGTCCGTCACTGGTGGGGGACCTCCATAGAGAGTCTCGTAAGGAGTTAGCCCATAGCGCGCAGGAGTGTTCTGGACTCAGAACAGAACCATAGGGAGGAGTTGGACCCAGTCTCTAGTGCCAGTCTCCAATGTCAATCTGGTTAGGGTCTCTTTAATTGTTCTATTCATTCTTTCTACCTGCCCTGAGCTCTGGGGTCTGTATGCACAATGTAATTTTTAATTTATCCCCAGTAATCTGGCCACCAACTGACTTACCTGGGAGACGAAGGCGGGGCCGTTGTCCGACCCTATTACCTTGGGCAGTCCAAACCAGGGGAAAATTTCTTCTAGGATTTTCTTGACAACCACCTGGGCAGTTTCTCGTTTGGTGGGGAAGGCTTCTGTCCATCCTCCTGTGGGCCTAGTGCAGCGGCTCGTGCTGCTTCATCGGCCATCCTGTTCCCCTCTGCTACTGGGTCATTGCCTCGCTGATGCCCCAGACAGTGAATTATCTACCACGGCCGCCCCGGCTTTGCGTTCACCATTTCGTAGAAAGCTACTCCCATCGGTGTACCAGGTTGCTTCAGCATCTGGCAAAGGCTGGTCCGTCAAGTCCCCTCTGGTGCCATGGACCTCGGCTAGGATCTGGTGGCAATCGTGCATTAGCAGGGAGGAGGACTCGGTTTCTGGAAGCAAGGTGGCCGGGTTTAGGGATGTAGCCATTCCGAACCGTATCCGCTCGGAATTCAGTAACATGGCCTGATAATGGGTGACCCAAGCGTTTGAGAGCCATCGATCAGGGGGCTGGCGGATGACTGTCTCTATGGCATGGGGGGGGGGCCACCACAGCGAGGGTTTGGCTGAAGGCCAACTTATCTGAGTCTTTTACCAGGACTGCCACAGCCACTATTATTTGGAGACATGGGGGCCATCCTGCAGCCACGCTGTCTAATTTTTTTGAAAAGTATGCCACGGGCCTTTTCCAGGGTCCCAGTTTCTGAGTTAGGACCCGTTTGGCTATTCCTCAGCGTTCAACAGCATATAGTGCAAATGGCTTGGTTACATCTGGGAGGCTCAGGGCAGGGGCGGTCAATAAGGCCCTTTTTATTTTGTCAAAAGCCAATTGTTGCTCCTTTCCCCAGTGGTAGGGGGTGTTGGATTTCGTGAGAGGATATAGGGGAGCCGCCAGCTCTGCAAACCCGGGTACCCAGAGGCGGCAGAACCCGGCACTGCCGAGGAAGTCTCGTAGCCCTCTGGCACTAGTGGGTGCTGGGATCAGGGCTACAGCCTTTTTGCGGCCCTCCGTCAGCCACCTCTGGCCTCCTTCCAGGAGATATCCCAGATAGGTCACTCGTCTCTGGCCTATTTGGGCCTTTTTGGCAGAGGCCCTATACCCCAGTCCTCCCAGTCTCTCAAGCAGGGCCCCCGTACCTTTTACACAATCCTGTTGTCTTAGCCGCTATGAGCAAATCATCCACGTACTGCAGGAGAACGAGGTCCGGATGGCCAACTCCGAATTCTGCCAAGTCCTGATGCAAGGCTTTGTGGAACAAGGTGGGGGAGTTTTTGAATCCCTGTGGTAGCCTTGTCCAAGTGAGTTGTCCTGAGAATCCCGTCTCAGGATCTTTCCATTTAAAGGGAAAACTAGGCTGGCTTTGAGAGCTTAACTTTAGGCAAAAGAATGCATCTTCTAGATAGAGCTCAAGGGTCCTTCTGCCTCAGTTAAAACTGAATGTTGAGCTCCCATAGCAACCAGGAAGGTCACTGGTTGACCCCCCCACTTTAAGGGTTATCTGAGGCTCGGGGCAGGGGGGGGGTGCTCCTGGCCCTGACACCCCTAATCTTCATCCTCTAGGGACAGAACAGGAATGGGCTTCTTCTTAGGTCCCTGCGTTTGGCCCCTTTTTTTTTTTTTGGACAATCTTTAACCCAATGTCCTTTTTCCTTGCAGTAGGCACAATGGTCTCGTTCAACCCGTGGTTTTCTTTTGTCTCCCAGGTCCTTACTCTGTCCTGACTTACTCTGCCCTGAGCCCTGTACTACGGTGGCCAGTATCCCAGTCAGTTCTTTACTGCGTTTCCTCTCTCTCTCTCTAAGTATACATACGGTAGCCCTCCAGTAATCTTTCCAGAAAACCTGCTGGCGTCTCATCTTTTCCCTGCACTATAGCACGTACCTTTGCCAAATTGGTGGGGCGTCGCCCTGCCCCTTTGAGACCCGCTAGGAGTACCTGGGGATAGAGACGGAGCCGCTCCCTCCCAGCAGCAGTGTCGTAGTCCCAGGTCGGGCGAACCAAGGGGAAAACATCCTCGATTTCATTAGGCAGCTGGGGCAGCCTCCCATTCGCCCTGGGGACGTTTTCCTGTAGATGCGCGGTCTCTCCTCCGTGGTGAGGAGAGTCTGCAGGAGCTGATCAGGGTGCCCATGGGGTCCTGGCTGAGAGACCCGGGCCTTCACCTGCAAGATAATATCAATATTAAAAGTTCCATTCCTGGGCCACCCGACGTTGAGAGTCGGCCACTCTGAGGAGCAGAAGGTGACCCATCTTCGTCTTCTGACTCCCACCGAAAGGTTGTGTGCCCGGCCGGCGACTTCTTTCCAGTGATCTAGAGCGAGGCTTAAAGGGGTGGTTACAGTTTGCCCCGCGGGTGTAGAAAAGAGGTGAGCGGGGAGGAGGAGGACAGGAAGAAAGACACAGAACAGACAGATGCACACAGATGACAGGACCGGCTCAGCGGATTCAGACGGAAGCGGTCACCAACAACGACCCTCCCCGAAGAGGAGGGAGTGCCGGGCTCCCTCCCTCTTCCAGACCACTCCGGAGTACGACTCCGGAGCGGGACCAGAAAGACACAGAACGAACAGACGCACACGAATGCCAGGACTCGCGCGGCGGATTCAGATGGGAGCGGTCGCCAACAAGGACCCTCCCCGAAGAGGAGGGAGTGCCGGGCTCCCTTCCTCTTCCAGACCACTCCGGAGTCCGACTCCGGAGGGGGACCAGGGGTCTTGGGGCACGTCTGCCTCCCCCACTGGCCCAAATACAGAGTAGAGCGTCCTGCAGGCACAATACGGACCCGGCACAATACGGACCGGCCAGTCAAACAGACGAGACAGATATGACATTTAGTGAGCTCGGTCTTACCTCCTACCGGTTTTAGGATTGAGCCTGGGGCGTCTTGGATCCCGGACGAGCCCCCAAATGTTGGACCCTGGCTCACGGGTGCCAACGTGTCCTGGTGGACGCCCCAGAGACTCAGACCCCAGACAGGGAGATGCAACTAGCAAGAGGGTTTATTGGACGTTTGCGCAAACGGGCTCTCCGCCTCCGAGGAGGAAGAGAGCCCCGATTAGCAATTACAGGCATCTTTTAAAGGTAAAAGAAAAAAACCGCTTAAAGAAAAAAGAACCGCGGGAGTCGCATAGCATCCAGGTTGATTTCTCAGAAGGTCAACATGAACCTATTCAGGGACATTCCAATCAGGGTGTGGGGGGAAATGGTTTTCTTATCACAAACAGAATGCTTTTTGTTGCTAAAACTTCAGGAAGGCACCTGGATGGGCTGCCTCTGGATTAGGGCTGATCCTACTTACAGGGGGGGTTTCTTCAGATTCACATTCTTAGGGATAACCTACATAATGGATAATACTTGAGTAAGTCAGCTTTACTCAAAGCTGACTTTTGAGACAACATATTAATAATTTGTGATCCTTAAAAAGATGGTAGGGAAAATCTGGGACAAAATCTACAAATGAGCAAATTTAAGCCCCAAGAGATTGTTTAAAAATTATAAATGGAATATTTGATTTTAAATGAAAAACTCCCTTCAGGGACACCTGGGCAGCTCAGCAGTTGAACACATGCTTTCAGCTCAGGGCATGATCCTGGAGTCCCGGGATCAAGTCCCACATCAGGTTCCCTGCATGGAGCCTGCTTCTCTTTCTCTGCCTGTCTCTGCCTCTCTCTATCTCTCTCTCTCTCATGAATAACTAAATAAAATCTTTTATAAAAGGAAAAACTCCCTCCAAAAATCCCCTGGTGAGTGATATTTTAAATGATATTTAGGATTTTACCAATACACTTCTCCACTTAAACTTCTTTCATTCCACTTGCTTCAGTACTATGATATTAATCTATTTCCTATATTTATGGCAAGCTACTTAAAAAGGCAGATAGCTTTTCTTTAAAGAAAAAAGAAAAGAAAACAAACATAAAACATAATAGCTTAATACTCATTCTACATCAAGATCAACAGCAGAATAAGTCAAATACTAGCTACCAGATTTCTTTCAGTGAAAACCTTCAGATTTGTGTCCATTCATTCCTTTTTAATCACTACATTTCCTATTTAGGAATTATCATTAATGTGGTAATCACTGAAGGCAGAAGAATGGGTAAATGCCTGAGGGAAGAAGCAAAGAGGATAAACAATAGGAAGAGACTGATCTATGTTGTAAGCAATAGCTAGAGAATTGTAGGAGGATGGCTGTGGGAGAGTAAAAAAGAAAGAGAGAGAGAGAGACTGTGATAACACAAAAAGAGTGAGCTAGGTCACAGCCCCAGGATTTTGAAATGCTGCAGAAGTCAAAGGAAGATGGAAGTGACCTTCTGTTTGAAATGCATCTGAGGAACTGAAGATAATAGAACTGAAAATAATGTCACTGAATCTAGCAACAATCTGGATATTCTTGACCTCAGAAAAACAAATCTCAAAGGATCGTTAAGATCATATGAGAGTAGATAGGTGATATATCAGTAAAGATATCAATAAGAGAGGGAAAATAAGATCCAAGTTAAAGGATGGTTCACGATGGTAGGGTAGGAAAAGCCTGAACTCACCTCTACCGCAGACACACCAAATCTATAGCTACAAATAGGACAATTCTGTCAGAAAGACCTGAAAATTGCTTAACAGTTCCTTTACAACAATGTATAGAAAGACCACATTGAGACTGGTAGGAGAGGTATAAGACAGTCTTGTCAAAAACCCCATTCCCCATGCAGCAATCCACAAGTGGGAGGAATGTCGGAAATACAGAGTATTTCCCTAAGAGATGAGGGGTTTGAGCCTCACAGCAGTACCAACCCTTGGTACCTGCACCAGAAAGATGAGTCCCCAAAATGTCTTTGAAAGCCAATAGTGCTTATGCCTAGGAGACCAAATGAGTTGTAGGAAACTCAGACTTCTCAGTTTAAGTGCTTACACGTAGACAGACCCATTTGCCCCAAGACCCAGAGCAAAAGCAACACATTAAAAAAGACCTAGACTATATATGAAAGAGACTCATTGGCTAATTTAAAGCCTCTGCCAGAGAGGCAAGGGTCTGTTGGAATTCTCTCCAAGGACATAAGTGCTGGAATTAGCCATTTTTCCACTATTCCTTTCCCCTGTCAGTACAGCTTACCCTGCCCCTGCACTCTCCTATGGCCTCACTCTGCCAAACCCAGCAACCAAGAATACACAACTCAGCCAGGTTAGCATTCAGAATTCAAAGGGAGATAAAGTTTTCCAGACAAGCAAATACTAAAGGAGTTCACCACCACTAAACTATCCTTACAAGAAATATTAAAGGGACTTCTTTAAAAAGAAAGGGCAAGAAAATATTAGGATTTCATTCCACTTGCTTCAGTACTATGTAAAAGTAAAAATCTCACAGGTAAAGAAGACAAATATATAGTAAAGATAAAGGACTAACCACTTATAAAGCTAGCATGAAGGTAAAAGTAACAAAAAATACCTATTATAATAATTAAAGGACACACAAAATTAAAAGTTGAAAAATGTGACATCAAAAACATAAAATGGGGGTACCTGGGTGGCTCACTCCATTGAGCGTCTGACTCTTGGTTTCAGCGCAGGTCATGATCTCAGGTTCTGAGATGTAGCCCTACATTGGGTATTGGGTTCTGCACTCAACAAGGAATCTACTTGAGATTCTCTCCCTCCCTCTCCCTTTGCCCCTTTCCCTCCCTCTCTCTCCTTCTCTCTAAAATAAATAAATGAATATTTTTTAAAGAATCACATAAATTGTAGGAGGAGAGATTAAAAATGTAGATTTTTAGAATACATTGAATCTCAACTTGCTGTAAAAGTAAAATTGACTGATATATATATGACATATGTCTACATTAATATATATTGATATGACGTATGTCTGTATATATATATATATATATATATATATATATATATATATATAGACATATGTAAACTTCATGGTAATTAAAAACCAATAGCCTATAGGAGACACACAGAAGATAATGACAATGTAACCCAAGTACAACACTAAAGAAAGACATCAAACCACAAGAGAAGGGCAGCCCGGGTGGTTCAGCAGTTTAGCGCCACCTTCAGTCCAGGGCCTGATTCTGGAGACCTGGGATCAAGTCCCACGTTGGGCTCCTTGCATAGAGCCTGCTTCTCCCTCTGCCTGTGTCTCTGCCTCTCTCTCTCTCTCTCTCTCTCTCTCTCTCTGTGTGTCTCTCATGAATAAATAAATAAAATCTTAAAAAAAAAAAACCCACAAGAGAACTAGAGAATAAGAAAGGAACAGAGAGAAAATAGACATAAAATAATTAATAAAATGGCAATAAGTATATACATATCTATAATTACTTTAAATATAAATGGACATTTACATTTAAATTCTTTGATCAAAAGAAATAGTGCAGCTGAATGGATTAAAAACAAGAATCATCTCTATTCTACAGGAGATCTACTTAAGTTCTAAATACACACACATACCGAAAGTAAAAGAATGGAAAAAGGCATTTCATACAAATGGAAACCAAAACCAAAAGAAAGCTGAGGTTGGCTATACCGGTATCTAACAAAATAGACTTTAAATGGACTATAATAGAAGACAAAAATGGGAATTACATAATGATAAAAAGGTCAATCCAACAAAAAGGTATAACATTTACACATATTATGGACCCAACATAGGAGCATCTAAATATGTAAAGCAAATATTAACAGACCAAAAGGAAGAAATTGACAGCAATACCATAATAGTAGGGGATTTTAATACCCCACTTAACCAGTGGATAGATCATCTGAGCAGAAAATCTATAAGGAAATATTGGCTTTCTATGACATATTAGACCAGATGGACTTAATAGATATATTAAAAGGTACAAACTTCCAGTTGAAAAATCCCCAGGTAGCCTTATGAGATTTCCCTCATAAGTTAAGGAATTGTTTTGTCTTGCTGCTTTCAAGATGTTTTCTTTATCACTATATTTTGCAAATTTAATAACAATATATCTTTGTGTTGGCTGCTTTTGTTGATTTTAATGGGAGTTCTCTGTGCTTCTTGAATCTGTTTCTTTCCCCAGATTAGGTAGGGGTTTTGCTATAATTTCTCGAAATAAATTTTCTGCCCCTTTTTCTCTCTTCTTCTTCTTCTGGGACTCTTATAATATAAATATTATTATATTTGATGGAGTCTCTGAATTCCCTAAGTCTATTCTCATGTTATATAATTCTTCTTTCTTTTGTTCAGCTTCATTATTTTCCAATATTTTGTCTTCTAAGTCACTAATTAACTCCTCTGCTTCTTCCAGCCTACTATTCATTGCATCAAGCCTATTTCCAATATGTTTATTGCATTCTTCATCTCTGATTGATTCTTTTTAAACTCCTTTATCTTTTTTGTAAGGGTCTCACTGATATCTTCTATTCTTTTCTCAAGTCTAGTGAGTATCCTTACGATCGTTCCTTTAAATTCTCCATCAAGCATGTTACTTGTATCTGTTTCACTTAGATCTCTAGCAGTGGCCTTATCTTGTTCTTTCACTTGGGATAAATTCCTCCATCTTGGCATTTTGTCTAAGTCTCTGCCTTCTGTGTGTTCGAAAAGCCAGTTTTAAAATGTATACTCTAGATACTAAAAAGGCTGGCAGTTTTCTTATAAGATGCTACTATTTCATCAATCATATTTTTCAATGCTGCTGAACTGACATTTACTCTATCAGTAAGCTTTAATTGTACATCTATTTGGAATATGCATTCAAAGCCTTTTATAACACCATAAGAGAATAAAACTTTTTTATGTGAATTTGGTACCATCAGTTGCATCATTTGCTACTTAAAAATTAAATAGTTAAACACTGATTCATCCCTTAATCCAACAAAAAAAGAACATACCCATGACTTTGGCTTTGCAAGGACAATAAAATCTATTTCTTATAATTGTTTTAAATCCATTCTGAGTTTAACCGATAGAGTGGCACAAGAAAGGAATGCCATTTCCAACATGATTATAAATATTTTCTAAAGATTAAAAAATAATAATGACAGATAAAGGTATTTACCTGTTTATTTTAGTATAATGCACTGTCTTCGGTGATAGAAACCACTTAAATGTCTATTTTTTTGTATAGGTAAGTCTTACAGGGTTTGAGTTTTATCTGAAGATTTTCTAAGCCAATTCTGCAAATTTGACTGAATATTTCACACACTCAGCTTTTCGTTGGCTTTCTCTGTGATTTGTTTGTTTTGAGTTGTACTAAAATTATTGGTCAAATAAAAATCAGTGATCAAAAAGTCATAATCTATATCTAGCCACTATCAAGAGAAAGGGGCAGCATAATTATTTCGCAGGAATCCTGGCTTTAGATAAACAAATCGGTTATAAGCAAATTGAGACCTAGAACAGATATATAATCACCAGAGTTACAATTTAAGAGAATGTAAGACAAGTTTTGGGTTTCATGACAGAAACATTTAAATGAGAATCCAAGATAATAAGAGCATAGAGATGGGAGGCAGTGCTGGGGAAAGAAACACAAAGAGATATAACTTGCATTCAGAGAATGCAATTTCCAAAGTAGAATATGCAAGGGAATACATTGTGGTGGTTCATTGGGAAATAAAGTATCTTCAAATAAACATTTTATTTAGAAAACAGTGTAGACAAGTAAAATACAATATTTAAAAAAGTGAAAATAAATCCCTAGAAGTAGTGAATTATAGTATTTGAGTTTTCATATAATATTCTGTATTAAATGAAAGAGAACCGGGGATGCCTGGGTGGCTCAGTCGGTTAAGTGTCCAACTCTTGACTTCAGCTCAGGTCATAATCTCAGGGTCCTGTGATGGAGCCAGAGTGGAGCTCCATGCTGAGCAGGGAGTCTGCTTGAGAATTCTTTCCCTCTGCCCATCCCCCACTCTTTCTTTCAAATAAGTACATAAATCTTTAAAATAAATAAATAATGCTATACACTAGGCATTATAATGTGTGGTTGGCACCAAACTGACTTCAGTCTATGCAGCTATGAATGTATTTGGCAAATATCCAATTGAACAAAGGGTTATATAACCTTTTATTATATATTGCTCAAGAGTTTATGTATAAGAAGGAAAAATGAGAAAGTTAAATACAAAGTTCATGAGATATAAGAGTTCAGATCAAAGGGAATTGGACCTTTTTAGTGAACATTCAGAGAAATAACATCTCTAAATAAAATTTGCAAAAACATAAATATTTAGAAAACCATTTATAATCACAAGAATTGACAAGAAGACTTGGCTATTTGAAACAAATATCCAGAGGAGAACAGATAAACTTTAAAAACAAACAAACAAAAAACACTAGTTAAATATAAAGACAATGAAAAAACAAGGTTACAAATGACTAAAGAAAATTAAAATTAGAAAATAATAATAAACTAGCATCCTCAACTAGAATTGACTTCCAGGATATCAGCTTAGTGAAGTAGAAAGAAAAATTAGAAATTCTCATACAATTCAGGAAAAAGTCAAAGAAATAAAAAAGATTCAAGAAAAGAGCAAAGATATGGGAATAAACAATAAAGCTCCAATATAAGGAATGTGCTTTTTAAAAAGTGAAATAGAAACACTTGTAAAAGATAATATTTTTTTTCTGATTAAAGGTAAAATATAGATTCCAAATGACAGACTAGCTTGTTTTTCTTCTGATTAAAGGTAGAATATGACTTCTGAATGGCAGACTAGATTGTTTCAGAACAACCATATCACAAAAACAACTAGAAAGTTTATTTATTTATGTAAGAACAACTAGAAAGATAATATACTTATATTTGTATATATTTAAACCTACTACTTGAAGGTATGGGGGAGTTACCAAAAAAGGGAAGGCTTGTAAGGCAATGCCTTAGAGGAAAGAGCAGCTCAGAAAAATGTCTCTGCAGATTTAGTTAGATTAAGCTGATTGGTTAAGTTGGATAAACCTTGCTACCTAGAACTGGCAATAAAGTCCATTTCTGGAGAAAGGATCATTAGTTACAATTGTTCAGGTTATAGTGGTTGCTAAAATATCTTGATACAGAATGAACACAAGTTAAATCATAATTGACTGTAGATTGATTAATATGTAAATCCTGGGAGAAGCAGGGATGCTTCATAATAATAAAAAGGATATTAAAGAAAAAGAAGATGGAAACATTGAAGTTTTAACTTTAATCAAGTAAAATAGTAATCAATAAAAATATAGGAAAATATCATTCATAAATATTAAAAGAAAGTTAAATGAATTAATATATTATTCAAAGTATTGCAATGAATGTCAAGATATGAACAGAGTGCAATTTTCATATTCTTTACAAATAAAAGATTATATTTGCATCTAACAGTTGAAAGACTATATTTACTTCTTATTTTATTGGCTTTATTTTATTTAAGTGCCAAAAACAAAAGAGGTCAGTGAGTTTTGTAAATGTAAAAAGGTTATTGGTAATCATATTGATCAATACTCACAAAAACATTTCCTCTCAAGGTCAAAGGATAACCTCAGAATCTGGAAAGTAACTAACAGCCAGCAGTTTCTATTTCCAGAAGTGATTTTTATTTTACCACAACTCTGGCATTGTTTCATTTTCTAATGGTGACATTGCAATTTTAGCTACAATAATTGCATAGCAATGACATATGCTCATATAGGCCTATTCTTCAAACAACTTATTTAAAGCTTTGAAATCTGTATACAGATGCACACTGAACAAGTACTGTCACTATCCTATCTGCTTTCAAAAATTCATGAAAAAAATGACATGTTAATTTATGTTGTAAATGAAGGAAGAAAACATTTCAAATAGCACTGAGAGAGGCAATAATCTATTAAAATCAAGTAGAAGAAAAAATTTAAAAGGTGCCATCAAATAAGCTATTTATTTATTCAAAGAGAGTGTCTAAATGAGCCAGAACTGACACCAGAGGCATTCAGCTACATATTTTAATGTCATATCAAATTTACTGGCATTCTAAGTGTATAAACAATATATTTGCATCATATTAGTGACAAATGTCATGCTAATACCATAGCAAAATGACTACATGGGGATTTCATAACTTATTTACAGAATGTGTTTCTAGGTACAAGAACTCATTTAGAATTGTCAAACAACCAGAGAATTATAGGAATTTCCAACCTTTGGTTAGGGAAGTTTTATTTCATAACACATATGCCATTTATATTACTTACTGTAATGAATTCTTAATGTCCTTCTTGTGTTTTGTAGAGCCAATCATTTTTATCAGGTTCCCTTTAGCATTTCTAGATAAGAGCTGTTGGCTTTCAAGCCTATTTTTCTGAATTCCATATATCAATCTTCCAAAATTGTCCCTAAATGGTTAATGGTTTCTTCAGACTGAAGTATCCTTTAAAAAAAAAAAAAAAAAAAAAAAAGGCCGGTCACCAGAAATACTTCGGTTCTTCCTCTTCTATACACTTGGGGCAGTTATCTTACCTACTTGAAGAATAAATGTATTCTTTTCTGACCTCGCCAAATTTCCCTTTATCTACCAGAACCATTGAAATCTGGAAATCATGAGGCAGCCATGCACCATGAAACTACATGTTCTTGTTCCATAGGAAATTGTTTTCTAATAAATATCTCCTATACCAAACTGTCCCCCAACTCTTTAAAAGTTACATGTCCTCTGGACCAACACAAGCACTACACAGAGGTGAATGTATTTTAAAATATTTTATGTCATATTAAAAACCATTAAGCTGTTTCCAAAATAGGTTAAAAAGAAGTTTTTACCTTTATAGACAATTCAAACAATCATTTGGCCAGTTGACTTCACTAACAGTAGCAGTGTAGTCCTAACAAATCCATAGAGAAATATCTTTATCAAACTCATATTAAGTGCCTCCTCTATGTAAAAATAATTCTGGAAAAATGAGGCTGAAGGATCACCATGTGCTTCTCTAAAAATTTACTTCAAGTGTGCCTGAGTGGTTCAGTTGGTTGAGCTTCTGCCCTTGGCTCAGGTCATGATTCCAGGGTCCTAGGATCAAGCCCCTTGATGGGCTCCCTGCTCAGTGGGAAGCCTGCTTCTCCCTCTCCCTCTGCCCCTCCCTCATTCTTGTTTTTTTCTCTCTCTCTCTCTTAAATAAATAAAACCTTAAAAAAAAGAAATTTACTTCAAAGTTAAACTAGAGTCTAAGAAAACTCTTTACCCCTATCTTTGTAAAAATAGCTGTTAATGCTACATGTAAAAAAATCCACATTTTTGCTCTCTTTTTCTTAAAGGCATTTGCATTTCTGACAACTCTATATTTCAGCTGTGAACTTCTTCACTGTCTTCATCTTCATCACTAAGTGCCACTGAAACTTGAGAAGAGTTGAGCTGGCTAAAGTAAACCTAAACTTTAAAAATTTTAACTCCAGGAAACCAAGCTTTCCCACTTAAAAACATTGCCACATTCCACAAGAGCAGGGTAAGAGCAGGTTATAGTATCTGTCCCCTTTGTCCCCTTTGATCAAGGCTAGCCCATTCTTAATTTTAGATAAAAGATCATATTACCCTCCCTCGGCTTTGGCCGAGGCCATCTAGTACCACAAAACTGGGAATAGTGATCATCACGTCCTTCACTTCCAAGAGAGCTCCAACTCTGTTATAAATTAGAGCTCTGAAACCCCTTACAAGGAGCTAGTCTTGTTAAGTTGAAGAAAAAGTCCTCCTACATTTTTTTTCCTTAGAACAAAGGCTTTTCTATTATACTTTTGCATTATAGAAAAGGGCACACAAAATCTGTTTCAGGTACTTTTCTACCTCAGCATACATGGAGTATAACTAACAACTTTCTGCGAGAGGGATAAACAAGAATTGTAATCCCTTTTAGAGTACCTTTGATCACTGGTAGTTTTGCTCAATATAGAAATGATTTGCACAAACACTTCTGTAAGAACCTTGAGATTCAGAACTCAGAGAAACTTTCGGTAATGAAATCATCCCCACTAAAAAAAAAAAAAAAAAAAAAAAAAAAAATCCAAAGATAATAGAACTGAATTATACTGTTTTCTCAAGCTAATGCCAAAATCAAGTTATCTTTTGCAAAATGAAAAGAGAATTGAAACTCCTCTACAAGCATACAGGTTTTCAAGATTTTTTTCTTAGAGACACAGGAAGGAGATTATATCACATTATATAAGATGACTTCCTACGAATCCTCTTTAAACATCTCTTTTGGGCACCTGGTTGAGCACCTGCCTTTGGCTCAGGTTGTGATCACAGAGTCACGGATTGAGTCTCACATGAGGCTCCCCACGGGAAGCCTGCTTCCCCCCTCTGTCTATGTATCTGCCTTTCTCTATGTGTCTCTCATGAATAAATAAATAAAATCTTTAAAAAAAATAAACATCTCTTTTTCCAAAGTCCCACTGCTGTTTCCTCTCTCTTTTTTTAACCCTTTCTTTCTGACACACTAGGTACATGAACTATCTCCCTTTTCCTACACTCCTAATAGGTACTGCAAGTAAAGGCTCTTCCCCACATTCCATTTTCCCAAATTCCAGCAGGACAAGAGGATTGCAGAAAATTTACGGTTTGGTATTTTTCTGCTCTCACCATCAATAAAGATAACAGAGACAGCTAATAAAAACTAACGTAATTTTCCAATAGTCTATGTGATAGTATACCTCCTCAAACTCTATACATGAAAACTACTGGCATTTAAGGAAAAAATAGTGCTTTCACTTTTGACTTTTAGAAATACACTGTGGGCATATCATACAAAGATACATGGCCCTGAGTAACCAGTAACTAAGTGTGGTGAATGTTACCCAAACATCCCATATGGTTGATCTTGTTAAGTAACTTTCCTTCAGAGTACATAATATAGTTAGGAAAATCATATGAAAAAAAATGCCCTGAGATATTGCATAAAAACTCTTTAAAAACTGTAAAATGTTTCCTACTTTCCTGAGTCTTATACAAATAGTGTTACAAATTTACCTCACCAAATAGAGATTCCAATGAAGTCTACTTTATTGTTATTGTTTTTAAATGAGGTTAGATGGGAGAAATTCTGATCATTTTATATGGAAAAGAAAATCCTGACTTAAAAACAAAAAGGAAAAAAGAAACTCTCCCAAAATCAAATTCAACACTAGAGAAAGCTATTTTTCTTCTGTCCTCTTTTCTATAAAACTTGTGTCTTCTATTTCAGAGTTGGCAAACTACATCCTACAAGTTGAATCCAGATACTACCTATTTTTATAAAGTTTTATTGGCACACAGCAATACCACCATTTACATAACAACAATAGCTGCTCCATAGTTTATTACCTGCAACAGAGACCATGTGGTCTGCAAAGTGTAAAGCATTTACTATCTGGCCCTTTATATGAATAGTTTATCAAACTATGTTCTATCATATCTCATTAATATAAAAATTAGATATCACTTTCTCATGGATAAATTTAATTTTTCTTTACCTATGTAGAGATAATATGCTACAAAATCCTTCAAAGCTTAATCAATGACTCTCACATATATCAAAAGGCCATTTGAAACTAAGTGGCAACACTTGACTTAAGACAGGTCTCTTTTATTCAGTGTTGTGAATTAGTAACGCTGAAGAGAGGAGTTTGAGTATCTAACTAGAATCTCTTGTAAGAGTCTCTTATAACTCAACGGTACTAAAAAGAACCATGTGTGGATTTTTAAATTTTTTTACATTAAAAAAATTAATTGTTATAAACTTAACTGCACCAAGGATATTCTTCATATCACAATTAACTATTGTCTTATAGTTAATACTGTTTGCATGTATCTTCCAAACATTATGGTTCGAGCATAGTTCTCTCTAAAAAGTCAATTCTTACAGGATACTTCTCTTTTTCAATATAAAATTCTCCACAAACTTTTATACTATACCATTATCTCAGCTAGAGCTGCCATGACAAAGTACCACAGACTGGGTAACTTATACAACAGATTCTTATTTTTTTCACAGTTCTGGAGGGTAGAAGTCCAAGATCAAGATGTTGGCAGTTTTGCTTATGTTCCAGGCCTCTTTACTTGGCTTACAGTTTGTTATCTTCTTCCTACATCTCTATATCATCTTCCCTCTGTATTTGTGTCCAAATTTCTTCTTCTTATAAGGTTACCATTGATATTGGATTAGGTCCCACCATAATGACATCATTGTAACTTAATTACCTCTTTTAAAACCCTCTCTTTCAAAGATAATTACATTCTGAGGTATTAGGGGTTAGGACTTCAACATATGAATCTTTGTAGGGACATAATTCAGTCTATATCAAGCATAGTGCTAATTATTTAGGCTATAACAAGTTATGTATAAAATGTAATATTATCCGGGGGTACCTGGATAGTTCAGTTGGCTAAGCATCCGACTTGATTTTGGCTCAGATCATGATCAGATCTCAGGGCTATGCTAGGCTTGAAGCCCCCTTAAGATTCTAAGATTCTCTCTCTCCCTCTCCCTATGCCCCTCCCTGCCCCTGCCCCTGCACTGCTGTTGCCCTCTCTCTCTTAAAAAAAAAAAAAGTGCACCTGCAATCCTTACTTTATAAGCCCAATAATACTATTCTTGAATTTTAGATCTGAATAAGTGCTACAAAACTTACCTTGCTATTACCTCATTGTGTCATAATTTTCATAATTCTCTAATTATATCATTCTATCTTTTTTCAGAATTGCTTGTTTTGACATATTCTATTATGTAAAACTCTCAATCTTTACTTTGTGAAGGGGTATAGCCATAAGAAAGAAATACTTTACCCAATTAGCTAAGCTTCTTAGATAAAGATTGTCTTTGGACTTAAAAAAAAATAAGATATGAAATTAATCTAGTTTTATTGGATTTTTTTGGAGTAATTATTTTCCAACATTAACATACTATATAAAATTGGTATAGAGATTATATAAAATTAGGGATGTTAGCTGTGTTTGATAAATCTGTCTAAATTTTCTATTATATACTCTCCAATGCTGAACTAGATTGATTCAGAGGTCTTTACTTCACGAGAAATATCCGAAATTGTTTTTCCTTTTTTTGTTGTTATGTACTTGATTAATTGCTATTTAGGAAAAATAGCAGGTCTAAACATGTGAAGATATAACCTGAAGATGTCAACTTTTAAATATCTTTTTGAGTTTTGTTGTGTCAACAGAACTAGTTACAAGTAATATCACTTTGAATTTCTGGTTTTGTTATTTGTTTAGCTGCATTTTGTTGTTAATCATTCTCTCCATGTGTCAGCTTCCTTGGGGCTTTAAGGAGGAGATGTTCACAATTTACTCTGGGTACTGAAGATTTCTTGGGAGGATATACTGTATGCATACAGGAAGTCATCTATCAGCATGCTAGCTCCCAGCTCCTCCAACAGGAGGCTTCCAGCTGGCTTCATAGAGAACTGGAAAAGTAACTCGCTAGGTGAACCAACAACTGGAGTTCAGTGGTTAGTTTTCTTGCCTTCGCTGCAAATAACTGGTTTTGGATCAATAGCCTGTTATCCGTCATGTCGCACCCCTATTGGCAGATTTGATGCCACTCCGTATTTAGGTCCTAGATAATCCACACACTTAGCCTATTGGTACTTCTGCCCGGGTGTGTATCAGTGTTCCCTTTCAAGCACTAAGATTAGAGTTGCAGCATGCTTTTCTTTAGCTGACAAATTTACAGTAGTTTGGGAAGGAAAGAAATTGTCAGTGCCACTTTCCTGAAGAATTTGTAATGTATGCGGCATCTCTTACAACTTTGGGAGCTCTTCTTTCAACCTCCTGAATATGCTCAGAAGTAGGAGATACCCAGAAATTGAGTAGTGCAATAAAATGCACCATATTGCACACAAAGCACGGTAGTATATTTCAGAACTAAGAGGCCCTTGATATAATTTTCTAGTAAGACTGCTAACACACCTCTTGGTACAATCAGGTAATACATATTTATATTTAGGATATTAAAGGAAAAAATAATTATTCTGATGAAAATAAAAACTAGACTGTTCAATTTGTTGTTTTTAATAGATTTGGAGGATTAAAACAGAAAATGAGTACAAAAAATGCAGAGTTGTTACCTTCCCTATAAAAGAGGTAGATAAATAAATGAATAAATAAATCAACAAATAAAATGAAATTTAGAAAAAATTTAGTCAACTTTTGGTATGCTTTATCTTTGGTATTTTGCCTGGCATCTTTAGGGCAAAAAAAAAAAACTATAAAAAATAATGAATGAGGAATAGCCAGACTTTGATAATTATAAAAGCCTTAGAAAGCAAGAGAGCTCTACTATCTAATATTTATCCTTAATTATTTTATTTGCTCTAGAACTCTTATACTCATTCTTAAAGATCACTGCTGCACTTTCAAGGTAGTTATCTATGTCCCTTAGTATAAATTCCTGAACACATTTAGAGTCACAAGTCAATGCACATTCCACCAATTTTAGCCTTTTGACAAAGGGAAATGATCATTAACCACTCTAAAATTGCTAATTCGACTAAACTGACTTAGTAGTAATCAGCTCTTACCATTCAGTTCAGTCAAATTAGGTGATGATCCATTCCTCCATGTGAATATTATACCAGGTCCCATCCTTAACCTTTTATATTTTCATTTTAAATACTCTCCACCATGTGACCCATGGCCAACTGCATTATCTATATACTGATGAGTCACAGATCAGGAACTTCAGCTTAGATGTTTCTCCCATGTCTAGTTTCATACTAAACAACTTTACATGGATGTCTGACAGGTACCTCAAACTCAAATGGATCAAAAACAAAATTCATATTCTTTGGGGAGGTGTCAATTTCATTGTGGTATAATTTATACACAATAAAGTATATCAATTTTATGTGTACAATTTAACAAGCTTTGAAAAATGTATTCAATGAAGATCTAGAACATTCCTATCATACCAAAATGTTGCCTCCTGCCCTTTGCAATTAATACCCTCTTTCCATCCCTACCCCCTGTTGACTATGGATGTGCTTCTTATCACTAAATTTTTGCCTTTTGTAAAATTTTATATAAATGAAATTATACAGTGTGTAGTCTTTTTTTGAATGGCTCCTTGCAATTAACAGAATTTTTCTGATATTCAGTCATGTAGCATGTATCTATAATTCATTTTATTATATTGCAAAATGGGATTTCATTGCATGGATGTGCCACAATTTGTTTGTTCATTTATCAGTGATGGGTTTCTTTCCAAATTCTGACTAGCAATTATGAATATGGTCTCCAGAAACATTCACATACAAGTCTTTCTTTATTATTTATCTTGGGTAAAGATCAGGCATTGGAATTGTTGGTGTAATATGGTAAGTGTATGTTTAACTTCATAAGAAATCATTCGTTTTCCAAAGTGTCCGTAGCATTTTGCATTCCCAACAAGATTTCATGAGTCCCAGTAGCTGCATATCCTTATTGACACCAGGTATGGTCAGATTTTTCTTTCATTTTAGCTTGATTCAGTGGATGTCGTTTGGTATCATATCGTAAGTTTAATTTGCGTTTCCATAGAGACAATTGTGCTTATTTGCCAACCATATATCTTCTATAGTAAAGTGTCTGGTCAAATATTTTGCTCAATTTTTATTTTGTTGTTTATCTTCTCATTATTGAGTTCTAAGTGCTCTTTGTATGTTCTGGATAAGGGTTTTGCATATATTTTCAGCCATTCTGTGGTTTGACATTCCATTTTCTTAGATACTTTTAAAGAAGAAAATATTTCAATTTGATGAAATCTAATTTTTGAGTTTTACATAGGTTTTATTTTTATGTAAGTGCTCTATTAAAGAAATGTTGGCCTAACTCAGAGTTACAAAGATTTTCTCCTGTGTTTGCTTCTAGAAACTTTTTAGGTTTTTTGCTTCCATTTTAGATTAATGATTGAAATTAATTTTTATATATAATATGAAGCAAATGTTGAAGTGTGTGTGCATGTGTGCATGTGTGTGTGTGTGTGTGTGTAAAGATATCCAATTACACGAGTACCATTGGTTGAAAAGATTATTCCATTTTTAATGACATTGGAATATTTGTCAAAATCAATTGATCATTCACTTTTGGGTTTATTTCTAAATGCTACATTTCATTGCCTGTATATCTCTCTTTAAACCAAAAGCAGATGGTCTTGATTATTATAGCTTTATAATTATTGAAATCAGATAGAATAATTCTGTCAACTTTCTTCTTTTGTAAAATGGTGTTGGCTATTTCAGAACTCCCTCATTTCCATATATATTTTAGAATCAGCTTATCAAATTCTATTAAAATAAAAAGCTTTCTGGAATTTGGGGTTGTTTTGAATCCATAGATAAATTTAAGAAGAATTACATTTTTTTTTTGACAGGAATGAATGATTTATTTATTTTTTTTTAATTAACTTTTATTGGTGTTCAATTTACCAACATACAGAAAAACACCCAGTGCTCATCCCGTCAAGTGTCCACCTCAGTGCCCGTCACCCATTCCCCTCCAACACCCGCCCTCCTCCCCTTCCACCACCCCTAGTTCGTTTCCCCGAGTTAGGAGTCTTTATGTTCTGTCTCCCTTCCTGATATTTCCCAACATTTCTTTTCCCTTCCTTTATATTCCCTTTCACTATTATTCATATTCCCCAAATGAATGAGAACATACACTGTTTGTCCTTCTCCGATTGACTTATTTCACTCAGCATAATACCCTCCAGTTCCATCCACGTTGAAGCAAATGGTGGGTATTTGTCGTTTCTAACTGCTGAGTAATATTCCATTGTATACATAAACCACATCTTCTTTATCCATTCATCTTTCGATGGACACCGAGGCTCCTTCCACAGTTTGGCTATTGTGGCCATTGCTGATAGAAACATCGGGGTGCAGGTGTCCCGACGTTTCATTGCATCTGAATCTTTGGGGTAAATCCCCAACAGTGCAATTGCTGGGTCGTAGGGCAGGTCTATTTTTAACTCTTTGAGGAACCTCCACACAGTTTTCCAGAGTGGCTGCACCAGTTCACATTCCCACCAACAGTGTAAGAGGGTTCCCTTTTCTCCGCATCCTCTCCAACATTTGTGGTTTCCTGCCTTGTTAATTTTCCCCATTCTCACTGGTGTGAGGTGGTATCTCATTGTGGTTTTGATTTGTATTTCCCTGATGGCAAGTGATGCAGAGCATTTTCTCATGTGCTTGTTGGCCATGTCCATGTCTTCCTCTGTGAGATTTCTCTTCATGTCTTTTGCCCATTTCATGATTGGATTCTTTGTTTCTTTGCTGTTGAGTTTAATAAGTTCTTTATAGATTTTGGAAACTAGCCCTTTATCTGATATGTCATTTGCAAATATCTTCTCCCATTCTGTAGGTTGTCTTTTAGTTTTGTTGACTGTATCCTTTGCTGTGCAAAAGCTTCTTATCTTGATGAAGTCCCAATAGTTCATTTTTGCTTTTGTTTCTTTTGCCTTCGTGGATGTATCTTGCAAGAAGTTACTGTGGCCACGTTCAAAAAGGGTGTTGCCTGTGTTCTCCTCTAGGATTTTGATGGAATCTTGTCTCACATTTAGATCTCTCATCCATTTTGAGTTTATCTTTGTGTATGGTGAAAGAGAGTGGTCCAGTTTCATTCTTCTGCATGTGGATGTCCAATTTTCCCAGCACCATTTATTGAAGAGACTGTCTTTCTTCCAATGGATAGTCTTTCCTCCTTTATCGAATATTAGATGACCGTATATTTCAGGGTCCACTTCTGAGTTCTCTATTCTGTTCCATTGATCTATGTGTCTGTTTTTGTGCCAGTACCACACTATCTTGATGACCACAGCTTTGTAGTACAACCTGAAATCTGGTATTGTGATGCCCCCAGCTATGGTTTTCTTTTTTAAAATTCCCCTGGCTATTCGGGGTCTTTTCTGATTCCACACAAATCTTAAAATAATTTGTTCTAACTCTCTGAAGAAAGGCCATGGTATTTTGATAGGGATTGCATTAAACGTATAAATTGCCCTGGGTAACATTGACATTTTTACAATATTAATTCTGCCAATCCATGAGCATGGAATATTTTTCCATCTCTTTGTGTCTTCCTCAATTTCTTTCAGAAGTGTTCTATAGTTTTTAGGGTATAGATCTTTTACCTCTTTGGTTAGGTTTATTCCTAGGTATCTTATGCTTTTGGGTGCAATTGTAAATGGGATTGACTCCTTAATTTCTCTTTCTTCAGTCTCATTGTTAGTGTATAGAAAGGACATTGATTTCTGGGCATTGATTTTGTATCCTGCCACGCTACCAAATTGCTGTATGAGTTCTAGCAATCTTGGGGTGGAGGCTTTTGGGTTTTCTATGTAGAGTATCATGTCATCGGCGAAGAGGGAGAGTTTGACTTCTTCTTTGCCAATTTGAATGCCTTTAATGTCTTTTTGTTGTCTGATTGCTGAGGCGAGGACTTCCAGAACTATGTTGAACAGCAGTGGTGAGAGTGGACATCCCTGTCTTGTTCCTGATCTTAGGGGAAAGGCTCCCAGTGCTTCCCCATTGAGAATGATATTTGCTGTGGGCTTTTCGTAGATGGCTTTTAAGATGTCGAGGAAAGTTCCCTCTATCCCAACACTCTGAAGGGTTTTGATCAGGAATGGATGCTGTATTTTGTCAAATGCTTTCTCTGCATCTAATGAGAGTATCATATGGTTCTTAGTTTTTCTCTTGCTGATATGATGAATCACATTGATGGTTTTACGAGTGTTGAACCAGCCTTGTGTCCCGGGGATAAATCCTACTTGGTCATGGTGAATAATTTTCTTAATGTGTTGTTGGATCCTATTGGCTAGTATCTTGTTGAGAATTTTTGCATCCATGTTCATCAGGGATATTGGTCTGTAATTCTCCTTTTTGGTGGGGTCTTTGTCTGGTTTCGGAATTAAGGTGATGCTGGCCTCGTAGAACGAATTTGGCAGTACTCCATCTCTTTCTATCTTTCCAAACAGCTTTAGTAGAATAGGTATGATTTCTTCTTTAAACGTTTGATAGAATTCCCCTGGGAAGCCATCTGGCCCTGGACTCTTGTGTCTTGGGAGGTTTTTGATGACTGCTTCAATTTCCTCCCTGGTTATTGGCCTGTTCAGGTTTTCTATTTCTTCCTGCTCCAGTTTTGGTAGTTTGTGGCTTTCCAGGAATGCGTCCATTTCTTCTAGATTTCCTAATTTATTGGCGTACAGCTGTTCATAATATGTTTTTAAAATCGTTTGTATTTCCTTAGTGTTGGTAGTGATGTCCCCTTTCTCATTCATGATTTTATTAATTTGAGTCTTCTCTCTCTTCTTTTTAATAAGGTTGGCTAATGGTTTATCTATCTTATTAATTCTTTCAAAGAACCAACTCCTGGTTCTGTTGATCTGTTCCACAGTTCTTTTGGTCTCGATATCATTGAGTTCTGCTCGAATTTTAATTAACTCTCTTCTTCTGCTGGGGGTGGGGTCTATTTGTTGCTTTTTCTCTAGTTCCTTTATGTGTAAGGTGAGCTTTTGAATTTGAGATCTTTCCAGTTTTTGAATGGATGCTTGTATTGCGATGTATTTCCCCCTCAGGACTGCTTTTGCTGCGTCCCAAAGATTTTGAACGGTTGTATCTTCATTCTCATTAGTTTCCATGAATCTTTTTAATTCTTCCTTAATTTGCTGGTTGACCTTTTCATCTTTTAGCAGGATGGTCCTTAACCTCCACGTGTTTGTGGTCCTTCCATACTTCTTGTTGTGATTAAGTTCTAATTTCAAGGCATTATGGTCTGAGAATATACAGGGGACTATCCCGATCTTTTGGTATCGGTTCAGACCCGATTTGTGACCCAGTATGTGGTCTATTCTGGAGAAAGTTCCATGTGCACTTGAGAAGAATGTGTATTCAGTTGAGTTTGGATGTAAAGTTCTGTAGATATCTGTGAAATCCATCTGGTCCAGTGTATCATTTAAAGCTCTCGTTTCTTTGGAGATGTTGTGCTTAGAAGACCTATCCAGGGTAGAAAGAGCTAGATTGAAGTCACCAAGTATAAGTGTATTATTATCAAGGTATTTCTTGAGTTTGGTTATTAATTGGTTTAAATATTTGGCAGCTCCCACATTCGGGGCATATATATTGAGGAGTGTTAAGTCCTCTTGTTGGATAGATCCTTTTAGGAAAGTTTTCAGCTAGGATTTGTTCAAATACATATTCTGGCCCTCTGTCCCTTTCGGCGCCCTCAGGAACCCCAATTAAACGTAGGTTTTTCTTCCTCAGGCTATCATTTATTTCCCTTAATCTATCCTCATGGTCTTTTAATTGCCTGTCTCTTTTTTCCTCAGTTTCCCTCTTTGCCATCAACTTGTCTTCTATGTCACTCACTCGTTCTTCCACCTCGTCAAGCCTCGTCGTTAGGACTTCTAGCTTGGATTGCATCTCATTTAATTGATTTTTAATTTCTGCCTGATTGGATCTAAATTCTGCAGTCATGAAGTCTCTTGAGTCCTTTATGGTTTTTTCTAGAGCCACCAGTAGCTGTAAAATAGTGCTTCTGAATTGGCTTTCTGACATTGAATTGTAATCCATATTTTGTAACTCTGTGGGAGAGTGGGCTGTTTCTGATTCTTTTTTTTGAGGTGAGGTTTTCCTTCTAGTCATTTTGCTCAGTGCAGAGTGGCCAAAAACAAGTTGTACTGGGAAAAGGAGAAAAAGAGAGAGAAGGAAATAAAAGAGAAAAAGAAAAAAGAGAAAGAAGAAAAAATAGGGGAAAAAGAGAAGAAAAAGAAAGAAAAAGAAAGGAGAAAAAAAAAGGGGGGGGTGGGGGAAGCAATCAGAAATCAAGAAGAGAGAAAAAAAAAAGCACAAAACAAAACAAAACAAAAAACAAAACAAAAAAACAAAAAACAAAAAACAAAAAAAAACCACGGGGGCGTATCTTCCGATTCTGTGTACTTTAAGTCCCTTGACTTCCCTTGGAACTGGTCCGTGTCGCTGGTCTTCTGGGGGAGGGGCCTGCTGTGCTGAGTCTCAGGTGTTAGCACTTGGGGGAGCTGCTCTGCCCCTGCCTGGTGCAGGGCTCAGTGGGGGTTGTTCACCCCGTGAGGCCCCGGGAGGAAGCCACAGTGGCCGGGGCAGCTCTGGGGCCCTGGAGTCAGCCCCCGCAGTAGCTCCGGGGCTCTCCGTCTGCAGGGCCTGGGGGCTCCGGGGCGGGGCCGCTGATCTGCTCAGCTCCAGGCAGGAGCGTCCTTGCTGTCCTGGGCCCTCCCGGCCTCTGCCTATTTCGGGGGAGGCCGGATCCTGGGCTGTGTCCCGGCGCCCTGTGCTCCGGGGCCTGCGCTGTTGGATTCGGGCTCCTGGCGGTGCAGCCCCCTCCGCGGAGCCGCAGCCCGAGCCCCTCCGAGCTGTTCCCGGAGCCGCGCCGCCCCCCCCGCGGAGCTTCTTCCTCCGCCCGAGCCGCCACCGCCGAGCTGTTCCCGGATCCGCGCAGCCCCCTCCGCGGAGCCGCCGCCCGAGCCCCTCCGAGCTGTTCCCGGAGCCGCGCAGCCCCCTCCGCGGAGCCGCCGCCCGAGCCCCTCCGAGCTGCTCCGGGTCCCGCCGAGCGCTGCAGCCCTTAGGGAGCTCGGCGCATCTCCCAGGGCGCAGTTCCTGTTACTGTCCCAGGGAGCCCGAGGGCATCCCCGCCTTTCTGGGGATCCTGCTCCAAGTCCCCGGGAGGCCTTTCCGCGGGGAAGGTCGGTGCAGCTCCTGCTCCTCCAGGCTGGGGCTCTCCTGTCCTGGGGACCCTCGCCCCGGCCTCAGCCCGGCTCCTCGCGGGGCCCCTCCTCCTCGGAGGTCTTTTGTGTCTTTATTTCTTTTTCCCCGTCTTCCTACCTTGATAGAAGCGCGAACTCTTCTCACTGTAGCGTTCCAGCTGGTCTCTCTTTAAATCTCAGGCCGAATTCGTAGATTTTCAGGATGGTTGGATGGTTTTCTAGGTAATTTGTTGAGGACAGGTGACTTGGAGACCCTACTCCTCCGCCATCCTGCCCCTCCCCCCAGAATTTACATTTGAATAATATTAAGTCTTCTAATTCACAAACATGTAATATTTCTCAAATTATTAATGTTTTATTTAGTCTGGTACTGCAATGTTTTTAGTTCACTATGTAGAGAACTCTTGCTAAACTATACTTTAATTTTTTTTTGCTATAGAAATGGTGTTTTGAAAATTTTGATTTCCAATTGTGTATTGGTACTATATAGGAATACAATTCATTTTTGTACATTAATTTAGAATCCTACAACCTTATTAAAATTTATTAGCTCTTGAAGCTTTTTTGTATATTTGTCAGTGTCTTCTACAAAAACAATCATGACATATGGGAATAAAGACAGTTTAGATCTTTCTTTCTAATCTGGATGTAATTTCTTTCTTTTTCTTACCTTAGTGCACAAAAAAAGAAATATAAAACAATATTATATAGAAATGGTATGAGTGAATATCTTTGCCTTGTTCCAGATACTGAAGAGAAAGCGTTCAGACTTTTATTAAGTATCAATGATGTAGGTTGTATGTTTTTCATTGATATTGTATATCAGACTGAGGAGGTTCCTTTCTATTTCTAGGTTATATCATATGGGTATTCAGTCTGGAAAATGAAAATTTAGCAGATGTTGAGGTTTAATTTTTATTATCCTATCTGTCTAATAGTTTTCTCAGAGAGAAAGCACAGGAAAACCATTATAGATGCTATCCACATTGCAGTGGTGGTACATACAGTTATCAGTAGAATTACTAGAACAGTGAGAGTTGGGAAGAGAACGAGGGATGGCAGAGTGCTCCTAAAGGCCAGACCCCACAGTGCAGACCCTATGAGCGGAGACCCAAAGGGCCTCCACTCCTTGTATTATGACTCTTCTTCGCAGGGAGAAGTGATGGAACGTGCTGACAATGAGGGTGCAGGAGAACAAGGTAGACCAGTGAGACAGAATGTGTATTGAGATTATATACCATGATTCCACAGGGGGCCTTGTTGCCAAAACAGCCCAGAGAGGATGGGAATGAAGAAAATAAGGAAAACCAAGGAGATGAGACCTAAGGTCAGCAGCCACCTCAGTGTCAGTACTGCTGCAACTTCTGGTGTCTACACAGACTCCCAGAAAACCCTAAACCACAAGGTGGCTAAGAGAGAAAAGTAGCCCATCCTATAGCTGAGAATTCATCCACTCCCAAGGCTGAGCAGCGCAGGGCTGAGTAAATGCGGGTTTACCATCTCTACCATCATTTGGTTTAGTTATCCAACACAAAGAAATGAAGATAGAATTCCAGCAATAAGAAAAAACAAGATATTGGAGCTGAAAACTTTAAGTGCTTGCTTTTTGCCCACAGACCATCTAAATAGCCTATCTACATTGTTTATGCAACATGGGGTTTTTATTATTTATACCTAGACCTCTCTCTTTGATAATGACAAACGTGATTTTTTTTAAAAGCCTGTTTTATCTAAATACATCTTTAAAGGTTTTTAAATTGTTTCATATCTGATCAAGTTGAGACTTTTAAGAGCTTCATTTTTAATTTGTAATAAAAGTTTGCAACTTGATTTTTTTTAAAGTCAACAAATGGCAAGGATCTATTAATAAATGGTTAAATTAGAAAATAGTAATATAGAATAAAATAGATAGAACATCTCAAAAAACTTCCAAATTCAGAAACAAGTTATGCAAAAGATAATATGAATCAAATTTCTATTAGGCTTCTCACTAGCTATACTGAATGCAAGGACAAAATGGAACAATATCTCCAAAACTATGAAGTAAAGTGATTTTGAAAACATTTTAACAGCAAACTATGAATAAGTAGATTGAAAATAAAGTTAGTGGGATCCCTGGGTGGCGCAGCGGTTTGGCGCCTGCCTTTGGCCCAGGGCGCGATCCTGGAGACCCGGGATCGAATCCCACATCAGGCTCCCGGTGCATGGAGCCTGCTTCTCCCTCCGCCTGTGTCTCTGCCTCTCTCTCTCTCTCTCTGTGACTATCATAAATAAATAAAAAATTTAAAAAAAAACCAAAGTCATCAAGAAAAAATATTATAAAAAAAGAAAATAAAGTTAGTTTCAGGCATGAAGAGACTCAGTGAAGTTTATTTCCCTCATAACTTTTTTTTAAGAAGAAAAAAAAAATACTAAAATACTTGGTGATCTGTCCTAGCAAAAACAAAAGTAAAGAACACAATTGCATTAAAAAACAGTGATATTGAACCAAGATTTCAATGACAGTGAGTTCCAAAAAGACAGCTGAACAAAAGTTTACAAAGCAGTTAATCTCAATGATGAACAGTCAGTAGAACACACAAGAATAAAGTGGATTCCATTCAATAAGTAGTAAAGGTGATGAGGTAAGGGTAATCTTCTCATATACATTTTAAAAGGAAGTTAGAAATTCCAGGAATAACAAAAATGCATAGAAGGAAATTGTAACCCACTTATGCAACCTCTTAAAATATAGCTTAAATTTGAGCCTAATACAGTATAAGAAATAAGAATCTATTTGACTGTACAGACTGAAGCAGTATCTGTTGAGTGGCAGAGGTTTCCTGGCACAGGATTGTTGACATTTCCTGCTCTGAAGATTCAGTTATACTAATTGATTCTATAGTAAATAATATTTCCATATACTTAACATTGGTTATTATTTTATAGTCTTTCAAATAAACTTATAAACAATGCATAAAAGAATATTATAATTATACAAAAGACTATAGATGTTATCAATTCTGGCATTGTAAAGGCAATAATGTAGCTGGCAGCAGTAGAGACATACAGGTCTGGAAAAGTGCTTGATAATCAGCTTATACAGACAATTATCGAGAGATACCTGGAGTTGTTGGAAATAAATGGTTTAAATCTGCAATGATAGCCAGTAAAAGAGCTAAAACTAATCTGTATTACATACTTATTAAGTGTATATAAAACTTCAAAAATAGAAGTCTTGGAATATCTGGGTGGCTTAGTCAGTTAAACATCCAACTCTTGATTTCTTGGCTCAGGTCATGATCTTAGGGTAAGGAAGATTGAGCCCTGCATTGGGCTCCTTGCTGAATGTAGAACCTGCTTAAGATTCTCTTTCTCCCTCTTCCACTGTCCTTTCCCCCATCAAAAAAAAAAAAAAAAAAAAGTTTTATTTTGTAGAATTGGCTTGGCCAATTCTACTACAACCTCTAAGTTTCTGAGGTTTTATCTGTTTTACTTTACTCTTTTAATTGTGTATAGACCTCATCATTTAATTCCAGAAACAAAATTTAGGGTAGATGAGTCTGATGGAAGTGGTATAAGCAAACTAAGTTCTACTTTCACACTCAGGACTCAGTATTATCTACATTTGATACATTTTTAAATGGAGCTGTAGGTGAATTAGGTACAGTGCTAGTAGTTATCAGGTGGATTAAAATCTGAAAGATTTGTCAATTTTTCAAGTGTCTTTTTCTGAGGTTGTGAATTTGAACCCTCAGGAAGTCAATGGATATTTAAATAAAAGAAACCACCAATGAAGAGAAACTGTGGCAAAAGGATTGTAACTGCCATCTTAACTCTAAGCGCTTACTGTCAACCAGGAAGAAAGCCCTATGTCTTCACACATTCTAATTGTGCAAGAAAACTTGCATATAAAGATTTTTGCATGATACACCGATAATGAAGCAGCAGAGGCAAAAATTAAGAAACAATTCCATTTATAATTACACCAAAAATAATAAGATATTTAGGACTAAACCTAATCACACAGGTGAAAGACCTGTACTCTGAAAACTATAGAACACTATGAAAAAAAAGTAAAGATGACACAAAGAAATAGAAAGACATTTCAGACACATGGATTGGAAGAACAAATATTGTTAAAATGCCTATACAACCCAAAGCAATCTACACATTTAATGCAATCCCTATCAAAATGCCACCAGCATTTTTCACAGAATTGGAACAAACAATTCAAAAATTTGTATGTAACAAAGACTCTGAATAGAAAAAGTGGTCTTGAAGAAGAAAAACAAACCTGGAGGCATCACAATTCCAGACTTCCAATTATATTACAAAGCTGTAGCAATCAAAACAATATGGCACTGGCACCAAAATATACACATAGATCAATGGAACAGAATAGAAAACCCAGAAATGAATCCACAACTATATGGTCAATAATCTTGGACAAAGTGGGAAAGACCCTCCTATCGGAAAAAGACAGCCTCTTCAACAAATCGTGTTGGGAATACTGCAAAGCAATACACAAAACAATGATGAAACTGGACCACTTTTTTACACCATACTGAAGAATAAATTCCAATGGGTTAAAGACCTGAATGTGAAACATGAAACCATCAAAATCCTAGAGGAGAGCACAGGCAGTAATTTCTCAGACATCAGTTGTAGCAAAATTTTTCTAGATATGTCTCTTAAGGCAAGGGAAATGAAAGAAATCATAAACTATTAGGACTTCATCAAGATAAACAGGTTCTGCACAGTGAAGGACAAAATCAACAAAACTAAAAGACAACCTACTGAATGGATAAAGAAATTTGCAAATTACATATTTTATAAAGAGTATCCAAAATATATAAAAAGAAACACATAATTCAATTAAAAATGTGCAGAAGACATGAACAGACAACTGACACATGAAAAGATGTTCATCATCACTGATCATCAGGGAAATGCAAATAAAAACTACAATGAGATGTCACCTCACATCTGTCAGAATGGTTAAAATCAATAACACAAGAACTAACAGGTGTTCCCAAAGGTGTAGAGAAAAAGGAACACTCATGCATTGTTGGTGGGCATGCAAACTGGGGTAGCCACTATGGGAAACAGCATGGAGTTTCTTCAAAAAGTTAAAAATAGAATTTCCCTACAATCCAACAATCACACTACTGGGTATTTACCCAAAGAACATAGAAACACTAATTCAAATGGATAGATGCATCCCTATATTTATTGCAGCATTATTCACAGTAGCCAAGATATTGAAGCAACCCAAGTGTCCATCAACTAATGAATGGATAAAGAAGATAATGGACATTATTCAGTCATAAAAAAGAATAAAACCTTGCAATTCACAATGACATGGAGGGAGCTGGAGAGTATAATGCTAAGTGAGAAGATAAATACTATATGATTTCACTCATATGTGAAATTAAGAAACAAAACAAATGAGCAAAGGGAAAAAGAGATCGAGAGAGACAAACCAAGAAACTGATTCTTAACTATAGGGAACAAAATGATGGCTACCAGAGGGCAGAGGGGTGAAGGGATAGGTGAAATAAGTGATGGTAATTAAGCAGTGCACTTATGATGAGCACCAGATGATTAAAATAAAAACTTAAAAATATTTTTTGGTATAATCTTGAAATTTTGTGTATTGAGGCTTATTTTAAGAAATTCTTCAACAATAAACATTGTATGAATCAAATAAAATGTGACTATAGGCAACAGCTTGCTTATGGACCATTAGTTTTCCTTTTTGGTAATATAAATGGTCTTGTAATATAACCAGGCCTGAATGTCGAAATGTATGTTGTGGTTCCCATTTATCAGGATTTGGAACATGTTGCAGTTACAAATATAGTGATTTATAAGTAGTTAGATTGGAAAATATATTTACTATATGCTAATCAAGCAAGTAACTAACTTTTCAAATGTTTATCTGTACCTCAATTTTCTGATTTTAAGGTTGATAATAATCTCTGACTTGGTTATCTCTTGGAGTTTTTACAGAGCCCAAGTAAAAGAATATATACACAAATTTATTTTAAATTACCAAGAGCTATACAAATTTAAGACTGCATCATTGATGCATCATTGATGCATTGATGCCTCCTCACACACACACACACACACACACACACACACACACCCCGCAAAAGAACCTAAATTCCTAGGAGGCTGTGGTGGTTAATTTTGTGTGTTGATCTCAATGGGCTAAGGGATTCCCATACAGCTGGTAAAATATTATTTTCAGATATATCTGTAAAGGTGTTTCCAGAAAAGATTAAAATTTGAATTGGTTGACTAAATGAAGATCCACCCTCACTAAGATGGGAGGCCTTCATCCAACTCACTAATGGCATGAATAGAACAAAAAAGGCGGAAAAGGCTGATTCTGCTCTCTTGCTTGAGCTCAGACACCATCTTCTGCCTTCTCCTGTCCTGATTCAGGCTTTCAAACTCAGATTAGAACAGACACTGTATTCCCCCTAGGATTTCAGGCTTTCAAGTTTGGATTATTTCTGCACTACTGGCTTTCCTGGCAGACTATAAGACTTCTGAGTTTCTCTAATTGTGTGAGCCAATCCTTCATAATAAATCTCTATCTATTGATTTATCCTATCTGTTCTTTTTCTCTGGAGAACCCTAATTAATACAGAAGTAGGGACTATGTCTCATGTTTTGCCAACAGAATGGAATTAAATGCCTCAAAATTAATAAATTATTAATACGTGCATGGTTATGTGTTGCTTTGATTGCAGACAATAAAAAGTGTTACTGCACTTTATACCTTTTAAAAAGAAATCATCTGGGACACCTGGGTGGCTCAGTGGTTGAGCATCTGCCTTTGGCCTAGGGCATGATTCTGAAGTCCTAGGATCAAGTCCCACATCGAGTTGCCCACCGGGAGCCTGCTTCTCCCTCTGCCTGTGTCTCTGCCTCTCTCACTGTGTCTCTCATGAATAAAGAAATAAAATCTTAAAAAAAATCAAAAATGAAAAAATAAAAATAAGTCATCCTGCTTAACTGCTGTTTTGTGATGTACTAAATATGAAAGTACTGCATCAATTGTAACATGATAGGAGGAGACCAAGGAATAACTAGTCATCACCCTTTTCTTGGATGTAACATATAGCAAAGACAGTAGTGAAAACATATTGTAATATGTCTTCAGGATGAGTACCTTAGAAAAGGGAAAGCATTGGCTGTGATTTCTGAAAGGCAATGGCATGCATGGAAAGAGCCCTCCACTGGGACTCAGAAAAGCATTCTTCCTGTTTTTCCTCTGTCCCTCACCAGCTGTCTGACCTTGGTCAGGCCCCTTCCCCACTGTTAGCTTGACTTCATTTTCCCTAAGGTTAGATTTGATGATTCATTTCTAAGATTCTACTACTGACTCCTAACTGCAATGATAATGAAATGAACCAAGCTGAACAGAAAAAAGGAGAGGCATGGATTTAAAAGAAAAGAAAAAAGAAAGAAAAAGAACTATCACTGTGTGCCCAGATGTAGAAGGTCTGAATTATGAGGGCAAGCAAATAAAACCAAAGTAAATTATCACTGTTCATATTCCTTCAGATTCAAACAGAGCTTATAAGGCCCAATATGTGGTTATGACAAAACTATAGTTTACTACCTAGATATTTTTATATTGGAAAATGGCATGTTATTTCTTCCTCAAAGAAAATAGACATCAAAGATTAGTGACCTCATTTAAAAACTAGATACCAAAAAGTTTAAACCTGCAAAGGAAGAGAGGAATGGAGAGAACATTGTGGAAGAGCAACAGAAACAGGCCAGATTTAGCACAGAATCAGTTCGTTTTTTTTTTTTGGGGGGGGAGGGTATTTATTTGAGAGAAAGAACACAAGCAAGGGGAGGAGCAGTGGGAGGGACCAGCAGACTCTGTGCTGATCCCAGAGCTGAGGGGAGCGGGGGATGTTAGATCCCAGGACTCTGAGCTGAAACCAAGAGTCAGGAGCTCAACCAACTGAGCCACCCAGGCACCCCCAGAATAAGTGATTTTTTTTGTAACTTGATAGCTCCGGATTCTTCAGGTGCCTAATCTAACCAGCAGCCCATGTGCTAAAGAAGGGGAAGACTAAAGTATTTATTAAGTTCCTTGATTCTACCATCACTACCAAATGCATCTACATTCAGAGGCACTCTTTTTTTTTTTTTAATATTAACTCTTTACATCATTGTACTTGGGTAACCAAGGAAAGAAAGTTGTGTTTTAAATTATTAGACTTGGGACACCTGGGTGGCTCAGTGGTTGAACATCTGCCTTCAGCTCAGGGTGTGATTCCTGAGGTTCTGGGATCGAGTCCCACATCGAGTTGCCCACCGGGAGCCTGCTTCTCCCTCTGCCTATGTCTCAGCCTCTCTCTGTGTATCTCTCATGAATAAATAAACAAAATCTTTTTAAAAAATTAAATAAATTAATTAATAAATAAACTATTACACTCCATCTTTATTTCAAGAAGCAAGGTGGAAATGCTGATTTAAAATCGGATTTCCAAAAAAGTAGATCTTAAAAGTCCCTCATCACACACACACAACCGAATGTAACTGTGTACAAAGATGTTAATTAGACTTTTTGTCATGATCATTTCATGATATATATAAATATTGAATCATTTTATTGTACATCTGAAACTAATATAACACTATATGTCAACTATTAGTCAATTAAAAAGACCAATAACAATAAAGTGACACTTCCAGTAAGAGAATGTTCAGAATACAAATCTAATCCCATCCCTCTCAAAATTGCACTTGGAATTGGGGCAAAGTGATTTTTTTTTCCCTTGAGAAGAGACTCAAGTTCCATGAAGCAGTACGTGTCCTAGGATAAAATACAGATATTATGTATGGCTCAAAATCTCTCTTCTCTCGCAATAAAGAATAAAAAGGAAACAAACTTAGGTAGTGAGGAGTGATCTGAGATTTTAAAATCTGTAGACACAAAAACAGCAAGGTGTTAAGGAGATTTAAGAAAGCATGGAGAAAAAACAGAGTAGATTTCAAAGCCTGCTCTGTTAGAACCATCTTTAAGAAAGAATTAAATTTCCCAAATCACCTTTCCTTACTTTGGGGGAAATTCATTCACTTTTCACTCTACCCTGGAATTGATCACTTGCTTAGCAATAAGTGGAGAGAGGCTATCTTGGTCTTGAATAGCCCCAAATGTCTGTAAGAGGAAAAAAATATTAGCTATGACTTTCTTGTTAAGCTGCCAAGATCATGCCAAAGCCTTTAAAAATGTCATTGCCCAGCTTTCTACTTACCCCCCGAGACTCTTTAGTACAGTGAGGAAGGAATACACTGTATCACATTCATCATACCTGATGCTATTCAACTACAGTGTGATCAAAACACCTGAAAAGAAATGGTAGGTCCCAAATGAGCATTATAGCAACTTAAACATCACGGAGAAGCCAAAGGAATCACAGAGAGTTGAAAGGCAACATTAGTTTTGTGCTTCCAGGGGATCTAATTAACTTCAATAGTTTTTTGATAAATAGTTTTTTTTTAATATTTTGATCAGGATAATATTTGCATACAGACCTGGCACCGTATAAAACAAAATTTAATTAAAATATCTTTATTAGGCACAATCTATAAGTTTTAAATCAAACAAAATATAAATCATTGCCGTGACATGCTTGCACGCCTCTGGGTATGTGTGATATAGCATGAGTTGAGATGAAAGGTATTAGTTACAGGAACATTGAAATAATAAATTTATTAACAAAAAGAAAAGTGATATATGAACGTGTCATATTACAAATAGAAAGAGTAAATAAATATTTTACTATACACTGAGCACATCAGACCCATTATTAAGCTGTATTTAACCACATCCTTTTATGTTGTTATTTTCCAGGCACAGCAATTCTTTGAAATCCTATTTGATGTGCTGGCCCTATAACATTTGACCACACTTACAGCACAAGTGTAAAATCAATTTTCTGTTCTCCCATTTATCTCTGTACTGATGTTAGTTGGCTCTCTAATGGAATGACTCTTCTGGAGAGGTAGTTATTTTACTTCAGAGTGGCATTTCAGAAGCCTTAAATGGGCTGAAGAGATGGCATGTGACCTTTAGGAATATTTTAGTTCTACATTTCTTTGAAAAAGAACTGTTTAACCCTGTGTATGTTATTACACTGCTGATGCTTCTTTTGTTCCTCTTTATATTCACTATACTATAAGAAAGTTTGGTTTTCTTTATGTGAGAAAAATGTTAGGAATTTTAGGACCTGTAAAATTTCATACTTAGATCTTTGTTGAAAGAGATAATCTCACAATTAATCTATGTACATGATGATCCAATTTCCTGATTACAGTTTCTTTAAGCACAATATCGTGTTCTTAACCTGCTTATGATAACCGTTTAAATTGACGTGTATATGCAAATACCAAATAATCTGCATGAAAAGGAAATAATTTTTAAAAGGCCTTTATGTGGCTTATCTACATCTTTTGAGGACATGTTCATTAATCATCTTACTTTAAAAAACAGGATTTTTAGTTTTCGCTACACTGAAATATTTTCAATGTATTTTCACCTCTTAAATCATTATTTTCTTCCTTAAGTAAATAGCTATTTAATTTTATTTTCAATTGAATATTTATATTCAATAAATATTGAATATTTATAAAATTTTAATGTATACTGTCTTACTATGATTTACTTATCTAATTTTAGAAATCTTGAGATATTAAATACTAATTTTAGCTTTCTTTTTCAGTTGATTTTCTTCCACAATTATACTTTACTTCTTACTTAAAAAAATCACTGTATAATTTTTTTTGAATTATTTTTAACAGATATAATCTCTGAATATTTTTTTCTTTGATACATATAACTACACTTTCTAATTCCCAATCTATTAGCCTAAAAGGTGACTTCATAAAAAACAAACTTCATGTGCTGGCACAGAGTCTTAGTATTAAACTTTAGAGTTAAACAACATGAATTTTGGTATTTTCTATATGATTATAGTTGTTTACTTCCTTTTTCAAAATGTAAATAATTCCATAATGACAAAAGGCATGGGGAAGGTTTTTTGAGAATACAAAAACAAATATATCTGTTGAATCTTCCCTTTGTGCTCTTCCAGGAAGACTTCATTTGTCTTTTCTGTTTTAGAGTCACATAAAGTGGCCACATTGGTATCCACCAAGCACACACCTTGTACTTTGAATACTTTTGTGTATATTCTTTAAATATCTGTTGCCATAGATCTACTTTTCTAATCAAGAGAAAGAGGTGAATCTGGCCCATGAGGAGTTAAAAAAGACCAAGTACATTGTGATTTGGACCCTCTGCCTCCAAAACCACCTCCTATCCCAGTTAAGACATATTATATGGATGAAAGTTTACCAAAAACCTCAAGAGGAAAAAAAATGACCAGGCAGAGGAAACTATTATAGATGACAAGATTCTTGGAGGAAAATGGTTTATATGGCCATAGGTAGATAAACTTGTAGTCCAATGTTCCTAAACTTCTTTCCCCCTGTCTACTTCTGACAAGACCAAACCCTCTATCTGAAAACTTGGAGAATTCTGCTTTCCTTTTAGTAAGAGAGGCAACTAAGTCTTTACAAGTAGTAAACAGGATCAATCCACAAGACCTACCCACTAGTCTGAGATCATCCCAATGGTGGCAGGTATATTCAACAGTAGATTCTCAAGGGTGATAAACTCTAGGAAACCAGATTTGGGACTTTGAGCTTATAATTAACACATGCATAAAATATTTTATTGCAGCACATTCAACATTAAGAATCTATGGGAGAAAAAGAAGTGACATGCTTTATTGAGATAACCTATGAATGGCTTATTCTTTATTTTTATTTTTATTTTTTTTGCATTGTAGGACTTATTTTAGTATTTCCAGCAGATTGGTGGTTATACTTTGCTTCTCTCCCCAACCCCTTGGTACTGGTTTCTAAAGTAAAGCAGGTTTCCTCATTCCTGTCTGCCATATGGGTGACTTAGGGTAATCTTTCATATGGTGCTTAAACAAGAGATTACTTACACTACAGCTTTTACTTAAACTAAGAAAATAGGTTCAAAAAGAACTCTATTGATACCTTGAATTCTCTCCCTCCCTCCCTACCTGGATAATGCTTAGCTTCTCTGAGTTTGTACTAAATTCTGAAGTAGGTAGTTGCTTAATTCTCTGAATGGCAAAACATAAAACTCCCCTCAAGTTGTTAAGCTCTAATTTCTCTAAAGTTATTTACAAATCAATGCTACATAAAACAGATTGGAAAGAACTTGAGAAATCTTATTTATGAAACAGTACTTTGAGTTATCCAGACCTATCTGTGATCTTGGAAATTCTGGGTGTTAGATTTTTACACTGTTTCTAAAGTTTTATGTCCAATCATCAAGCAGATTAATGTTCATTATTATATTCAATATATGAATATATATGAGTAGATTGAATATATCGAATATATGAATACATATATGAATATATTGAATATATTGAATATAATAAATATTTTGGAAGAAGAGAACTACTTTGAGAATCATGATAATAATTATAATGATTTACTAATTTACTAAAAGCATCAGCATATTCATTCATGAGGAAACTGTAGTAATGTTAAAATAAGATTATTAAATATAAAATTTTAAAAAACATTTTATGGCCAAGAAGCAGATATTTACAATATGATTTTTTGTTTTGTTTTATTTTGTTTCATGGCTGGGTGGTGGCTGTGGACAGAAGGAGAAGGAGAGAGAATCTCAAGCAGACTCCACGCTCAGCACTAAGGCTGCCATGGGGCTCCATCTCATGACCCTGAGATCATGACCTGAGTGAAAATCAAGAGTCAGACCTCTAACCAATTGAACCACCCAGATGTCCCTATATTATACTCTTTGCTGGTGTTGGGATATTATTAGGATTTAAAACAGATTCCTAAAATAGCATATTTCACTTTAATATTTCTTTTTTCTCACCTTAATATTTCTAATTAGCACCAGTGTTTATAAAATTTTCCATTATTGTAACCATAAAACTGAAAAAGGTAGAATACATGATGGGTTCCATTATTCTGATGGTCTCATTAGAAATGAGAGCAGGGACATTGACCATTGCATTGAATGCTTAATTCCCAGTTCCCAGAAGAGTACCTCACATATAGCAAATGTTCAATAAACAATCATTAAATGGATGAGCATTCATTCTGTCATGACCAACTCACACTATGCTGCCCTATTAATAATAATGACAAAAATTATTAAATAAATTAGGTTGTCTCTGATTCAACCTGATAGGAAAATCATGACCTTATATAAATAGCCTATATATTTTCTTTATGAAGACTTTATTATAAAAGACTTGAAACAGAATAAAGAACTGTTTTCAATTATAGAGAGTACATGTGGAGAAAAAATAAACCTTGTAAGGATAAACATCTTCTTTTTAGAATTATATTTTATACTTTCTACCCAAAGCATTTCTCAAATACATGAATATAGTCCCTGCTAACAATTTATGTCACATACTTTCTCTTCGATGCAGTGAATTTAAATATAAAAGCATCATAGTTATTGTCTGATTTTTCTTTCTTTTTTACAGTATCCTAAAATATGTGAAAATATCATTTGGTCAAAGTTGTATTTCCAATCTCATTTTTGTTCTTTATATAACATAGTCATCATGAAGCAAATAAGCCCTGTACAGAAAATTGAAAAATGCTTATCAGTTTAACCAAAGCACAGGACTTGATTTACATAGTCAGAGACACATTTCTTTTTATTAGAAAACAGAGGTAGTCAAGCCTGTACATCATAGGGAAGTTGAGTCCCAGCTTATGTAGTAGTTAGAAATCTAGGGAGCCCAATGACAATTCTCCCAGATATACTCAGCTTTAGATCATTACACAAAACTTGTTTATTGTACCAACATAACCTCCACACCTCGTTTCCGTTTTTTTTTCCTTTCTTTTTACAAAAAGCATTCAAGTGAATCAGAAATGTACTTATTAAATGACACATTTGAACTTCTTACAAATCAAAGCAATAGCTCAAAATTTGAAATTTATATTTTGATACAATGAAATGAAATTTTAAGCCAAGCCAGATTTTAAGACCCTGAACAGTACATTTTTATAAGAAGAACATTATTTAGTTACCTAATAGTCATCTTCCAAAATGTGCCGTGATATTTTTTTATTTATTGAACTCAGAGACCCTTTTTTTTTTGCTCTAAATATTCTCTATGTCTATGTGGTTATAAACCTTACAAAATACTTTTTACTAAAGTTTTCTAGAACATAAAAAGATTCCAGTATTTGGAATGCCTCCATATGGAACACAAAGACATACACACACACACACACACACACACACACACACACACACACCAGTTATTTAAGGATGTCAGGGATGCCTGAGTGGCTCAGTGGTTGGTTGTTTGCATTTGGCTCAGAGCGAGATCACAGAGTCCCAGGATCAAATCCCACATTAGGCTTCCTGTATGGAGCTTGCTTCTCCCTCTGCCTGTGTCTCTGCCTCTCTCTCTCTGTTTGTGTCTCTCATGAATAAATAAATAAAATCTTTTTTAAAAAATAAGGGTAAATCAGACGAAAGAGCAAAAGCAACTTCATGAAATCTCCCTATATCCCTTAATTCCCAAGGTGGAAAGCAGTTTTTGTAAGTTTGGGGGACAAAATAAATAGGGGGGGAGGGAAATGATCATTGTACATTTATTCTCTGGAGTACAAATCAAGAATCCAAAAGCAATACAGTAATATTTCAATGGTATATTCAGCAGAAAATTTGTTTAGCAAACATGGGTTTGATATGCTGAGTCTTTCAATTTTGCTGAGTAATTAATGAAGTTCTCTACAGGGATTTCTTGTACAAGGTGAAAAACATAAACTTCTCACTTAGGATTCCCTCACTATAGCACTTCACATTAATAATTTTCAGGAAAGAATGCTTTTCACAATATGGTCTTTTGACAATCAAAGGGTGGATAATTTTTTTTCTTAAAAAATATACTATAACCAAACTTTTACTTTTTAGCTTCTGCACCTGGATTCTATTTTGTTGGCCTTTCTATGCATGTGTTCCTAAAATGTGGATATAATTGAATTTTCTAGCTATCTATCTAAGGAAGGCTAGATTTTTTCAACTTTGGCATTATTGACATTTTGAGAAGGATAATTCTTTTTGTGGGGACTATGCTGTGCATTCTACACTGTTTAGTAGCATAATTGCCCTCCACCTCTTAGATGCCAATAGTACCTCCCCTTCCATTTATGACAACCAAAAATGTATCTAGCCATTATCTAAAATGTCTGTTGAATCATGGATTGAAGCAGGTATCAGAAGACTGTTCTTGAGGCACCTGGGTGGCTTAGTTGGTTAAGCATCTGCCTTTGATCCTGGGACCTGATCTCAGGGTCCTGGGATCTAGCCCATTGTTAGGCTCCCTACTCAGTGGAGAGTCTGCTTTCCCTCTACTCCTACTCTCTGCTAGTGCTTTCTCTCTCTCAAATAAATAAAATCTTAAAAACAAACAAACAAACAAACAAACTATTCTTAATACTGATTAAATGCATGACATTGGTGGAGTTGGAGTTGAGTAATTGGTTCCAATATACCTACAAATGCTTTGATTTGCTTTATGACTTTTCTCTTAAATATATCAATGCATTTGTTTTTATTATTTTAATGTGTCCTTGTAATGAAAGATACATCAGAGCAAAATCAACTAATCAATGAATACATGGTCATACATTTACAAGGGCATAACAGAGTACACAGCAACAAGACATTCTCTTCAATAAAGGATAACATATGTGCAGAACTATAAAACATGGTATTGTCAGTACATCTGATTCTGAATTCTACAATCTTCTAGTTGAAGTATGTCCTATCTCTAAACAACAACTAAATTCCAGTCCTTATGTTAAGCCAAATGGAAATCCTTGAGAAATCTTTCACTGAGTCATTTCTTTAAAATATCCCCAGGGATGAAGAGTTAGAAGAGTTAATGTATTCAATGCATCATTATTTCTCAACCTCCTTCAACAAAACGGAAATCGGTTATTGGTATGCTGTAGATATTTCAACACAGTCTAATAAATAAATGTACATTATACATATAAGTCTAAATATAATTGAATAAAGTAATTTTGTTTCTAAAGCAACAAAAAGAGTTGTCTATCAATCAGTTTAAATACATGGTATTTTACACAGCCCTAGTAAAGAATAAAGGATAAGATTTATAACTTGTATAAATTTTAAGTGCTCTCCAGTGAGAACCTCCTGGGAACTGCTGCCACCTGTTGGTCATACATTACAATACGTAAGATCACGTCCCAGACTGCTAGAGATTCTGCATACATATCAGGTATTTTACTAAGACCATTTGCATTTACCGACAGTTACGAATATAATTTCTTATCACTTTCAGTCTAATAACACTTTATTAACATACTTAGGATGTATTTCATGTTAGAGTTGTCATATGATTTAACTTATAAAAAGATGCTCCAAAAATGACTAGGATTTTGAAAGAGAAACCTTGCTTGTGATTAGCTAGTACTGAAAAGTAGGTAGGTAAAAAGTGGTATAGTGGGTCACAGGATATTTCTATAACAGTCCTTTGATATTCAATAATGGTGTTTACAAAGCTGATCTTATTAACCTGTACAAAGATGATAATAACTGTTTCAATGTATCAAACTGTTGTCTAACTAGCAACTTAGCTGTGGAAACAGATACAATGACATAAACAAATTAGAAATACCAAAACTAATTTTATTTCTAAACATGAGTGGCTTATTGCTGAAAGAAAAGACCCTTCATATGTAAATAACAGAATAAACATTTGTAGAGGGGTACTACAATACTGACTAGATGCCGGAATAGGACTAGTTATAAGAAGAGCACAGAGAAAGACATTAAAATGTTAAACATCCCTTGGGATCTGTTTCTATCTCTGAACTTAAATGAATGTGATAAACTTACTGAAATTTAAGAAATCTCACATGCAAAATGACCAACTACCATAATAATGCTGCTTTTAAAGTCATACAATTATTTATCCAAAAAGTATTTTAAAGCAAATACTTTCTGTGTTACGTGCTTTATTAGGAACCAGAATCTTTCTTAAGGCATCAGATATGAAAAGGGCTCTTCTCTTGCTGAAAAGCATGCTTATTTTAACACTACTCCATTTTAATTACACATAATTTTGATGAAACCACTCTGCCTTTATTTATAAAGTCAGTAGCAATTGGAAGGATTCTGAAATCACTGGACCCTGTGAGTTGCCTCGCTGTGGCTGAGGGCTGCAAAAAGAAGTGGAAAAGAGTTTCTAAGATTAGCTTTGTCCAGACAGCCAGAGCAGTGAATGGTGTGAAAAAATCATGACAGAGCTCTTCGCAAGAACTTAAACACTTAAAAGCTGAGCAACCTTGTTCAAGTCTCTTAACTTTTCAAGGACTGTTTTCTCTTTATTCAGTATCGAGAGGAATACTAGACTCAATGATATTTAAGTTCCTTTTTAACCATAATATTCCACTATTCCACCTAAGTCTCAATAGTAACTTCATGTTTAAAAATTATCATGACCATTACTCTTGTCATTTTTTTAAAAAAAATTCTAAATCTTCTCATTAATCTTATTGCCAGACATTAGTCTCTGAAGGGTTAGCGATTCTCATATTTGCATGGCTCTGTCATAATGGAAGGTATCAGTTCCAAGTTATTTGTACTAACATGTTTTTTCCTTCCAAACAGTATTCCAATATTTAGATATCTAGATATTCCTAATGATCCTCATTAAACATTGTTCCTATTTGTTTGGCATATTTTTTCCAGTTGCTGGGATAAGGAAATATCTCCTCTCTCCCTGATATTCTCAAAGTACCTGCCTTTCAGCCCACCTCTGACCCCTCTTTACTAAACCTGGGCACCATTTCTCATGCACATACACAGTCATTTTCCTGGGTAATGCTATTGGAGCAGCTGATCTGAAGGGGTTCTAGTACCACCTAAACACTATGTCCCAAACCATTCATTAAAAGAACCTTAGAAAAACATTGCTTTCCTCTTATCTAAATGACCAGTTCTATTCCCCATAATGCCCCATGCTGTAATCAAAGCAGACTTAATCCTAGAGTTTTGGGAACTTAACCCCTGCTACCAGCTATAGTGTCAAGAGGAGAAAAGAATAGTGGAATTCATGGAACACAGCTTGTGCAGGATGGCTTCTAAGATGGACTTACTCTTAGCCTTAAGATCCCACACAAGTTACATGACTCTTTGATCCTCAGCTCTGTCTCCATCCCCTAGATATTTCTCTGAAGTGTGTGGTCATCTTATACAAAAACTAAGGTCAAAGAGAGTAATCAATTTGTCTGTGAAAGAGTGATGAATAAGTATGGATTAGAGCCCAGGTCTTTAAATAATCCTGTCTGTCCATCAATTACCAAATAGCACAGTATATGAGACTGACTTTAGAAAATAACACTCAGAGAACCTGTGTGGTTCAGTCAGTTAGGCATGAGACTCTTGATATCAGCTCAGGTCATTATCTCAGGGTCCTGGGATCAAGCAATGTGCTTAGTGGGGATTCTCCTGGAGATTTTCTCTCTCCCTCTCCCTCTCTATCTCCCTCAAATAAATATTTTTTTTAAAAAAGGAACAAAGAAAAGAACCCTCAAGAGGTCATGGTCTCAAATGTAGATCTGCACAAAGAAGGTTGTATAGGCACATAAGTTTTAGGCAGTGGAAGTGTAGTAGAGACTCCCTTCCCCCACAAAACAAACAAACAAAACAAAACAAAACAAAACCCAAGCCCAAGAATGTCTGAGTCCTTAATAAGCCTACACTCTACCCAACAAAGTATAAAAATAAATGGTAAACCAGTCATTTACCTCCTTATAGTAAGAAATGCCATGAAGAAAATAAACAAGGAAATGTGATTTGACTGAGGCTTACTTAGCTAAGGTAGTTATAGATGGAGACACTGAGACAATGAAAGTCAAAGACTGAAATGTTGAAGATCGGGCTTTCAAAAAGTTGAGGTAAGAGCCACCCAAGTAGAGAAAACAGCAAATGCAAGGACTCTCCAATGAGAGGAGACTGAGAATGCAGTCACTGTGGCTATGGCATAGTGGAGAAGTGTAGTAGTGCACAGATGAGATCATAGATAAGGAAGGCCAGGTCCTGCAGTCACCAAGGAAGGATGACGAGACGTCAGAGAGCAAGAACTATACTCTAACTGCAATGAAGCTATTGGAGCATTTGAACCAGGAAATGGGTACCATCTGACTTAAGCTTATAAAAACACTGTGACTGGTAAGGGGAGAATGAGAAGAAAGAGGTGGATCAGGGAGGCTAGTTGTTAAACTACAGAACTAATGGTGGCAAAGAATGAAATGCTTCTGATAGATATGGTGAGTAGCAATTGGTTCCAACATACTGGAAGTAGAGCCAACAGTGATCCCTGATGGAGTAATTTGGGAAATGGAGGATATTTGCCTGGAGTATCTACATAAAAAATAGCTCTAATATTTTTACCAACTTACCATGATTGAGACTACATCTTTGTTAAAGTAGTATTACAAGGAGAAAAATTTAACCACCATGAGTGATCTTTAAGATAATAATTAACTCCAAGTCTTCAGAATGCTTTTCTAATTACTTAACACCACTGGCATGAGTTCCAATTAAAGTCTTTTCCTTGTCTTTTGAAATACACGTTTTAATTTATAGCCCCTGTAACACAATCTATTATAATACACCGCTAATGCCAAGAAATTATTTATTTCTATGGAAATGCTTATAAAATTACACAGTAAAAGCAGCAGTTGCCTTTCATGCTAATGTTTGTTTCTTCTCTTTTAGAGTTACATTTTAGTTTTTTATTTGTTGGTTTGTTTATTCATTCATTTATTAAACAAATGTTTACAGAGCACTTCCATTGTGGTAGGGAAGGTATTAGTACCTAAGGATAAGATGGAACAAGATGGGTACACTGGAATAAAATATATTGTCCCTATATCAAGACGCTTATAGTCTCAGGGAGGAAAGTTACACATGCACACACACACTCTCTAAATAGAAATTATGAAGTCTTAGTGGCTTTTAACTTTTCTAATAACTTTCAAAAGTTGTGTGCCAAAAAATTTCTAGTACTAGTATATCAAAGAAATGAAGAAATACTTTTAGGATTTTGAATCCTGAAATATTTAGAAATCCATTTTAAACTGCTATTGTATACCACAGAAAGCATTTAAATATATGTGTGTATCTTAATAGTTTTAAAATAAATTATTTAATTAATTTGATCCTACTAGAAATACTTTTGGTGATTGCCTTATATGATCAAAATCAATCCTTATATGCTAAGCCAACTAAAAGAGGGGAAACAATCATAAATAAATATGAATCTAAAATGCTTTGAGATGAAAAATATATTCCTTAAGCATTTAAAAATACAAATGTCAAAAGTGATTAGATTTTTGCTGATTTTATAATCTTTCAAAAATAAGCTTTTTAATTTTAATGGAAAGAATCTGACAAAAAATATAAATGTTAATTGTTAAAAGCAAAAGACATCTTTGTTTTTGGTTGACTTTAATTTTTGCCTATCGCCTGCTATACTGTACAGTTCCTTAAACACAAAAGCTGAGCAGAGAAAGAGAAGGCTTCAAAGTTCCTAACTCAAAATTAAAAAAAAAATTAAGTATTAGAGAAAAAAGAAATGGAAATTCAAGCAATTTCATGCCCCCATAGTGAAAAAAATTGATGCAGTAGGGGAGTTTTAAAGAAACAGCTTTATGTAAGTGTGCATCTACTGATTATTATACAGCTTCCCTCTAGTATTTCAACATTAAAATTTGAGTTTAAAGTGAATCAGGAGGGTAAAAGTATTTATGAGGATAAATGCTTCACCCAGGATGTAATTTAGATTAACTGCATATTTGCACTTACAGTCCCAATCACTCCAAAAAGCAGCATCATTTCCTAATACAAGGACACTAGTACATGTCAGAATGTATTTTGCAAAGAATTTCTCCCAGGACCTTGATAGTACAAGTGCAGACAAAATAAATAAATCTGTCAGCGTGAACAAATTACCCACAAAACCTGGTCTCAGGGTCAGCTTTTGTACTCTCACTCAGGCCCTTTGATATCCTGGGATTATTCACCATCAACAGTGGGAAGAGGCCCAGTGGGCAGAACAGAGCAGGTACTGACCAACACACAGCCACAGCCAGCATCTCCGCACAGATGCTTTACCTGGGATCTGCTGTCCAGTCCTCTCACCCTCCCTCCCCAGGACAGCCTGCTCCTCACATCCTCTCCGATGGCACTATTTGTTGATAAAGTCTTGACAGATGTCTGCCTGAGACATCATAGAGCTGTTGAAAGCTCAATTAATTTCACTTAAAATAGAAACAATCTCTGGATTTCACTCAAATCCAGTTTGATGTGTGTGTCAGCATGGAATCTATCAAAAAGCTTGTGGGACTCTTTCAGCAGCATTTCACTAGATCTACCCACATAAGATGCTCAACTTAAAAGTTGGCACTTGTATGTTAAAAAGCGCTGCCCCTTTCTTAGTCCCTAAGCCTTGACACTTATTTTCCCTTAATTTTCTCCATGTTCTATTTCTTATTTCTTACAGCTCTCCAAATATTTTAATGACATCAAAATATATAGCACAGGAAATTGGAGTTTCCTTCTTTGCAATGCATATTAGTGGATACTGGAAATGAGCAAGAGATTTGTCATTTTGGTGGTAATGGATTCTCACAGTCTCCAATATTATGTCACTATTTCAGTAAGTTTACTTTTCCTTTTGACTCAAGATGGATTAAAGCAGTTATAACTCAAACGCTATCCATCTACATGGTAAAGAGGTCTGGGATTCTCAGAGACAGCTTATGGAAGTAAAGAAGAAAGTTTTCCACTTCCCTTTAACCTATTTTGCCACCCTTTTATTCTTTCTAACACTTCCTTTCTAACATTTAAAATATGATCTCTGAACCACAAAATATGAAGAAAAGAGCACAGAAGATTTTTGATGAGCCCAGATCTTTTTGCTAGACACTCCTGAGAAAAGAACAGAAAAAAACACAATTAATAAAACCACTGTATATGAAAGAATTATGACACATCATGCAGGTCATTAAACAGGGAAAATTTCCTCTTGCCACATCTTCAGGTTGGTTTGGGCAAACTCCTACATCAACACAGAGAGATGTGCTACAGGATCTCTATCAATTCTTCCCAGCTCCATAATTCTATTTCTGAGAGAGATAAAAATGCAAACACACAGAGATAGCAGTGCATATTTAGGGAGAATAAAATTGCCTAATTTTTTAAAGGTGTCCATTGCAGTATGTTTTTGAGTTAAAGTTATTGAAAATGTTATACAGAAATAATTTTTCTCATTATATGTTAACTCCAAATTAGACATGCCATTAAGACAAATGATGCTTAATGCATTCAAAACAATGATAATGCTCGCTTTAATCACCAACAGAATTTTGTGCATTGAATAACTCTGTTACATACTAGGGAATAAAAAGCTAGGTTCTACCCAATTCCAAACTAACTCTCCAGTTTTAAGATAGGGCCTTAACTGGCCCAAGAATCTTTCTGAACATTAGGATAACATTTCACATAATTTGAGGAATTAATTCAAATGAGAAGAGACTAAGATGTATGACTTATAAGGTCCTTTAGAATCTTTACCTTATTTTATTAAAGAACTGTTTATTTGGTGGGTACTCTGTGCAAGGCAATGGGTGAAGCAGTAATGATACAAAGTTTTAAAATTTACACATTGCCAGAAAATTAATTTGGAGGGTACTTAACATGTGTAGAGCATCTTTGAGCGGCAGGCACTTTACATATATCATCTCATTTAATAAGCTCAGAAATTTTATGAGCTGGTTTCATAGGACATGGAGGAAAGAACACATCTGAGAGATCTTGTCTCACATGAGTCTGCACATCTAGTAGGCACCAGAATTTAGATTTGATTCTGGGTCTGTATGACCCAAAGTCACTGAGAACTCTATTACATAATTTTGCTAAATAGTTTGCAATGATGATTTAATGGCTAGAAAGATTCCTTGATTATCTGCTCCCTTATATTTAGGTTCACATGAATGAATAAAGTCAAGTATATCTAGAATCATAAAAGCAGGAAGAAATTTCATATATCCAGGTAAGATTAAATGCAGCTGAAAATAAGAGAATCTCATAATAATAGTGGCTTAAACAAGGTAGAAATTTCTTTCTTTCAAATAAAGAAAATTTGCAAGAATACAGTATAGTATTAGTTTGGATACTGCATGAAGTTTTCAGGGGATAGGCTCCTTCCATTATCATCAATTTGCCATCCTTAGGTATAGTTTTCTTTGAGATTCAATATTGCTGCCAGAGTTCCAGCCACCATATCTGCATTCCAGGCAGCAGAATGAAAGAAGAAAGGAATGAAGAAAGGCTCAGCCTCTCTATTTAAGGATTTCCTTGAATTTACTCCTAAACCTACTGCTCACTGACTAAAATAAAATCATATGTCTACATCTGGTTCAAAATATTCAGGAGAAAAAAAGAGAATGGATATAGAGGGGCAATAAAAAGTGCCACATTTGAGAAACTGTATCAAAGCTAACCATCTTGTCAAACCTTTATTTTTTTTTCCAACCACTGAATTTCATCTGAGAAAGGAAAGCAGAGAGGCAACGATGGACTCTCACCTTCTCTCTGACTGGTGTCCTGAGTATGCTTTAAGTTCCATGTGAGGATGTGCAGGAATGGGCTGACATTTGGCCCATACACTGGTTGCTAAGAAAGGGACCCCTCAGGACTATGTCCACTTATAAGTGTAACTCTTTTTCAAACACTCACTAGGGCCTTGTCTGAGCCAGACACAGCCTTAGCCTTGGAAGCTATTTGTCATCATCAAGGTGGCACTGGCTTTTCTGCTCCCTTGTCAGATCTGGCTTAATAGATTTACAGGAATTTCAAAATTATTTCCAAGTGCACTCTTATTGGTAAAATCATAAATAAAAATTTGTCAGCACTCTAGATACATACAGTGGCTTTTTTATAAGTTATGTCCATGTTCCACTAAACTAATCTATTATGTATAGTATAAAACATAGAATATAATGCCATAATATCAATGTAACAATCACATAACATGAAACAGAAATTGAAAAACAAACAGTAAGCGATAGTTCTAATCTCTTCATCCTGGATACCAATGGAGATTTTTGTCCAATCCTTGGAAGGCACACCCCCATTTTGAGAACCTTGGTTCTAAAAATTTCCCCTTAACTCTATGCCCACCCACCTCTAAACTCTTCTTCCTTTATGATGGTGTTCCTCTCAGCTGAATCATCTCCATTGAATGCACCCAGGCAGCTGCAGCTCTCCACAGAGGCCCTTTAGCGGCATTTCAAAAGGAAGAGCTGTTTCTTAAAACATTACAACATATTTTAAACCTACAAAAAGAGTTTTTAAATGCACACTGATTTCCTCACACTGACCTAAATCCTTCCCAGTGGAGTTTAAGGCTTCCATATCCTGATCTGTCAATAGTGGGAGTGGAGAACATCTGCTACTGTTCTATGTGCATAATTTCTTCAAATAACATGCCTATTGCTATTATATGAAATGGCCACTTGTCTAATTTTAAGGCATTTATTAATTAGCTGTTGGAGCCCTAGTGCATTTTTCTGATAGAATGATAGTCACTAGGATGCTAATCTACCAGGGATATATAACTATCTAACGAGTGTCCTTTGACTGTTTCAGCAGTCTGAAGTCTGTGAATTCAGCCCATGTACCCAGCAGACTGTGCAAAGCTACAATTTAGGCACGTACATAAGTTCCTTCAACTCCACTTCAGTCATAAAGACACAAGCATGTGAGAGACCAAGGGACTAGAAAAAGTTTAACAATGTGAGCTATCATTCAACTATTCCAATGTTATTTAGATCATCCTTGTAACTCTCTGGAGCCTGCATTCTCCGGAAGAGTCTCTGGACAGCAAAAACCATCTCCTGCAGGACTAGCAGGCTCAGTCAGTCCTCCTTGCCTTTGACATCAATCTAGAGCAAGACTGCTGTCTTTTCTTACCTCAATCCATTTACAGTATGCCCTTGATGGGACCAGTGAAGCTCTTTGTCATTCAGTTTGGCACAGTTAGGAGCATGGATACTCTTAAAAGTGCTTAGGTAAATCTGTATGTTATTCAAGCAACATTCAGGAAGATTAAACTTCTGAAAAATAAAATTCACCAGTTTTTTTTTGAAAAATAGGCCTAGAATCCTGCCAAATAAATTATGTACTATTTCTCTCTCTGTGGCTAAAAAAAAAAAAAAAAAAAAAAAAAAAATTATGACCTGACTGATGTTAGCATATCATAGCTTCAAAATGGAAGTATGATATCTGTGTTTAGAGATTCATTGAGGTAGGGTAGAGGTTGGAGGGAACTCCCCTGGAGAAGTAGCTTGAGATGAAAGCAAATGCCCCAGAGAAAACCATGATTTCCCCCAGACTGAGGGGTAATATTTTGATGGGTCCTTAAAATGGTGAGGGCACTACCTTGTTCTCTTGACATGCTCCTGGAAACTTATAGCATGCAAAGAAGAAAATAGTGCATGTTAAACCCAGAAAGCCATATAACAGGTCCTCAGCAAGTAGCTTGGACCAAGCCCCTCATGTCTATGCTTAAGAATCTGTAAAGCCAGACCACTGTGCTTGAGCAATAAGCAACCAGAAGTGATTAATGTGGGAGGAAAACAGAGGGCCCATATCAAATGCCTTAAAAGAAGAGAGATTCAGGCAGCCCAGGTGGCTCAGCAGTTTAGTGCTGCCTTCAGCCCAGGGTGTGATCCTGGAGACCTGGGATTGAGTCCCATGTTGGGCTCCCTGCATGGAGCCTCCTTCTCCCTCTGCAGAGCCTGTGTCTCTGCCTCTCTCTCTCTCTGTGTCTCTCATGAATAAATAAATAAAATATTTCAAAAAAGAAAGAGAGAGATTCAAAATAGTTGCTGTGGGTCTTGGGCAGATGTCATTTGATTTTTTAAAAATTCAAGTATAATAATTCATACATCAAAAAATAATAATTCATATATCCACAAGGTAGGGTAAAAAATATTACACCAATAATAAAATAATATATCAATTTGTATTTATTTATTTATATTCTGCCTCATTTGAAATTTGATGGAAAGAAAATGATTACTACTTTGGTAAGAATTTTTTTCTAACCCTTAAGTTATGTTAAAAGAGTCTATGTGAACTCAACCATGGTTATTATTTTTGTTAATAAGAGCTAAGGCTGGCATCTCATGCATAGTGTGTTGGTTTTCCCTAAACTAAAATTATTATATATATATCTGTAATATACTAATATGGTATTATTTTTCTGAAATTGTTGGGATAGAAGGTTTTCACCTAAGTAATTTAAATAATTAGACATTTACTTATCTTTATTGTTTTTAATTATTAAATATTTTATGCATATTAAAAGCCATAGAAAATAAAATGAGGGGATCCCTGGGTGGCGCAGCGGTTTGGCGCCTGCCTTTGGCCCAGGGCGCGATCCTGGAGACCCGGGATCGAATCCCATGTCGGGCTCCCGGTGCATGGAGCCTGCTTCTCCCTCTGCCTATGTCTCTGCCTCTCTCTCTCTCTCTGTGACTATCATAAAAAAAAGAAAAGAAAAGAAAATGAGAAACATCTATATACTCATTATAGTATTGAAACCCTCTAATTTCCAAGCCCTATAAATGTCATCAAAATCCTGATTTTTTATTTTAGATTCCCATAGATGATTTTAATGGCTGTACCACATGATTATATATTCAAAAACAATTGAAATAATTGTTCTAAATGTTTTAAAAATTTATGTGTTATAATTCACACATATGCACTTGCACATGCATGCACACATCTCTTCTGAAACTTGTTTTTTTCCTCAAATTTATATTTTTTGCAATTTAGCCATGTTAATATAAGTAGCTCTTGTCCATTCATCTGCTGCATACTATTCTATCATATAAATATAAATTACTTATCCATTCTCCAACTGATAGAAATTTATGTTAATCCCAAATCTTCACTGAAGACATATTGAAAATAAGACAAATTCTCTAAAGATAGCAGGTCTTTGAAGTAATTCTCGTATGTGTCTCTTTGTCTCTATGTGTCATAATTTTTCTCAAGAATACCTAGCAATAAAATTGCTGGTCCTCGGGAGTATAAACATATTAGATAGTGTAAAAGTGCCCTCCAAAGAAATTGTATTAATTTATCACCTATCACCAACATAGCATGACACTTCCCATTTTCTACATTCTTAACATATGACATTGTCAGACTTCAGGCATTTGCCATCCGGGTAAGAACGCTGTAGTACTTCACTAGGGCTTATGTTAGTTTTCTATTACTGCTGTAACAAATCACCACAAACGTACTGGCTTAATAACAACACAAATATATTATTTCCCAGTTCTGAAAAACAGAAGTCGAAAATGGGTCACAAATCAAACATTTCTTTGAGGGGTCCTACAGGTGGATTTGTTTCCTTGCATTTTCTAGCTTCTCCAGGCTGCCTCATTCTTTGCTTTGTGGTCCTTTCTTCCATCTTCAAAGCCTGCAGCATGACATCAGATTTCTCTCTGACTCTTCTGCTCATTCTCTTCCATTTAGAAGGATCCTTAACAATTACCTAAAACCCACTCCAATAATCCAGGATAGTCTCCCCATCTCAAGATCAGTTGATGAGAAAATTTAATTGCTCCTCTGTATTGTAAATGAACATAATTGCAGTTTCCGCGGACATCTTTGGGGGCCATTATTTTGCCCAACAGAGGGCTTCATTTTGTATTATCTTGATTACTGTTGAAATTGACTACTTTTACATGATTTTTTACTATTTCAGTTTTATCTCTGTGTATTTCCAATATTTTGTATTGAGTTCTTCCTTTTTTATAAGATCTGCCAAACCTCTTGTATTTTCAGGTTTGTAATCATTTGTAAATTGTATGTATCAGATAATATCTCCAAGCCTCTGATTTGTTATTTTCCTTTCTTTTGATGTCTGTAATTCAGAGGGGTGTTCTTTTTAATGTGTTTTGTTCTTTAAGTCAAACATATCACCTTCTGGCTTATGGTTTTGGTGGCTCAAGAAATTTTCCCTCCCTTGAAGTTATCTTTTCTATATATTGCTTTCTAATTGTTTTAAGCTGTTATATTAGATGCAAATACTTTGTATATTAATTTGATTTATAGGAACTTGCTCTCCCTTATTAGTTCTAACAGTTTATATGTAAATTTTATTGAATTTTCAAGGTAAGTGATTATATTATCTTCAAGTAAGGTGAGTTTTTGTATCTTCTTAACTCTTGTATATTTTATTTATTTTACTTTTCTTACTGTAAACTTTAAAAACAGTCTTGAATAAAAGTAATAATTGTAGGTACTTAGTTGCTTGAGTTTGAAGAAATTATTTCTAAAATTTTATCATTTGGTGGTTCTTCCTCTAAGTTTTTGGCAGAGGGATCCCTGGGTGGCGCAGCGGTTTGGCGCCTGCCTTTGGCCCAGGGCATGATCCTGGAGACCCGGGATCGAATCCCACATCAGGCTCCTGGTGCATGGAGCCTGCTTCTCCCTCTGCCTATGTCTCTGCCTCTCTCTCTCTCTGTGTGTGACTATCATAAATAAATTTAAAAAAATATATAAGTTTTTGGTAGAGATCTCTTATAAAGTTAAGGAAATTTCTTCTGGTTATATTTTATGAGTTTTGCTATAAACAATTGTTAAATTTTATTCAATAATTTTTCGGTCGATTGACTGATTTTTTCTCTATAAAACAATTTTAAAGGCAAAATAAAGGTAGATTGTTTTTACAATACCAGCATAATTGTAGTTTAGCTCACATTGATTACATTTTAATGAATTACACCATTATGTAAAATATGCTTTTTATTTTTTAAAATTTTTATTTGAGTATAGTTGATACACAGTGTTACATTAGTTTTAGGTGTACAGTATAGTCATTCAACTTCTCTATATTTTACCCTATGCTCATTCATTCCATAACTGGAAGCCTGTGTCTCCTACTCCTTTTCACACATTTTTGCCCATCCTCTCATGTCCCTTCCTTCTGGCAACCATTAGTTTGTTCTCTGTATAGGTCTGACTACTTTTTGTTTGCTTACATTTGTTTTGCTTTTTTAGATTCCATGTATAAGTGAAATCATATAGTATTTGTCTTTCTCAGTCTGACTTATTTCACTTAGCATAATACCCTAGGTCCATCCATGTTGTTGCAAGTGGAAAATCTCCACCTTTTTATAGCTGCATAATATTCCATTGTGTGTGTGTGTGTGTGTGCACGATATATATACCACATCTTTTTATACTATATACATCTTGTGTACATACACATCTTGTCTATATATATCATCTTTCTATACTATATACATCTATAAAATATACATTGTGTATTCTATTGTGTGTGTATGTGTGTGTGTGTGTATACAATATACATCGCATCTTCTTTATCCTTTTGTCTATCATTGGACACTTAGTTTGGTTCCATATCTTGACTACTGTAAATAATGATGCATTAAACTTAGAGGTACATATATCGCTTCAAATTAGTGTTTTTGTTTTCTTTGGGTAAAGATTCTGTAGTAGAATTATTGATTCATATGCTATTTCTATTTTTAATTTTTTTGAAGAGATTCCATACTGTTTTCCACAGTGGCTGTACCCTTTTGCATTCCCACTGACAGTGTATGAGAGTTCCTTTCCTACACATTTTCACCAACACTTGCTATTTCTTGTCTTTTTGATTTTTGCCATTCTAACATTTGTGACATGATATCTTATTTTGGTTTTGATTTGCATTTCCCTGATGATTCATGATGTTGACCATCTGTATGTCTTCTTTGGAAACATGTCTATTCAGGTCTATTCAGGTCTTCTCACCATTATTTTTAAAGATTTTATTTATTTATTCATGATAGAGAGAGAGAGAGAGAGAGACAGGCAGAGAAACAGGAAAAGGGAGAAGCAGGCTCCATGCCAGGAGCCTGACATGGGACTCGATCCCGGGACTCCAAAGTCAGGTGCCAAATGTCCCAGGGATCCCTCTTCTCACCATTTTTATACAGGTTGTTTGTTTTCTTTGATATTGATTTGTATAAGCCCTTTATATATTTTGGATATTAACCCTTTATCAGACATATCATTTACATATAACTTTTCTCATTCAGTAGGTTATCTTTTTGTTTTGTTGATGGTTTCTTTCACTGTGCAGAAACTTTTTATTTTGATGTATTCTAATAGTATATTTTTGCTTTTGTTTCCCTTCCCTCAGGGGACCTATCTGGAAAAATGTTACAGCCAATGTCAAAGAAGCTACTGCTTGTGTTCTCTTCTAAAATTTTTATGGTTTCAGGTCTCACCTTTAGGTCATTAATCAATTTTGAGTTTATTATTGTGTATGGTGAAAGAGAATGGTCCAATTTCATTCTTTTGCGTGTGGCTGTTCCAGTTTTCCCAGCAGCATTTTTTGAAGAGACTATCTTTTCTCTATTGTATATTCTTACCTACTTTGTCATTGATTACTTGATCATATAAGGGTGACTTTACTTCTGGGCTCCATATTCTATTCTTTATTCTATTCTATTCTATTCTATTCTATTCTATTCTATTCTATTCTATTCTATTCTGTTCTACTATATGTCTATTTTTTTGCACCAGTAGCATACTGTTTTGATTACTAACAGCTTTGTATTTCTTAAAATCTGGAACTGTGATATCTCCAGAGCTTTGTTGTTCTTTCTCAGGTTTGTTTTGTCTATTCAGGGTCTTTCATGGTTCCATGGAAATTCTACTATTACTTGTTCCAGTTTTGTGAAAAATGCTCTTGGTATTTAAATAGAGATTACAGGGCAGCCCGGGGTGGCTTAGTGATTTAGCTCTGTCTTCAGCCCAGGGCATGATCCTGGAGACCCAGGATCCAGTCCCATGTCAGGCTCCCTGCATGGAGCCTGCTTCTCCCTCTGCCTGTGTCTCTGCCTCTCTCTCTCTCTGTCTCTCATGAATAAATAAATAAAATCTTTAAAAAAGAGAGAGAGAGAGATTACATTAAATTTGTAGATTTCTTTGGGGAGTATGGACATTTTAACAGTACGATTTCTTCCAATTCATGAGCATAAACTAGCTTTCTAATTGTTTGTGTCATCTTTAATTTCTTTCATCAGTGTTTTACAGTTTTCAGAGAACAGATCTTTCACCTCCTTGATTAAGTTTATTCCTAGGTATCTTATTCTTTTTGGTGAAATTATAAATGAAATTGTTTTCTTAATTTCTGTTTCTGCTACTTTATTAGTGTGTAGAAACACTACTGATTTTTGGGTATTGATTTTGTATCCTGAAACTTTACTGAATTCATGTATTACTTCTAATAGTGTTTTGGTGGATTCTTTAGAGTTTTATCAGTATAATACCATGTCATCTACAAATAATGACAGTTTAACTTCTTCCTTAACAATACGGATGTCTCTTATTTCTTTTTCTTGTCTAATTGTTGCAGCTAGGACTTCCAGTACTATGTTGAATAAAAGTGGTGAGAGTAGATTTCCTTGTCTTGTTCCTACACTTAGAGGAAAAGCTTTCAGTTTTTCACCATTGAATATGATGTTAATTATGATTTTATTCTTATATGGCATTTATTATGTTTAGAGGTATGTTACCTCTAAACCTACTTTGCTGAGAGTTTTTATCAAGAATGGGTATTGGGGTCATCACAGTGGTTTGGTCAGTTAAGTGTCTGACTCTTGATTTCCATTCAGCTCATTATCTCAGAGTTGTGAGAGTTAGCCCCATGTTGGGCTCCAAGTTTAGTGCAATGTCTGCTTAGGATTCTCTCTTCCTTTGCCAGTCCCTTCACTCATTCTCTCTAAATAAATAAATATAATCCTTAAAAAAGAAGAATGGATATTGCATTTTGTCAGTTGTCTTTTCTGCATTTATTGAGATGACCATATGATTTTTATCCTTCATTTTGTTGATGTGGTATATGATTTTGACTTACTTATGAATACTGAAGCATCCTTTCATCCTTGCAATAAATCCCACTTAATCATGGTGAATGATTCTTTTTAATATATTGTTGAATGAAGTTTGCTAATATAATGGTGAGGATTTTTGCATCAATGTTCATCAGGGATATTGGCCGACAGTTTTCTTTTTTGTGGCATTTTTGCCTGGTTTGGTATCAGGATAATGCTGACCTCATAGAATGTATTTGGAAGCTATCTTTATTCTTCTGTTTTTTTTGGAATGGCTTGAAGAGAATGGGGATTCTTCAAATGTTTGGTAAAATTCACTTGCGAATACACCCTGGTCTGGTCTTTTATTTTTTGGTAGTTTTTTGATTATCAATTCACTTTTGTTTCTAGTAATTTGTCTGTTCAGATTTTCTATTTCTTCCTGATTCAGTTCTGGAAGATTATATGTTTCTAGGAATTTATCCAATTCTTCTAGGTTGTCCAGTTTTGTAGTATTCTCTTATAGTCCTTTGTATTTCTGTGATGTAAGTTACATCTCCTCTTTTGTTTCTGGTTTTATCTATTTGGGTCCTTTCTCTTTTTTTATTGATGAGTTCAGCTAAAGTTTCATCAATTTTGTTTATCTTTTCAAAGAACCAGCTCTTGGTTTCATTAATTTTCTCCATTCCTTTATAGTCTCTATATCATTTATTTCTGCTTTGATCTTTATTATTTCCTTCTTTCTACTCACAGTTTTGCTTCCTCTTTTTCTAGTTCCTTTTGGTATAAGATTAGATTATTTATTGAGCCTTTTCTTATTTCTTGAGGTAGGCTATATATATTTACTCCTTAGAATTGCTTTTGCTGTGTCCTAAAGACTTTGGGGCACTGTGCTTTCATTTTTATTATCCTGGCTTTTTTTAAATTTATTCTTTGATTTCTTCATTGACTCATTGTTTAGCATCATATTGTCTAGCCTCCAGTTCTTTGTATTTTTTTCAGTTTTTTTCTTTTTTTTTAAGGATTTTATTTATTTATTCATGAGAGACAGAGAGAAAGAGAGAGAGAGAGAGAGAGAGGCAGAGACACAGGCAGAGGGAGAAGCAGGCTCCATGCAGGGATCCTTGATGTGGGACTCCATCTGGGGTCTCCAGGATCACGCCCTGGGCAGAAGTCGGCCCTAAACTGCTGAGCCACCAGGCTGCCCTTTCCAGTTTTTTTGTTGTAATTTATTTCTACTTTCATACCATTGTTGTCATAAAAAATGCATGGCATGATTTCAGCATTCTTAAATTTATTGAGACTTGTTTTATGACCTAGCATGTGACCTATTCTGGAGGACACTCCATATATGCATAAAAAGAATGTGTGTTCTGGTTTTTTTGGATGGCATATAATGTATATAATATTGATTACACCTTTAAGTGCCAAATAGTAAAAATTCATATACATATATAGTTACAGAATAAGAATCAGTCTGTAATATATTCTATATTCCTCTGTCTCTTAAAAATAATACATACTAAATGCCATGAAAATGTCTCTTAAAAAAAGAAAATGTCTCAACTATTCAGGATAATCAAATATTACTTAACAAGCAAGCTATGCTAGAAAGTGTCAATATTTTAAAATTGTCTTTCTTCCATTTTTCTCAGGTGTAAATCTCATGGCATCCGTCTACAACTTACTAACTGCCTCCTAAAGTCATCTACCAACCTCTAAGTCATTCTATCTCAGTCCTGGAAGATTTTAGTTCCTGGCTTACTTCAGTCTTAGAAATACAAATGCTATCATAATTCTTGAAGATATCAACAATCACATATGTGGTGCTCTTCATAGCTAGCACTCATAGTTCCTTGTGCTCCTTCTCCATACATAATAAAAATCTCATTACTTCATCTTAGTAAAGTCCCTGATCTTGTCATCACCAAAATCTAGAGCTTCATCTTTCAATTTTAAGGACTCTACTCTCCAACAATCTCCGATTATTCAATTCTCTCTTTCTTGTACTATAACTCCCATAGTTGGAAGATGGAGTTGGAAGACTTTTTTTACCTCAAACTAATATACAATAGGAAAGTGATGTGATTGTTGGAAAGACACCAACAGGCACAATGTTTTGATATGCAGTTTCATTAATGACAAAGAACAAAGGATATTTACCAAGAAGCTAATGAAGTTTAATCTTCAGGAAACTGTGCTTGCACAGGACCTTTCCATGACCCTAGGAAGTACTGGCATTGCATTCACATGATCATGTTTTTCATATAAAATACAAAAGCAAGCTTTTTTATAACACAAGTGGTTCAGATCACTGTTACTTTCCTCTCCAACAAGAGTCACCCCCAAATTTGTGGGACTTGGGCAGGAATTCAAATGAAGGTCCCAACGTGCCATCCAACCTGGCCTTTTGACTCTAGTCTTGTTCCCACAGGTAAGAGTCTTCAGCACATATGTCACCCTAATCCACACATTTGAACATTACCTATAATATCACCATCTCCACTTCTGCAAACATTGCTCCCTCCCAAAGCCTCAATCTTTGTACAACTGGAAAGCAGAAAGAAAGGATGTACCTGGGAGAGGTTTCCAGTCATGCCCTTAGAAATAGCCTTGAGGCTATGCAGAGTAGGGAGTTCCAAAGTTCTAGGTATCTGGATCATAGTGATGGGAATGCAGGAGGTTTAAGAGTCAAGTTAGGCATAGTTTGCCAGATGACACATTCATGGCCTACCAGATTCTTTGCCCTGTGGGGAGGAGCATGTATTGGGAAAGGCCAAAGAGATACCTTCTAATATATAAGCCCAGAAGAGAGGCCCCAGTTGCTTAGGTCTAAGAACAGCATAGAGGGACACCTGGGTGGCTCAGAGGTTGAACATCTGCCTTTGGCTCAGGGTGTGATCCCAGGGTCCTGGGATCAAGTCCCAAATCGGGCTTCCTGCACAGAGCCTGCTTCTCCCTCTGCCTGTCTCTGCCTCTCTCTCTCTTTCTGTGTGTCTCTCATGAATAAATAAATAAATAAAATCTTTTTAAGAAAATTAAGAACAGCATAGATTCCAATTTTCTGTCCCAATTTCCCTCATATAAGATGGCACTGGAATAGCCATAGGAATCTAGCTAAGAGGCAATTGATTTGGGGATATAATTTCTTTACTTAGTGAAACCATATATATATATATATATATATATATATATATGGTTTTCAGTCACTTTCAGGTGTAGTTTAATTGATGCAGGCAATTCTGGTACAGAATTCATTTTCAAGAATCTCCCCTCTACTCAGTATACTGACTCACTCATTAAAGTAATATAAAAATGTGGGGCAAGGTATAACATCATAATATGATGCTCTGGTACCTAGAGTTGAATACGTGGGAAGTTGGAAAGAAGCAAGGTTTGAGGAATATAGAGACAGAAACTAGTGGAAAATAAGCAAATTTTGAAATGACAGAGTTGGAAGAGTATCTGCAGGAAATTCTAAAACTTATGATGTTATGTAAAAGAATCATGACAGAGATTTCCCAAATTTGACAAAATACTAAAAAATGTTCATGACATCACCAATAACAACTCATAAAGCCAAAATAAACTTTTAAAACTATCAATAATAAAAAAGTTAATCAACCATGCTGCAAGAAAGATTAACTTTCTATTCTCTCTAGAGAAATTGATATAAAATCATTGCCACATAAAGAGATGGTCAAAGACCAAAGACATAGGATAAAGTTATTATTTTTCTGAGACTTGCGATATTTGTAGTATTTATTGGCTTTTAAAATTTGTAATTTATTATAACAACTCTAATTATATGTTTTTATATCCACAAGTTTATATTCTTTGTCTTAAAGATAATTTCAATATCACATAAGCTTCAGACCCCATAAAACCTGACTCCATCTTGGCAAAGAATAAGGAAATATATCAGTTTCAAGGTCGATATTCAAGCAGGAAATATCACAATATGTTCTCAGAGCGGTATAACATTCTTCCCAAGACTCCAAAGTTTCTCAGGAGGAAACAACTGCTGTTCCAGATACCACTTGCCCAGACACAGGATTCCACCAGAAACAAAAAGCTCATCCTGACTGCCTTCATGAGGACAAGGTTACATGTCCTGTCTTTCATACTGACTTTGCCTAACTATTCTGGAGACACAAGATACAAGCCTGTCTGCCCACCAGATCCTAATAACTGATGCAAATCAACACACACAGACACACATTCCTTCATTTTTATTATAAAACTTGGCAAATTGGAGCTTAGTTTTTAGGAGTAATTCTCAACAGGCCCAAGCTTTAGGTCAGTCTGAGGACCCACCTGTGTTCTCCCTCTAAATATTCCATAAATATTCCATTTAAACGGTGAAAAGAATGCCTTTCACCAAACAAAATTCATGAAAACATCTAATATCTTTAAGACACTTCACACATTTTCTGAATCCTATTTTTTAATCCCACTTTCAATACAGAAATATAATGAACAAGAATGAGATTTGGGTCTAGTAATGTTTAAATTAAAAAGCAGACATTTTCTCAAAATCGATTGCTGCCCACGAACCATATAGGAGGTTACATTGCTGTGGCAATGCCCATCTTTATTGTATGCTATTGTGGCCAGGTTTTTAGAATTAGTGTCTGACAAACACTGATGGACCTTTTCTTTTTCTTAGGCAAGTGAGCAAGTTCCTGTGTCACAAACTTGGACTGCCAAAAGATGTAAATCAAGAGAGATAAGGAGAATGGGAGCTTTCCTTTTTTTTTTTTTCTTTTTCTGTTTACAAATTTACAGTACCTTAAATAGTAAGCAGCACTCAATCTAAAGAAAAAGATCAAAACAGATCTTAAATCTTCGTCTCCCTCTCAAGCTTTTCATACCAAATCAGACAAAGCTTGTGGCCATTATTAAATGTGTGTGAGGCTGCTAGCTAGAAGCTCTAGTGGTATTCCGTCCTACATTTCTCAGCGTCTGCTATTGGAGCTATCATTGTAACTGACAAGAGTCCTGTACTCTCTTGCCAGGAGGCAAAACTAGTCCAGGGAGCACCACTCAGAGTGATTGCACGTTCTTTCCTTGGAGCTATGACAAGAGCTGATCTGTGCTGCCAAGTCCACTTATGCGGACCATCACTGCCCCCTTGTTTCTCAGAGTATGCTAGAAGCCCTGACTTCTTAAGAGAGGGCTGAAATAAATCTGCTGTATTAAATAAGGATGAGCATGGATTTATACATTTTATTCTAAGAGCTTAGTCAAGTCATATCTTAGATTGTGTCTAATAAATAATTATTTATAGAGGGAATAAACTCTTCCCTTGGAAAAAATACAGGGCGGTGCTGCCAAGCTAACCAAATTAAAATGATTATGCCAATTGAATAACTTTCATTTTCTTTTAAGCTAGCCTTTCAAGTCACTATAAAAAGACATCAGCCTACTTTCTTACCTCCTTTCCCCATTTTTTACCAAGCCTGTACCCTTGCAGTTAAATTAGCATATTTTCTTACCTAGCTTATTCATCTAAGGCATTCATAAGATGCAAGTGAGGAAAAATGGCTGTACATTGGAGGGCTACCTTACCTTCAATGTTCAATTATCACCTGCTAATAATGGCACACACAAAAAGAATAAGAGGTTAATTATTTTATGGGCTTCTCACATAACAAAAAAGAAATACTATATAAACTTGGAGTGTTGCTTAGAAGCTTATTTTAATACATTCCTAATATAAATGAATAAATAAGAAATTCAGTGGACATTACCATAGATATCTTTTTCTTTAATGTTATAAATATTTTCTGATTTTTGTAAGTCATATTATATTGCATAATCAGCCATTATTCTCCAATGTTAACGGTAAAAATCACTTCACCCAATATCTCTTTTCACATAGAGAAAAGATTGTTGATTCACTCTTCCATCATTAAAAGATTCTCTTTCATGTTTGCAAAGACACATAACCTTTAATTTGATATTTGGCCCAATGTAACAATGCACAGCATATAATACCATGTATCTGTATAATTGTGGAGCTTAATGTATCTTCAGACATCATTCCTTTTTTGGCAAATGAGTTAAGTGAGGCTGAAAAAAGTACTGTGACTTACCCAAGGTCAGATGTCCCATTACCACAGATCAGTGCTAGAACAGAGTCCCTCAACTTTTCGATCCATTATTGCTCTGTTACAATGTAGCACATACAGTACAATAGAGGCCTTGGGAAAGAAAAATTGATTTTAAAATATAAAAAGGCTTGAAAAATTGCTAAAGATGTGGTGGTTAGCCAGTTAGCAGTAGACTAAAATTAGATGCAAAAACCAAGCAAAACTGTATTAGTAATTCCAATGACTCCTCAGCATTTGAATTATTACAAGATAACTTCAAAAGAAACTAATTATATAAAAAAATTGGCACCGAATAAATGATTCATTTATTTATGCAAATTGTTTAATGCAAAGTGTTTAGTTTGTCTTTTACCTTAAAATAAATGCTGACCAATAAAGTGTTTACAATGGGTATATCTTGTTATCTAGATTTCTAGTGAAAGTGTTTAAGTTTGAATAGACTTAAGGTAGCTATGTGTTGATAGGAGAAATTAAAGTAATAATAAAAGAATGGTTGTTTAAAATGTTAAATTGTTTTAAAAATATAGGGGAAAACTATTATAAATTGTTTTAATAAAAATGAAATAAATAGACCATATTTGACTCATCATCAATTAAAATGATTACTAGTTTAGTTATTGACATTTTACTATTGATTTTTCTCCTCTTAATGGAGCTAAGTGCGGTAAATGTGGCATGATATGTAAAAAATATTAATATAATAGGGTGTATGATAATATTGAACTACTCTTTTAAAGGTGTGATCTGCAATAAATTCTATATTAAAATACTCTGCATGAAGATGATGCTGATTTCTTAATTTGCTTATATGAAATTTAGTGTAGGGGGATAATCTAAGAAAATCAAGAGCTCAATAAAGTTTGTGTTCTCATTTGAACAATTCATCCTTACATCTAGCTGCAGTGCCTGACAACTTTCCACTCTCATGTCCCCATGTTACTCATTATAAAAAATTGTTTACCTCGAAAAATGCATATCATTAGTCTGCAGAAAAAGTTTACACTTATAAAAGAAATTTTTGTTACTAGCAAAGATTTGGTGCTTTTTTAAAAAAAGCAAGAATTCTCAACATAAAACCATTTAAGGTTACTCAAAGTCATTTTTTGGTCAGTTATTTTAAAGTCAATAAAAACATTAAAACATTATCACAGCTATTAGGTAATCCTAAAACAATAATTCTATTCAATAATTAATAATTTTGGCATATCAAAAAATTGTCAACTTTCATAAGGAGTAAAGATTTCATTTTGAAAAATGTTGACTCAAAACTGAACCCCTGCTTTTTCTACACTGTTCCTTCCAATCTTCCCTGTTTCCAGTATCCTCTAATTCCCTAAATGTAACCATAATACGTCCAGGTTTTCACAACTAGGTACCACCTGGATTCCTTCCACTTTCCCACAATCCACCAACAAGTGTTATCAGTTATCCAAAATAGACATTAAACCCTAATCTGTGTCCCCATAATTATAAAAGCAGCTTCAAAATACTGTTCCTGCTTTTGTTTTGTTTTTCATGCAGTGGCAAGAGTGATTCTTTGAAGTGTTCTTGGAATCCTGCGTGCATGTAACTCAACCCCTCAAAAGTTTTCTACTGCATTTGATGAAAAAAATTTCAAAAAATTATCTTAGCCTTTCTTACTTGCAATTATAGACGCTATTATCTTATTAGTGTCTTCCTTACTCTAGTTAAGCCCATTTCCTCCTTTCTGCCATTTGCACATGCCATTTCTTCTGCAAGAGTGCTCTTCCTTCTTTTCTCTGCATGGCAAGTGCCTTCTCATAGGTCGTATCTCAGCTACAATTTCTCCTCCTCAAGCAAGACCTTCCCTTTCATCTCCATCTAAAGTAGGTTCTCTGAATCCAACCCACTCGATACATGCTGCCTTCATATACTCTACCTCAGTATCAGTTGTTTAGGTCATTCATCTGCCACAGTCTATAATTTGATTGTATACTATTCATAGATCAGCTTCTCTTTCACCTTAACTGTAACCTCCTTTAATGAAAGGGACCATTTCTTCTTAAGTTGCCAAAGTATTTCCAATGTTTAGCAAAGGTACTCAGTAAATAATTAATTGATGACTAATTTATAAAAATGTGGGTAAAATGTTAAAACTCTCTCATATTTAAATTTTTCATGCTTATAAAAATAAAAACAAAGAGATCTCAAGCTTTTAACTTAAAAAAAAAAGAATTTCTATGGGTCAATAATCTTAAAACCAAGCTGAACACAACCTAAGTATTTCTCTTCCCATATACTGTTGACTATTGAGGATATTTTTATTGGAAATTTCCGAGGCAGGGAAGTTAACAAAGATTTCAAGTGAAGTCTTTTTTGAGGTACTACATATATGTCATTAAACTACAGAAAAATTTTCTCTTTATTTTTAAAGATTTATTTACTTATTCATGAGAGACACAGAGAGAAAGAGGCAGAGACACAGGCAGAGGCCGAAGCAGGATCCTCACAAGAAGCCCAGTGTGGGACTTGATCCCGGTTCCCAGGATCATGTCCTGAGCCGAAGGCAGACGCTCAACCACTGAGCCACCCAGGCGTCCCCAGAAAAAATTTCTTTATGGAGATGTGTCTTCTGGAAAATAGCAATTTCAAGATCAAATAATATCCAGTCACAATGGGAAGGTTATTCATAAATTGTGATGGATTTTTGCTGATAATGATGAGCCCTCTGTAACTTGCACGCATTGGCGATACAGTTGGCAAGACTCAGAGAGCTATCTCAGGCTCTGGACCCAAGGCTTTCCTCAGTATGAAGCTAATTAAGCCACTCAGGGGCTCTAACCCCTGAACTTGCCCTCATTAGCACCACGCTGTAACCAACAAAGCCAACTAACCAGACAGACTGAAGGCCAAAACACTCCTATTGACATTCCACCTCTCATTTTTCAATCAGAGAAGAATAAGTTTTTGATATTTACCAAAAGCCTGGTGATAAATTCCACAACTTAATCAAATAGATACTTCAAATGAGATGCCAAAGTAACAGTTCAAACACCCTTACTTTGCAGATAAGGTTTGTTTCACTCTTCTCTGAATTATAGCATTTTCCCAAATAAATTGTGTTTTAGTTGGAAAACTTGGCTAAAGCACAGAGGGCTTCGTTTAGCATATAAAGAATATAAGATAAGGATAAAGATAGAAAAATACCCCCAAAATCCATTAGACCTATAAAAATTAAATAAATACTACAGTTAATGCTGCTGTACAAAAAAATTACAAAAAAATTACTATTACATTACAAAAAAATTGCTATTTTTTCTGAAATATTTTCCTAAAAAGTGAACAATCACACATGTGTATATATGTATGTACATTGCGTATCTACATATAAAACAGCAATTATAGAATATTATTAATATGTATTTCCCCATAGTCTGAATGCAAAAAGTGAAAATGCATCATATTGATTGCTTTCAATATATGGACATTGTACTCTGACTTTTGGATGTTCTGAAACCTGTGTTGTTTATTTCACTTTCATTCTTTCTGTTACTTATTTTGTGCTCAAGTGAACATTTTTACCCTTGACAATTGGCAAAATGAGTATAACTGATAGTGCTGAATCTTTCACAAAGAAAACAAAGGAAGAATTATTAGACTAATGTTAAGTTTTGTAGCAGATCAAAGGAATAGTACAAGAAGTAAAAGGTAGATCACAGAGAAATTAGGAAATGGTTGAAGTACTTTGACATTTTGAAGAGCATAATGAACAGTATTGCAGTCTGGGTGGAATAATGAGCTGACCAATAGCCATTTAAATGGTATCTGGATGAAATTTCAGGCAAGATCATATTATGACTTTAGAGGATTTGAAGTGAACCAAAGAGCCACCCAAAAAAAAATATATTAGAAACTACATCTTCTTAGGGACTATGTTGTATTATTCAGGTACAGCCCTCCTATTTCTAAAAATGCATTCCTTGTGCTAAATAAGACATGTCTACACGGTTAGTGTTAGAGCAACACAAAAGCTATCAACTATGTTAGTATGAATTTAGATTGTTAGAAAAGCTTCATCAAAGAATCAAGAGAATAACTAGAAGTTGCATTAGAAGAAAGACACTGTGATTTCAAAAGATGATTTTTTTTTAAGATTTTGGCTTGACTTTCAACATTAGATATGACAGAGTAACTGACATCATGGCCCTTCCATCACAAATAAATATAAAATTGGACAAAATGGATGAAGCAAATGTTTGCAGTCTTTGTACAACAGATTGTACAGGATGATGACCTCCAATTACATAAGAAATAAATTAAAATATGAAAACACAGATAGGTAAAAATAAAAGAATAAACAAAGATACACAAATATTTAAGGCTGGAGTAGCTATATTACTATCAGAAAAGTAGACTTCAAGATAAGGAATAAATAATATTACCAGAGATAAAGAGGGACATTTCATAGCAATACAAGATAATTTCATTAAGACATAAATATGCATGAAACAAATAATAGAGTTTCAAAATGCATAAAACAAACAGGGAAAGTAAAATTCACAAATACTATAGAAAATTTTAACACCTTCTTTATAAAAATTCTCTCAATAATAATTAAGAAGCAGAAAGCAAATCAATAATATATAAAATTTGAATACTATAAGCCAACATAACCACATTGATAGGTATAGAGTATTATCCTCAAGAACTGCAGTGCATACAGAATTATTTTCAAATGCACAGGGAATTTTGCCAAGACATTTTTTCAACTGTATGGAAAATGTTTGCCAAAACAAACTAGATGTCAAACCATAAAAAAAGTCTCAATAAAATTCAAGGAATTGAAATCATAAAAATATACATTCTCTGGTAAGGAGTATATTAGAAATGATAAAAAAAATAGAGAACACACAGACTACTCATGTCAGGAATAGAAAAAGGAACCACGTTACAGACCCCATGGTCATTAAAGGAATAATAAGAGAATATTATGAACAACCTCATGGCAATAAATTTGTAAATTTAAATGCACATATTCTTTTTTTAAAGATTTATTTATTTAATTTCTTTTTTTAAAAGATTTATTTATTTATTTATTTATTTATTTTTATTTATTTATTTATGATAGACACAGAGAGAGAGAGAGAGAGGCAGAGACACAGGCAGAGGGAGAAGCAGGCTCCATGCCGGGAGCCAGACTCGGGACTCGATCCAGGGACTCCAGGATTGTGCTCTGGGCCAAAGGCAGGCGCCAAACTGCTGAGTCACCCAGGGATCCCCGAAATGCATAAATTCTTAAAAGACACAGCTTACCAAAACCTATGCAAAATAAACAGAAAATTGTGTAGCCCTATATAAGCCACATATTGTTTAAACATTTTAATTTATAGATTTAAAATAAAACAAAAAACTTGCCACAAAGAAAATACAGGTCCAGATGTGAATTCTTGCAAAAACATAAAGTAAATATATTACCAATATTACACAAAGTGTTTCACAAAATAAAGAAAAAGACATTTCCTAAATAATTTTATGGGGCAAACTAAACCTCATATCTAAATTGGAAAAAGTTACAAGAAAATAAACATCCCTCATAAACATATCTAAAAATCCTCAACAGAATCTTAGCAAACTGAATCCAGCATATCTCAAAAAAATCATGAATAAATGGATTGTATCCCAAAATGCAAGATTCATTTAACATTTGAAAATTAATCTAATCTTGTGCTCCACGTTAATGAAAGAGAAAAAATTATATGACCATCTCAATAGATCAACAAAAGGATTTTATTTTATTATTTTTTTTTAATTTTTATTGGTGTTCAATTTACCAACATACAGAAAAACACCCAGTGCTCATCCCGTCAAGTGTCCACCTCAGTGCCCGTCACCCATTCCCCTCCAACACCCGCCCTCCTCCCCCCTTCCACCACCCCTAGTTCGTTTCCCCGAGTTAGGAGTCTTTATGTTCTGTCTCCCTTCCTGATATTTCCCAACATTTCTTCTCCCTTCCTTTATATTCCCTTTCACTATTATTTATATTCCCCAAATGAATGAGAACATACATTGCTTGTCCTTCTCCGATTGACTTATTTCACTCAGCATAATACCCTCCAGTAACAAAAGGATTTTAAAATGACATCTCCCATTAATAATAGTTACAGCAAATAATTAATAGAAAAACACTTCCTTAAACTGATAAAGGGTATCTATATTTTTTTTAAAAACTACAAACAGCATTGAATTTATTGATGAGAAACTGAACATCCCCCCCCAAAATTGGAAGCAAATCAAGAATATACACCCTAACCATTTTTATTCAACATTATACTAGAAACACCAGCCAATATAACAAGTCAAGAAATCAAATACAATTAATCCAGAATCAAAAGGAAAGTGTAAAACTGTCTTTATTCATAGACAATATGATCATGTAAACAGATTTCTGAGAAACCTGAAAAACAAAAAAAAAGCCTGGTATAACTTATAAATAAATTTAACAAAACTATATAATAAAAGGTCAATAAACAAAATAATTGTTTTTCTATATTTTATTAATAAAATTGTAAATGAAACTTAAAAGACAATAGAATGAGACATAAAATAGGGATAAAAATAATAAAAATGGGGATCCCTGGGTGGCTCAGTGGTTTTGTGCCTGCCTTCGGCCAGGGTCGTCATCTGGGAGTCCTGGGATCAAGTTCCGCATCAGGCTATCTGCATGGAGCCTGCTTCTCCCTTCTGCCTGTGTCTCTGCCTCTCTCTCTCTGTTTCTGTCATGAATAAATAAATAAGATCTTTAAAATAATAATAATAATAATGTGTAAAACTACTACCCTGACAATAATAAAACAGTGCTGAGAGAAATTAAAGAAAACTTTAATTAAATGAAGAGATATACTATATTTATGACACAAAAGGCTCAACATTATTAATAATTTTATATTTTATTATTAATTATCCCCAAACTAATATGTAGACTTGAGGTTGTCGAAGGTCCCAGAAGACTTGTTTGTAAATATTTACAGGTTGAATTTAAATTTTATATGGCAATAAAGAAGACACACAATAGCAAAAATACTCTTGATAAAGAGCAAAGTTAGAAGATTCACAATACCTAACTTAAAGGCTGACAATAAGCTTCAGCAATCAAGACAGTATAATATTGACATAAGGATCAATGGAGAGCTCAGTAGAAAAGAAAGGAGCACATGTTTATATGGTCTTTTCAATAAACACAACAAAATAACTTTATAGGAAAAAGAAAATCTTTTTAACAAAAAGGACTATATATACTGGAGAAAAAATAAAGCTAGACTTGTATCTTGTATGCTGCACAACAATTAGTTCAATATGAACTATAGACTTATATATAGAATCTAAAACAATAAAGCTCCTAGTAAATTACCTGGAAAAATATCTTCCTGACCCAAGGGTAAGAAAGAATTTTTTTAGACAGAACCAAGAAAGTGATAGTAATAAAGGAGGATACTGATAAATTAGACACAAAATTTAAAAGTTCCTCTTCAAAAGACACCTGAATTGGTAAGCCACAGGCTGGGAAGAAATTTTTGTGATATATACATCTGACAAAGGATTTGTATCTAGAATATATTTTTTACCTGTACCTCAATAATAATAAAAATAAACTAAAAATGAGTAAAAGACATGAGCAGATACTTCACAAAAGAATACGTGCTAATAACCAATGAACATTAAAATCTGTTCAACATCATTAGATATTAAGGAATATAAACTAAAACTCTAATAAGGTACCCCAATACACCCACCAGAATGGATAAAATTATAGATCTACACCAACATCATACTTTGTAAAAATGTGGAACTTCTATGCAATAATTGAGGGAAAAAATGATACAACCATTTTGGAAAATGATTTGAAAATTTCCTACAAAGTTAATTGTATATTACCTTATGATCCAGGAATTCATTTCTGGGTATTTCCCAAGATAAATGAAAATATATGCCCATAAAACCATCTGTTCAAGGATGTTCAGAGTACGGTTATTTGTAATAGGAAAAAGATGGAAGCAATCCAAATACCCATCAACCAAGAGTGATAGATTCATGCAATGGAACACTACTCAGTAATAAAAAGAAAGAGACTACTGATACAAGAACAACATGAATAAATTTCAAAAACATTATGCTTCTAACGTAAAATCCATCAGAAGCTTCCAGACACTTATCAGATAAAGTAAAAACTGCACTGTATTAAAGGCTAGTGCCTTCTAAATCAAGTTACAGCTTTATCCATTTCCACTACTATGAGCACTTCTGTGGTTTCAGCAATAGCAGACATATTCCAGGAGTTTGCAAATTCTTCTGTAAAGATAGTAAATTTTAGACCTTACAGGCCATGTGATCTCTGTCACAAATATTCAACTCTGTCACTGAAGTGCTTCTCTAATGTTTCTCTAAGCAACGGATAAACGAATGAGTGTGTCTGTGTTTTCAATAAAACTTTACTTACAAAAATAAGTGACTGGCTGGATTTGGCCTGCAACCTATAGTTTGCAATTCCTGTTACACTATTCACTGTTCCCTTCATATAATGCCAAGCTGTTCCATACACAAAAGAGTAACTACTAAGCAATTCCTTGTTAGAACAGACAAAACTAATCCACAGTTCATTGATATTGTATGAGGTTGCCTCTCCAGGTTGCCTGAGAAAGGGCACAAAGGAATTTTCTTGGATGATGGAAATTTTATGCTTGATAGGCATATGGCACACAGGTCATTACATTTTTGAAAATTCAGATTATGCCTCAAAAAAATCAACAGCAAAACTGAAACTCAAACATAAGTAAAAATCAATGCTAATACTAATGTCTACAGTTTACCGTTAGTGTTTCAAGTATTATGTAACTACAATCTGTTATAAGGATTTTAATTAAATGCCCTTAAAAAGAACTCAAAAGTTTTCCTCAGGCTTATGTAATGATGAAAATGTTGCACAGTAATAAAACGTATTTTGAACAGATTTCAATATTTAAAATATTAGATCAGTTAATTCAGTTTTATTCCTATTGTGTAATAGCCAAGCAGATTTCCATGACACTAAATCAATACACTGAATTTCTAGTAGATGCAATTTTTCACTACTAGAAATAGAGGAATCAAGTGGAAAAGCTGAATAAAACTAAAGAGGGTAATATTGACATCAGATTTAAATATGTCTTTTAAATGTGCTATTGTTCACCATATACATTCACACACACATATATATTTCCATATACACATATGTATGTACATGGAAATATAGCATGTTCCTTAATGGCATGGGTTTTGAAGCCTGTGTTTAATTGTGGGTCTACCATGGACAAGTTGTGAGACTGTGGATAAGTCACAGTGTTTTGATTTCTGAGTTCCTCTTATACAAAATGTAGATAATAATAGTATCTAATAGAGTTTTGTGAAAAATCTGTGAGACAACACAGAGAGATTTTTTTTTAAGCAATGCTTTAGATATATGCTGTGGGTTCAATAAAAACTAACTATATTGTTCTTATTTTATCAGATATGACCATATATGAAGATAGGGATATTGATATGGAAGTTAATATGGATATGGATAGAAAAAAATACAAAACATTTTAATAGTGTTTTTCCCTCAATGGTGGGATTTCTACATTTCCTCAGTAAAGATTTTTATAACAAAAAAAATAAATCTTGAAAAAAAAATTGTCTCCCAAAATCCCAGGCAAACATTCCAATGTCCTCCAAGGTAGTCCAGCTGTCCTTGAGATAGCAGGCATCGTCCTAAGTCAATTCTGTGTTATAACTGTGAAAATATCTCCTCAATAATTAAAGCATTAGCCAGTTGGCCTTTTCCATAAAATCATAACAGAAATGGCTGATCACCACATTATGTAGGAAATTCTGCATCCCATGGCTGGAGATTAATAGAATGGCATATTCTATTGACATTGTCATACTAAGCAACAGTGTTCTCTCCATGCAGCCACAGAAGTGGGTACGCTGTTCTGAGCCAATCTAAGGTGATTACCACAGAAACAGCACTCATTTTACTAACAGCAAGGCATATTATCCTTCATGCATGGTGTAGCATCCAAGTTTAATAAGATTCTGAAAGTGAAACTGAGGACATTTGGGAAAAGGACCCTAAATTCTGTGAAAATATTTTGTCACCTCTTATTCGTTTATCACTTGTGCATCAAATAGTCATCTCAATTATGCTAATGAATCAATTTAATAGAAGGGCAAGTAGATACACCATAACAGAAAGAGGGCAACATTGATATTATAGACTTGAAAGTTTGATTAAAGTAGAAAAAAAATCATCTCTCTGATGCTGTAGTCATCCCATGGAAGAATGGGGTGGGGGGTGAAAAACAGAAGACAACTTTATATTAGGATGACATAGATAAATTACAAAGCAGCTTTTTTCAATTATAACTTTTGGTGAGGCTGGCAAGTATCAAAGATCAGGACTGGCTTTGGTGTTAAGTAGTTTTATAAGCCTAGGATAGCCATGCCACTCTCTAACCTAGCCCACCCTGCTGCCAGAGTGCTCTTTCTAAAAAACAGGTCTTTAAAGCATATAACCCATCAAAAACTCCATCATTATCCATAGGATAAAGGGAAAACTGTTCATACTTATTAGCAGGCAAGAACTTCCATCATCAGGCTCTAGCTTTATTTACTTTCATTCCAATCAGCCCTCCTAGGGCTTCAGCCATAGGATGATACTCGCTGATTCCTTACATACCACCTTGATTACAGCAATGTTTCAACACATGTTGCTTTGAAACATAAAATGTCCCTTTCTCCTTTGTTCACTTGAAGTATTCCTATTCATTTTTACAATTAAGTTTATAAACTTTTCAAATCCAGAGTTAATTACCCCTCCTGTGTGCTGTCCATCCATTACATGTGGTACCACATTAACATAGGGATTATTGACATATGTGTTTGCCTCCTAGAAAACTATGTGTTTCAGGAAAACAGAGCAGAAATTGTGTCTTAATTACATTTGTATCTCTCTGCAAGGTAAATAAATAGCACATGTTTTATAAGAAATTTATTAAACATTGACTTGAATAAATAAACTAGGAAAAATAATCAATACTATTTTTTAAATCATCACAAGATTAAGTTCAGAGGAAAACTATAGATTTATAGAGGGAGGTATAAAACCAAATTACTTAGTAGCCATGAGTCTTATTTCTAATGTTTCATCAAATTTATTTCTGTACTCTAAAAATTTCTTGCCTATAATCCTTCAAGTTATTTGGGTATGACTTAGAGTAGAATTGCTTCTCTGACCTAATTGATACCCAATAGCCTAAGAAAATCATAATTAATTATAACCAAAGTGGAAGACTGAGGTCAAACAGGAGTGTTTCTCACTTGAATGAACTGAAGCTATTGACTAAAGGTGTACTCTACTTGCAAACATGCAGGTTTTCATGCACATTTCACAACTAAAGGACACACACACTATACCAGGATTTTCTAGAAATAACTTAACCTCCAGTAAAGATTAGTTTTCCAGTTATCATTCTGTTTGACTGAAATGGGATACTCTTCTTGAATTTTTAAAATTATAATGGGAAGTTTCATATCTGACACATTTTCTTCTGTCAATAGTTTAACTAATATGTCTCAATTAGCTTCCCACAATCCTCCTCCCTACTCTCGTCCCAGACAAACAGAAGAGCCCTGAGTCTAATTAAGTTTTCTAGCTCTCTCCAATTAATATTAAGCCACTAGAATAGCATTTACTAAGGTACACTACATACAACCCAATTCCATAGGATGTTAATATTTATCATATGAAAAGAGAATTCCGTGATCAAATAAGCATAGTACACAGTAAAAAGTTTTCTTTCACTAGGACTCCTCAGGGACTTTAATACATTAAAGAGCATAAAAAATCTCATACCTTAATATATGTTCATATGTCATACAGGAATTACTGCATGTATGACCATGACACACTTTTTTCCAGGCATCTCTCAAAGAACTAGTGGTCTATGAAATACACTTTGAGAAATTCTGCTCTCTCCCCCAAAAGAAGGATGTAAGGACTGTGAGATATTTCAAGAGTATCATGGCAGTCTGCGCTTAGGGGGCATGGAGAAGGAGGATGAAGTGATTATGCCCTGGCCATGGCCTTCTGGAGTTCAGAACTCTTACTGAATCCCAATAATTCTTACCTCAGCCTTCTATAAACAAGATCAACATGTAGAGGATGAGGCTGAGGGGCAGGGGTTCCTAGGTGGTAGGTCTTTTCCCTTTTGGGGCTTGGCAGGGACTGAAAGTATCGAGCCCTCTACACCCAGGAAGCACAACACTGGCACAGCTGGGGAACAAGGAAAGAGATGGAGGGGCTCCACTATCTTGCCAGGGACTTTGCTTTTAACTTTGCTGTTTTGTAGGATTCTGAAAGAAAACCAATAAAATGCACTTAAATCATAAAAAAAAAAAAAAACCTCTCAATATGACAAGACAGACAAAGGAATGACTTCAGTTGACACTTGACCATCTTACCAGTTATATGTGTTTCCCAAGTAAGAAATATGCATAAATGGGAATAGTTGGAAATTCAGTCATTTTTCTTAATCACATATAAATTATTTTTCCGAATAAAAAAGAATGGACACAATAGCAGTTAAGAATATATCTGTAAGAGTTAAAACAAAGTTCAATATTAAGGTGAATAATTTTGAAGTCAGAATTATGGAGGTGGAACATTCACTGTCTCATCTAAAATTCCATATTAGAATTTCTTATTCAAGGGTAATTTACATGCAAAAAGTATTATAAGAGATTTTTAAAATTAAATAGATATGATATCACAGGTGTGTCCATGAGTTTTCCTTTCGAATGCTAACCAAATCATATTATACAAATGGTGTATGTAGAGCCTCTCACCTGTGTATGAGTACAAATATGGAAATGACTTGCAAGGGAAACAAACAATGGGATCCAACAATGAAGATTCAGAAAGGCAAAGCATGGAGTGACACAGACTAAGACAGACTTGAGATCTAAGATGAGGTGCTGAGAGCTCAAAACATGGGTAGGCAGTAGTTAATACTCAAAATTCCAGGCAAATAGTTGAGCCAAGTCTGCTGATGGATAGAAAAGAATCATCTAGTCAATAGAGGCTCAGCAGCAAGACCTCATTCTGTGTAAGAGAAATTGGTTAAAATTAAAAGTCTTCACAACCTAGAAATGCTAGAGATTATTGTGGTCTAAATTTTTTTAAAAAATCATAGAAACAGTCCTGAATTTAATTATATGTTCTGCCACTTCCTAGAGACCTTTGGAAAAGTTCCTTGTGGGAAACTCACAAGACAATTAAATGAAATGATGCATATAAATTAACTAGAGCCATCCCTGTCAATCAAAACATGTTTAGTAAATATTGGCTATTACTATGATGACAAGTTTCCCGAGTAGGAATTGGAATGAAGCAGAGAGCTACTTATATTAAATACCCAAAGAGGATATGAACCTGGAACTTGCATTGTAGGAATCCCTTTATTAGAATGGGGACTAAAATGCAGTTTAGAAGTCCAGGGAACAACACTAGTCATGTTCACGGTCTAATTTGCTGCCAGATATCTCAGCTTTAATGTCAGGCCTCAATGTTCCTTGTGGAGTCACTGTCACCATGGTCAACCTCAATGAGTGTGGCTAACATGCTGTATTATCTATCTATCTATCTATCATCTATCTATCTATCTATCTATCTATCTATCATCTATCTATCTATCATCTGTCATCTATCTATTATCTATTATCTATCTATCTATCTATCTATCTATCTATCTATCTATCTATCTATCATCTATCATCATTTATCTCCTGAAAGTATGGTCAGGGTGAGCATTCATAGATTTGTTTCTGCAATGTGAGTTACAAGTGCAGGACACAGCACAGAGCTGAACACGACCTGGGTCTGAGACTACACTTCACCCATGATCAGGTATATCACCTTCAACAAGCCTAGTGATAGGCAGGTTTTAACTTTTATGCTTTCCAAGATGGGAGAAATACCTGCCTCAAGCAGAACCTGAAAGAAACTAGGGCAGGACAGAGCCCATAACTGGGAGATGTCTAGAGATTCAACAGTAGAGTCTAAGGATGAAAATAGTAGAATCTAGAGGCAGCCAAAAAGGAGCTAGACTTGCTGTTTGCTTCCTGTCTCATTAAATCTAGTCCTCACCTTTTTTCAATGAGTTTTAGTGTTTGAGGCCCTCTACCAACTTTCCTCAGCTCTCTTTGGCTAGCCACACTCCCTAATGATCTTCTGATACTTAGAGCCCTTCATTGGGCAGAGAGTACATAAGGGTCACCTAGGAAGTCCCTGTAAGTTAATAGTGTCCCAATCACTATCAATGGGCTTGGTGGTATGTGTTCTTGAACTCTGTGGATGGTAGGCAAATGCCAATGTAGAAGATGGCATAAGTGATTGTGAAATACCAACACAGAGACCCACTCCTCTTTGGAAACATTGCTCTCATCCCAATCTTTTTTCCAGGCAATGAATATAATTACCCAATGCAAGATTTGGTTATATACACATGTATCCATGCTCACTCACCTGGATGTCATCTTGCCACCACTAATTTGTATCTCATATTCTGTTCTTAAAAACTTCAGCTCAAATATGGTACTGAAAAAAATGTAAACTATAATTTTGAGTTATAGAAGATAGAGAAAACCTGGATATTTGATATGCAATTATCCCCCTCAATATACATTGTATAAGTGGAAGCAAAATATCTGTCCCTCTCATACTCTTCAAATTAGAGCCATTGAATCACATATGAAGCTTATACTAACCCTAAAAATCAGCCTTTGAATTGTTCATTCTTTGGTTAAAATTATCCTTTGGACTGGCATGCCCCATAAAATCTTTGCAAGTAATGCAAAGAGGCTGCTAAGTGGAAAATATTTCAAGAGCTCTGAAAATATAAGCTTGACAGAGTCCTAGCCTTGAAGCCCTCAGTTTACATGAAAATTTATTGTAGACACATGTTGTAGCATTAGAATGCAGTATGTGGCATTAAATCAAAAAAGAGACAGCCAAACACCTACAGTTCTATGCCAGAGTAAAAAAAGGAAAGAGAAAAAAAGAAAGAAAGAAAAAGAAAGAAAGAAAGAAGAAAGAAAGAAAGAAAGAAAGAAAGAAAGAAAGAAAGAAAGAAGAAAGAAAGAAGAAAGAAAGAAAGAAAGAAAGAAAGAAAGAAAGAAAGAAAGAAAGAGAAAAAAAAGAAAGAAAGAAAGAAAAAAGAAAGAAAGCCCAACAACAACAACAACAAAACTGGCACCTAGAGAAGGGAAAAAAAATTAAGTACCAGTAAAGGAAGTGATTATAAAAAGCACCATGGGAATGTCATAAACTATTATTTTCTGGGCTCTGACTTTGAGCTAGTAAGAGACTACTGGCTTTTTCAAATGGCTTCAACAGATGGAAAATAAAAATTACCAATGAATACACTAGAACCTTGTTTTACAACTCTATACATTTGAGACACACTACAAAGCAAGGAGTAAAACTGAATACCCTAGATAAATACAAATTATAACAGTTACAGAGGTGACAAGTATGAAGTTGGCCAGAGGGAGAAGACATTATAATTTTTGCGTTTCTCAGTATGTCAGTTTGTGCAACCAGGAAGCCATCATTTCCAGAAAAAATCACTACAGGTGTGGCAGTCAGCCATACAACACAAGGCTTTGCACATAGTGACTCACCTGGCTTTCACCAGCAGTGAGTATGAGGTTCATTCTAAGTCCTAGAAAAATGTGGAAGGATCGCTATTAGGAGCAACAGTTGAAAAATCATAGTCTATTTAGATAACATTTAATAATTTTTCAAGAGGAGATATCTTCATTACTACTGATTCTTTGTGGCCCAGGAATTTAACAGCACTCAAGCCTTTGTCTTGGCCTGAAACTATAATTCTCACAGTGACACCATTATAACCTCAAACTACTCATTACAGTCTCAGGTGCGAAAGACATAATAAGAACAAATAAAGACTCTTCTCAGGAACATGGACTTAGTCAGAATCCCAATTTAATGCCCAGACATATTGGGAAAAAAAGAACAGAAAATGTTCAACACTCAAAACACCAAATCCCCATAACATGGTTTGGTGCACAATCTCTTAAATTAGAAATATATACAGTAGCTAAACCATCTATTTCATCCTTATATAATGAATAGCAACAGAACAAGAAAGTCATTGGTGAGACTAATCCAGGAAGCACAAGATGCTTTTTTAGGCAATGAAGTCAGAATACATTGTTTCAAGTGTTCTCCACAGACCTTTCCCAAGATTCAAAATTTTTAAAAAATCTAAATGATAGGGGGGAGGGGCAAGATGGCGGCAGAGCAGGGTCTCCAAGTCACTTGTCCTCAACAAATTACCTAGAAAACATTCAAATCATCCTGAAAATCTACGAATTCGGCCTGAGATTTAAAGAGAGACCAGCTGGAACGCTACAGTGAGAAGAGTTCGCGCTTCTATCAAGGTAGGAAGACGGGGAAAAAGAAATAAAGAAACAAAAGGCCTCCAAGGGGGAGGGGCCCCGCGAGGAGCCGGGCTGAGGCCGGGGCGAGTGTCCCCAGGACAGGAGAGCCCCAGCCCGGAGGAGCAGGAGCTGCACCAACCTTCCCGAGGGAAAGGGGCCCGCAGGGAGTTAGAGCAGGACCCAGGAGGGCGGGGATGCCCTCGGGCTCCCTGGGACACTAACAGAGGAACTGCGCCCCGGGAGATGCGCCGAGCTCCCTAAGGGCTGCAGCGCTCGGCGGGACCCGGAGCAGCTCGGAGGGGCTCGGGCGGCGGCTCCGCGGAGGGGGCGGCGCGGCTCCGGGAACAGCTCAGCGGCGGCTCGGGCGGAGGAAGAAGCTCCGCGGAGGGGGCTGCGCGGCTCCGGGAACAGCTCGGAGGGGCTCGGGCGGCGGCTCCGCGGAGGGGGCTGCGGGGCGGGAGCGAATCCAACAGCGCAGGCCCCGGAGCACAGGGCGCCGGGACACAGCCCAGGATCCGGCCTCCCCCGGGACAGGCAGAGGCCGGGAGGGCCCAGGACAGCAAGGACGCTCCTGCCCGGAGCTGAGCAGATCAGCGGCCCCGCCCGGAGCCCCCAGGCCCTGCAGACGGAGAGCCCCGGAGCTACTGCGGGGGCTGACTCCAGGGTCCCAGAGCTGCCCCCGCCACTGTGGCTTCCTCCCGGGGCCTCACGGGGTGAACAACCCCCACTGAGCCCTGCACCAGGCAGGGGCAGAGCAGCTCCCCCAAGTGCTAACACCTGAGAATCAGCACAGCAGGCCCCTCCCCCAGAAGACCAGCGACACGGACCAGTTCCAGGGGAAGTCAAGGGACTTAAAGTACACAGAATCGGAAGATACTCCCCCGTGTCATTTTTTTTGTTTTGTTTTGTTTTGTGCTTTTTCTTTTCTTTCTTTCTTCTTGATTTCTGATTGCTTCCCCCACCCCACCCCACCCTTTTTTTTTCTTTTTTCTCCTTTCTTTCTTTTTCTTTCTTTTTCTTCTCTTCCCCCCCCCCTTTTTTTTCTTCTTTCTCTTTTTTCTTTTTCTCTTTTCTTTCCTTCTCTCTCTTTTTCTCCTTTTCCCAAAACAACTTGTTTTTGGCCACTCTGCACTGAGCAAAATGACTAGAAGCAAAACCTCACCTCAAAAAAAAAAAAAGAATCAGAAACAGCCCACTCTCCCACAGAGTTACAAAATATGGATTACAATTCAATGTCAGAAAGCCAATTCAGAAGCACTATTTTACAGCTACTGGTGGCTCTAGAAAAAACCATAAAGGACTCAAGAGACTTCATGACTGCAGAATTTAGATCCAATCAGGCAGAAATTAAAAATCAATTAAATGAGATGCAATCCAAGCTAGAAGTCCTAACGACGAGGGTTAACAAGGTGGAAGAACGAGTGAGTGACATAGAAGACAAGTTGATGGCAAAGAGGGAAACTGAGGAAAAAAGAGACAAGCAATTAAAAGATCATGAGGATAGATTAAGGGAAATAAATGACAGCCTGAGGAAGAAAAACCTACGTTTAATTGGGGTTCCTGAGGGCGCCGAAAGGGCCAGAGGGCCAGAATATGTATTTGAACAAATCCTAGCTGAAAACTTTCTGAATCTGGGAAGGGAAACAGGCATTCAGATCCAGGAAATAGAGAGATCCCCCCCTAAAATCAACAAAAACCGTTCGACACCTCGACATTTAATAGTGAAGCTTGCAAATTCCAAAGATAAGGAGAAGATCCTTAAAGCAGCAAGAGAAAAAAAGTCCCTGACTTTTATGGGGAGGAATATTAGGGTAACAGCAGACCTCTCCACAGAGACCTGGCAGGCCAGAAAGGGCTGGCAGGATATATTCAGGGTCCTAAATGAGAAGAACATGCAACCAAGAATACTTTATCCAGCAAGGCTTTCATTCAAAATGGAAGGAGAGATAAAGAGCTTCCAAGACAGGCAGGAACTGAAAGAATATGTAACCTCCAAACCAGCTCTGCAAGAAATTTTAAGGGGGACTCTTAAAATTCCCCTTTAAGAAGAAGTTCAGTGGAACAATCCACAAAAACAAGGACTGAATAGATATGATGACACTAAACTCATATCTATCAATAGTAACTCTGAACGTGAACGGGCTTAATGACCCCATCAAAAGGCGCAGGGTTTCAGACTGGATAAAAAAGCAGGACCCATCTACTTGCTGTCTACAAGAGACTCATTTTAGACAGAAGGACACCTACAACCTGAAAATAAAAGGTTGGAGAACCATTTACCATTCAAATGGTCCTCAAAAGAAAGCAGGGGTTGCCATCCTTATATCAGATAAATTAAAATTTACCCCAAAGACTATAGTGAGAGATGAAGAGGGACACTATCTCATACTCAAAGGATCTATCCAACAAGAGGACTTAACAATCCTCAATATATATGCCCCGAATGTGGGAGCTGCCAAATATTTAAACCAATTAATAACCAAACTCAAGAAATACCGTGATAATAATACACTTATACTTGGTGACTTCAGTCTAGCTCTTTCTACCCTGGATAGGTCTTCTAAGCACAACATCTCCAAAGAAACGAGAGCTTTAAATGATACACTGGACCAGATGGATTTCACAGATATCTACAGAACTTTACATCCAAACTCAACTGAATACACATTCTTCTCAAGTGCACATGGAACTTTCTCCAGAATAGACCACATACTGGGTCACAAATCGGGTCTGAACCGATACCAAAAGATCGGGATAGTCCCTTGTATATTCTCAGACCATAATGCCTTGAAATTAGAACTTAATCACAACAAGAAGTATGGAAGGACCACAAACACGTGGAGGTTAAGGACCATCCTGCTAAAAGATGAAAAGGTCAACCAGCAAATTAAGGAAGAATTAAAAAGATTCATGGAAACTAATGAGAATGAAGATACAACCGTTCAAAATCTTTGGGATGCAGCAAAAGCAGTCCTGAGGGGGAAATACATCGCAATACAAGCATCCATTCAAAAACTGGAAAGAACTCAAATTCAAAAGCTCACCTTACACATAAAGGAACTAGAGAAAAA